>NW_022436991.1:508165-547038 GCF_009761245.1 Sapajus apella
AATATAAATATATATAGTATATATAATATATAAATATATGAATATATAATAAAAATAATTTAAAAATAATAATCAATAAATAAATAATAAAAATAAATAAACAAATAATAAATAATAAATTAATTAATAATTAATAAATTTATAATAATTAATTATATAAATAATAAATTAATAATTAATAATAATTAAAGGGCAAATATCTTTAATCCCCATACTTCTGTGAACCCTGGCTGCCTCTCATATAAGGGCTAAAGCAGATAATTGCTAAATTCCTTTCTGACTCAAAAATTCTACGGTGCCAGGCTTAGGAATATTTTCTGCTGAACTTGATCATTCCCATTAAGTTGTTCAGTAGTTTTTACTTTAAAATAACACTATTAAAATTTCAGTAAGGCAAAAACATCATAAGCAGAAAAACAGCAAATGACGTATAGCACAGGAATTCTTATAAAGCCAAAGGAAGCACTGACACTCATTAAAAGATAAGAAACGAAAATTTCCAATGCAATTACCAATATATATTTCTTACATTCCTTTGTATGTACTAGATTCTGAGTTCTCAATAAATCTGAAACATAATAGGTGCTCAATGTATATTTGTTGAACAAAGGAATTCAGTTCCATCAATGATCAAAACATTTAACTTTCTAAGATTTCAGGAAATGATATTATCCACTTATGATAAAGACATGGAAATCTTTATTACCTTTCTGGAGGGCAGTTAAGTGGCTGCCTTGTGCCTAATAAATCAATTTCAATCAAATTCAGAATTTTCTACTTGTGAAAATGTATTACCTTAATATATTAAAAATTGTGAAAACATACTACCTTAATATATTAAAAAAACAAGGCATTTTCACTGTTTAGGGTCAAAGCCAGAAAGATAATACCTGGGCTGGAGTGTTTGTAGTCACAGGAGATGGCGATTCACTAACTTTTGGCTCACTTGGGGATGCAGCTGACCCCTGTGACTCCTGACTCGCAGGCTGGTCCGGAGACAAAGCATCACTGCTGTCTTCGTCAAATGAGAAATCGCCCTGAGTGTGGGGATATTCCTCCTTCCCAACGCCTAAAGAAAGAAATGATTTTTGACTTATGTTGGCTTTGGAATACCAAGCTTAATGGGAAGGAGAAAAAGACTTTCCTATGGAAATTTATGAAGCTGCTTTTAAAAAAAAGTCAAATCAATGTACTTCCCAGTGCAGGAATACACCACTACCCATGATGCATTCTTGGGTAGAAAAGAAATAAAAATCAAACCTGCATTAGATTAAGACTTTGGGTCCAACCACCAGTTTACAGGAAGTACAAGTGCCAGTAATCTTAATAACACCTGGGGAGACAAATGGAATCAGTAAAATCCAGAATGTGGGACATGCTAAAGGACAAAACAAGTCTATTTTGTCAATAAATAAGTAGTAAGAAAAAAAAAAAAAAAGAAGATCCACCCAATACATTAAGATTTAAGAGACATATCAGTCAGAGGCAACGTGTGGACCTTGTTTGGATCCTGAGGGGAAATCTAACTGTTAAAAGACAAGAGACAAGGGGGAAAACGGGGACATGACTGCGTGTATGTTGATAAGTTCCCACTTTAGGGAGCAACTCAGCTACACTGACATCTCACATGACTTTTTTTTTCTGCTAAAGTTTATACCAGAAACAAAAAGGGAAACATCAGTAACTGTGATAAGACCAGGATAAAACAAATACTACCCATTCTATACTCATGTGCTATTCACCTTCCTGAACTAACATTGAACGTGCTATTTATCTTTCCTAGAAGTAGATAAAATACTGAAAACTTAGTAAAAATATTAAACCACAGAATCTAACCATAAGTTTAACTTAGAAAAAGTTAAGTAGTTTTCATCACTCCTGGGGACTTCATATTTTGTTTTGGTATGCATTTAAAGCTCAGGCAATCTGTAGTCACGAATTCTGAGCAGTACAATCAACAATGATTCCACGCAGTCCTAAAGAGATGGACCCCAAAAGATGAGACGAAATCAGAAAGTAATAATTAAACCTCAGACCTAACAAGGGAATCTGTTAACTGGCAGCAGATGCTAGTCTTACAATATATAATGAAATGATAGTACCATGAATCACTGTGTTAATTTCTAATTATCCCAGAAAACAATACTCACGATTGGTGCTAGCCTTTAAATTACATTTGTTTTATCTAAAACTTCCAAGTGTCTCTTTCTCCCCACAAACAGTAAATTTTTAGAGACTTGCCTATAATTGCTTCTTTAACGCTGGAGTCTACAGGAAGGATGTTTTTCTCTACCAGCTCCATAGGACCAGGTCTTTGAGCAATCTTTTCATTCAGATCATCTGCTAGTCGAGCTCTTTTCAACTTCATCTGGGTAGCCTGCAGCGATGGCTCTGCAAATGTTTCTAAAAGAGGAAACAGTTTTAACCAATATTTGAATTACTATTTCTATTCCATTATGTTGTTTCAGGCCAACTAACTGAATTTAAACTGATTTAGACATATTTTTGTGTTCTCAATGTATTTATGGAAAGAGAAAATGACTGTTTAAGAATGCTCCAGTATGCATTTTGTATTTTTTAGTCCTGGATAGCTTTACGTTGTCTATATAATTTGGATGCCCACAGACTCAAACTAACAAGTCCTTAAACTAAAAATGGGGTACTGCTAATGTTTATTTATGGTAGGAGGGTGAAATTCACATTTATTAGGTATTGGGGATCCAGAGAACGAGCCAGACAGATGCGGCCCATGACTCAAGAAGTTGACAGTCCTAGATTTGGCGTCTTTGGAAAATCAATTCTTAGAAGGGAGACACTGCCTCTTAGGGTTATAAGCTTCTCTGCAGAGGTCAGTGGGAAGAGCTATCATTCATGTTCTTGAATTGATCCCTCTGTGTCTCGGCTGGTCATCATAATTAACAATTTGGGGCCAGGTGCAATAGCTCACGTCTGTAATCCCAGCACTTTGGGAGGCTGAGGTGGGCGGATCACGAGGTCAAGAGATCTAGACCATCCTGTTCAACATTGTGAAACCCCTTCTCTACTAAAAAAACACAAAAATTAGCTGGCTATGGTGGCATGTGCCTTTAGTCCCAGCTACTAGGGAGGCTGAGGCAGGAGAACTGCTTGAACCTAGAAGGCAGAAGTTGCAATGAGCTGAGATTGCACCACTACACTCCAGCCTAGCGACACAGCAGGACTCCATCTCAAAAAAATAAAATTGGGTTTATTTCTGAATATATATCTTCGTGTCAGGAACATTCAACTATAACATACAATAATTAATGGTTGTATAGAGGCATCAACTCATCTATTTACAAATGCATGAAATTGGTACAACCAATCAACCAAATGTAAAACTATTATAAATACCATAATTCACCCATCTGCTTCTTTCTGTCAATACTTGTATTTCTGGTAACTCTCGTTAATGTTTTTTCCATTGTTCTAAAAAATGTTTATAAATGATGAAAAATAACGACGTGTGTCTACCCAAAATTCTGAGTTGAAAGTTGCTTGGCTCTTAAGTTATACTATAGAAGGTCTTTAATGAAACTCCCGATACATTGGCTTAAGATGAATTGATATTCTTTATTCTGTAGGTATTAATAGAATGTTCTGGCTGAAGCCCTAGGCTCACTGAAAGCACATGGCTAGGAGGTTACCCTGAAGCACATCTGTGCAGCTTCTCTATCCACCAGCTGAGCTGTATGGGTGCCAAAAGTGAGCCTTGACTGTCCAGAAAATGATTCATATCTTTTATGACGACTGTCAATACATAATTTAACTAAATGTCACAAGAAAATGATAAACTTCAAAAGTAAAATGATTATTTCTTGTAAACTTAAATGCTTTGGGAAAATTTGATAAAGGTGAGTCATTAAAAAAAATCACTGTCAAATTCGTTTGGGCAATTAACTACAAGAAATTGGGGAAAAGGTTGTAAAATCTAGGATTTTAAAGCACAGATTGTTTAAGTGTCTTTATTTCTGTTGCACCATACATGGAAACTGTAGGTGCTATACACTGGCTGTGCTTTATGCAGTGAAGATGATGTGAGCTCCATTCACTGAAATCTTACCCAAAGAGGAGGCCCTAGCACAAGGTTGGAATATTGTAAATAAAGGTAGACTTCTACCAGTTAAAATAAAATGTATGTCCATCTCATTTTCATAATTTTCCCATACAACCAACTGTAGCCTCAATCTTCTGAGAAAAAACAATTAACCACATAAGATGATAGTTGGGGAGAAGCGGACCACAAGGATCACTCTTAAGTTGGTATTTCAATGTTTCTGGTTAAGATCTAGGTAGGACACATTCTGTTTTTCTCCTCTCTTCCATTACCACCACCTGAGTGATAGCAATACATATGGAAAGAAAATATTCCCAAGTAAGTAAGTGGAGCCTGGCATTTTGGTATGTTTCTGTTCCTGGTCTTATTATCTATATCTCCCTGACTGAGGCTAAAGTTTAGCTGCTGAACTTCAGGAAGTAATTTAGACTCTTGCCTGCCAAATATCCAATCCAATCAAAATGGGGTTAATGTTAACATACAGTTGGGAGTGGTGGTGGTTTTAAGATACTTTAAAAAATAAAATGACGTTCTTATTTCAGAAATCCCAACTTGAGAACAGATGTCTCAAAAACATCATTTATGATTCATTCATAAATATGGTTAGATTTTTAAACAGTGGATAGTCTCCTTTTGAGAGTTGAATGTATTTTCCTTGATTTTAATTGTGTTAATAAAGCTTGTTATAGTTAGAAGCAAACTGAAAATAGATAGCATTGTTACTACAAAAATGTCCCTTATAGGTCAAGATGTTTTCAGGCAAAGAAGCAACCACTTACTTGGCTACTTATCAGTAAACATGCTTCTTTGAAGATTCACTTAGCCCTGACTGGTAGCTGCTCTACGCTACTACTGGAGTTCTAGAAAAGCCTTTTTAGTCCAGCGGACTTCTGAGAATACAACCCAAAGTAGAGAAAGGGACATACCTCTCACCTCCCGCCCCTGGAATGAGGAGGACAGCCACATAATAAAAGATTCTTTACAAAGAAGAGCCCCTACTTGGGGTTGTAGAGACCACCTTGATGCTTGGAACTTCTTTACCACATCCTTAATACTGTGAGTTTTTTTTCTATCATAGCAGCCTGTTAACTTCCCATGGAATTCTTCTCACTGTCTGTAATTCACTTGCTTTGCTGGTTTATTATTTATCTCTGCTACCAGACTGCAAGCTCTGTGAAGTCAGGCATCCAGCTTTCTCGCTTACTTGTTGGGTCCCTGGGGTCTAGCACACTGGCCAACGAAGGAACACCTCTAATAACAGTAGCCATGTCACCTGCTGAAGGTTTCATTTCTGGACATGTCTGACCTTTAGGATATTATTTCTTACGTTGAGCTACAATCTAATACTTTGTAGTATCAATCTAACTAATTAACTCTAATCCTATCATTAGACCGAGAGAACAAACTTTCCTTCTACCTGAAGATTGTCTCTCAATTTTTGAGAAGTTTTCAGATTCTTTCTGTATCTTCTCAAGACTTAACATACCCAAGACTACCACAGAATCCTAGTCTTAATAAATTCGTTGAAGAAGCAAAACAATGGAAGAAAGCGTAACTTGGGAGTTTACGGTGGAGGTAGAAGCTTTTGAGAATACTTTGCCTTTAGAGAGACTAACATCCTGGCCTGACCCATGTGTTAACCAAAGACGGAATGGAACTGTCCATACCAGCCTTGTAAGTGTTGAGGCTACACAACTGAGATAATTTGGCGAGGGTGAGTGAAAGGTGCTAATGGTTAGCTCAAGGTGGCTTGTTGTTGGTAAGTGGCAATAAAGAAAAAGTGTGGGTGTGGGCATTGTACCAGGTAGACACAGACAACGTCCAAGTAGTTGAACATCTAGGGTTGGACTTAAACTACTGCATTCTGTATGACTTAATAAGGCGGCATATGTCCCTCACCGATAAATCCTCTGGACCCCAATTTTTAAATTTTTTATCAAACAGTAAGGTAGAGGTATCTGTGGTACCAGCCGGTGTGAAAGCGTTAGTCCATTAATCGGTTATGTGAAGAATCACACCTTCCCTGTATATCTAACATAATGTTTTAGCTTTAGGTCTTCATGTTGCTACCCAATTTGGAGGATGTAAGGTTGTAGGGTAAAAAGTTATTAAAATGGAAATAAAGAGAAATGGTGGAATTCTCACTTCTTTTCTTGAAAAAATACATCAAATTAAGAAGAAATAAATCCTTTACCTTCTAAAATGTGCATCCTGACAAGTTCAGAACGATCTGGTCGACTCCGAATCTTGTGTTTCAAAAAATTTTCGGTCTTTAAAAAGAAAAAATAAAGTCTTACCATAAATGATTTATTATTCATTGTTTTAAATGTTCTCTAAGGTACTCCACTTAAATAAACCATATACCATTTTGGTCATGTATTTGAGAGGAAGAGCAGAAATTAGCGCTCAGGAAAACTATTGTTTAATACATGCTTTAAATTATAGCCTTCAAAAGTATACAGGGACGTGAAGAGTATGTTGGTGTAAACTAAGCACTTTATAAACTTTGAAAACTTGTCAATATTGAAAGGCCATGTTTTGAAGATAATTAAAAAAAATTTTTTTTAAATAAACATAGCATTTAAATCACTTAAATAGCTAAAATCAATAAAATCTATACTTCAAGTCCAGTAAAAATCCACCTAGAAAACAAATTTCCTAAAAATCCTAATGTATTTTATTTGGTAAACTCATATTTTCTTAATTAGAAATGTATTCAACTCTTAAGAAAGAGTAAGACATAATTACAGCATTCTAGAAAAATTCTTCAGAAAATTTTGGAGTATTCTTATTTTCATGTTGCATGATAAATTTTCTCCAAAACAAAAAGAATGAATATTCATGATGGCACTTTAAAAAAAATCTTAAACAATTATCATATCCAAGTATGATGGTGCCATCTTAAAGAATAAATCAGAGTTGAATGTAGCAGTATTTTCTGATTTAGCCATATTCCCCTACCCTTGGACAAATGTACAGGTAAAAGAGACCCAGTAGGAACATCACCTAAGGATGTGGTGTCAGCACATTCTTGACTGTCTCTGTACAGGGATAACAAATGTCAGAATTACCCCCCTCTTGGCCGGGCGCGGTGGCTCAAGCCTGTAATCCCAGCACTTTGGGAGGCCGAGGCGGGTGGATCATGAGGTCAAGAGATCGAGACCATCCTGGTCAACATGGTGAAACTCCGTCTCTACTAAAAATACAAAAAATTAGCTGGGCATGGTGGTGTGTGCCTGTAATCCCAGCTACTCAGGAGGCTGAGGCAGGAGAATTGCCTGAACCCAGGAGGCGGAGGTTGCGGTGAGCCGAGATCGCGCCATTGCACTCCAGCCTGGGTAACATGAGTGAAACTCCGTCTCAAAAAAAAAAAAAAAAAAAAAAGAATTACCCCCCTCTTATGCCTCTAAAAACCGTTATGCTCTGAGAGCAAGAAAGCAAAGAAGTATGATTTGTCCTTTCTGTACAATACTAGTTACTGGTTTTAAAAGAACAAAATTTGAATGTCATGTATTTTCTTCAAACTTCCAAGATCAAACTATCCCAGAATAAATATTCTCTAGGCCACGTATCCTGAAAATACACTATTTTTTCTCTATTGACATATTTAGGAGTAAGACTGCTACTTGTACACCGGTATTTTAGAATAGAGGAGAGAAGGAGGGAGAAGTAGAGCATTTTAAAGTGAAATGTCTTACTCTGGCTCGTTCCAAGCTTTTTATCTGTTCATGGAATGCCGCTGGGCTCTTCAAAGCTGTGAGAAGAAAAGAAATTATTTCCACAGTATAAATAGGATTCATACTTCAGTCCAATGTTATATCATGTTGATAAGCCTATTAATAAATCACATCTACGGTTCCATTAATTTACTAGTTCCATTAAGAGACCCGCAAAATTTGAAATCATAAATGTTACAGGATGAAAATTATGTATTTCATAAATAAAGCAAGTAGACATTTAAAACATGGTTGTATACAAATGACAACGCAAATACCAGCTCAGACTAGTTCTGACCACTCATAACACAACTTCATTGCTGAGGGGACTGTCTGATGACTCCTTGATGAGTCTTTGCTCTTAATGGTCGTTTAAGCTATAGAAAAAGCCTGTATGTCCTTGGGAGTGACATAACCTTGAACATGGGGACACACTGCACTTTGTGTCCAACAGATCTGAGGTATCATTTATTCAGAACCCATAATAGGCTCTGTGCTTAACCACGGCTATGTTGCTGTTGGTCTCGCAATAACCTTGCCAAGATAGGTATACGTTCCAGTACAGGTGAAAGATTTAAAGAGGTTAAGTGAATTCTTGGGGCCATATAACTAGATGGTGATCAAAGTGATATTTAAATCTAGATTTTTTAATTTGAAGGGTTCATGCTCTTTCTACTATACCACAGTGCAACTCACTGTAAACACACAATGACTCCTTAATATGCTAACTGCTGGTATATCAAATACTCTGGCATCCTAGTGTGAGGGTAAGCAGTGCTTACCAAATCATCACCTACAACAGTTTTCCTATCAATTACCTTTGCAAAATCTTGTCTGTGTATGTCCACCATTTCCCGGTACCACCCTGTACTTACAAGCATGGGCAGTCAGATGAGCGGATGGGACAGAGGACTAGGATCCCCTGGGCTGTCACCTCCAAGACTTCACCAATCTGCTTTTACAGCATTATTTTCTGCTCTGGCGAATGAAGCACCACAGAAACTCCCAGGAGCCCAGCCCAATCAGGTTTGGCTAGGGACTAGCCCCCAAAAGCAGATTAGAGCTGGCCTAGTAATGGGTGTCTTAAATATCATAATTTGATCTTCTCTGATTGACTGGTTCATAGTCAGGAATGTGGTAGTGGAGAAATCTGGCAGATTATCAAAGCACCTTTTGACTATCATAATGCTAGATTGAAAATATTTAGATTTTCAGTAGTCCAGAAAAAGTTTTACTGGGAAAAACAGCTACTAAAGAGAAAAATCATACCTTATCATAAACCAAGAAACAGCTTATCACAGCCATGATTCAGAAGACTGGAAAGCATAAGTTGATTTTGTAATTTCTTTCTAGTGTTTTAAAATGGAATAAGTTACCTCTTGGAAAGGTCAATTTTTACACAAAATCCAGATACACAGTCCTAACAGCCAACACCAAACAACCACTCCTTCCCACTAAAAACCACTTCCAAACTTGATTAAAGGTAAAACAACTAGGACAAATATTCTAAAATTAATCAACTCTAAAAAATTTCTTAAAGGAACAAACCCTAGGGATACTAGGGAAATAATCTGTACTTGAGCCAAAAATATTAATTATAAATGGAATGTTTATCAGTCCTGATACATGTAATTACTGTATACAGACCATAGTGTAGCACCAAAAATAATTAATTGGAATTAAGTCTAAAGGAAGCAAGATTGTGAATTTTATGGTTTTTGGCAAGTCTAATGAATTACAAATCCATTAGTATAGTGACTTGTCGTTTCAAAACTAAAATATTAAAGTTTAAAGAAAGAATGGATGTTAGCTTAATTACAGCGTAAAGATGTTCTCTGTGTAATATAAAATTCAAGTCCATCTTTTAAACTGTATCTGGTTTTTAAAATGTATTCTAAATGATTCACTTAGGTGCCCCATTTTTCCTTAGAAATTCACTTGGTAATTGTTTGTTGATTAAATGGATACAGCTGAACGCAGAGCAAAATATAGGCTCTTCTTGGACATGCCTGTCGTGTTCTGTCACGTTAGGGATGGCAGTAAGGCTGTAAATCTTACGTGGCATGATGCCCTGGTCCACGAGTTGTTCTCTCGTCCTCCTTTGTTGCAGCCTCAGCTGGAGCACTGTGAAAAGGAAATAATCACCATTGGAGTTTATTGGCAACTGTGGGATCCAATTAATGTGATTTCACAGGAGATACAATTAAGCTTTATCAAGCATCTTCTATTTCACAATTAAACAAGGATAGTACCTGGCACCATGTAACTTGTTAAAGGAAAATTATTTTGTAATTTCCGCCTGTTTAGTGAACACCAAAGTTTACACAGCATAAATTTTTTTAGTTAATCCTAATTTGATCACCAAAGCTATGTATTTCTTGTTTAAAACATTCATAGTCCTCAAGATAATAAAAATAGTTGGCTTATAAAGATTTGCTAATAATTCTAATTCACAGAGAGATGTGAGATTCTTTGACACATCTTAATTTTTTTAAAGCAAATTAATAGCAAAAATGTATTCTAAGGAAAGACTGACTATAAATAGCTTTAATGAAGGCTGTTTGCATAATAAAAATTAGACCTATGAGATACTCCTAATGACCCAAAGGGAAATTTCTAAATTAGGAACTGAAAGTTTAGTACTCTTTGCACAAACATAATAACATATCTCATTCTATAAGTTCTAAGAAATTCACAAATCAATTGACATCTTATTACTTTAATAAAAGAGTAAATTATTAGAACTGGCAGAGAACAAGATATACCTCATGAAATGCAGGCATCCAGTTTCCCAAATTTACTCAAAAATTTTTTCCCTAGATTTCTCAAGCAGATTCCTTTTATAAGCATCTACATGGTTTTATCTGGAAAATGAGACTATTTCAAAATAAAGGGAATACAGGAGGTGACTCTAAAAAATATTTTTCTTGCTTTGTTTTACATTCAAACCAACTTTCCATTGTGATTTTAACTTGCCATTTTGATTTTTGTTTCAAACCATGGATGAAAACCAAGATTAGAACAAAGAGGCTGCCTAAGGGTTGTCAATATGCTTAAAAAAAAAAAAAATTACCTACGTGCGTTTCTTAAATGGTGGGAAGACAGAATTTTTTTTTTTTTTTTTTAATTATATTTTAAGTCATGGGATACATGTGCAGAGCACGCAGGTTTGTTACATAGGTATACATGTGCCATAATGGTTTGCTGCATCCATCACCCCGTCATCTATATTAGGTATTTTTCCTAATGCTATCCCTCCCCTACCACCCCCTTATCCCCAACGGGCCCCAGTATGTGATGTTCCCCTCCCTGTGGTCCATGTGCTCTCAATGGTCAACACCCACTTATGAGTGAGAACATGTGGTGTTTGGTTTTCTGTTCTTGTGTCAGTTTGCTGAGAATGATGGTTTCCAGGTTTATCCATGTCCCTGCAAAGGTCATGAACTCATCCTTTTTTATGGCTACATAGTATTCCATCGTGTATATGTGCCACATTTTCTTTATCCAATCTATCATTGATGGGCATTTGGGTTGGTTCCAAGTCTTTGCTATTGTGAACAGTGCTGCAATAAACATATGTGTACATGTGACTTTATAACAGAATGATTTAATCCTTTGGGTATATACCCAGTACTGGGATTGCTGGGTCAAATGGTATTTCTATTTCTAGATCCTTGAGGAATCACCACACTGAGAAGACAGAATTTTCTGGTGAGTGGTGATGGCTGGAATGAGAGGCTCAAATGCAATGCACATGGTGTCTCCTCCTTGCAATAATAAAACCTCAAGGCCTGCGCACACAGACACATGGAGCCCATCCCTTGTTTTTCAGTTGGTCTTGTGCTGACTGCAGAGCAGAGCAGTCTCAGGTAAACTTCAGAAAGAATCTAACCTGTAACATGGCTTTTAAAAATATTTTATCATTGTTAGATATGAATGTCATCATCTATCAGATACAGAAATAGGTTTCAGTTTTTCTATGGTTTGAGGCCATACGATAACAAAGCTTCACTGATACCATACTTAAAACTGAAACAACTGACAAGATTCTGCTACATAAAGCAAAAGAAATAAAATTTCCTAAAAAAAGATATGCACATTCCTGACATTAAGATGTTCTGTAATACTTATATCAATTGTGCTCTAACAGAAAGATCTTTTCCCTAAGTTGATTGAGGATAGTTATGTTCCCACTGTACTAGGAACAAAATAACCAAGGAGCTGACCTGTGCATCTTACAGCAACCAGAGACCTGCATACTCTAACATTCATTTAGGAATGCTAAAGTAAATGCTTGTCTGTATTTAAGATAGTCATATTCGAGAAGCAGAATCTCAAGAAAAAGACAACTGAAAGTACAAAATGGTTAGAACAGTTCTCCAGTTCAAAGGTTGATACTTCTGGAACATGATGGTCTATGTCTGTTGGAGAATCTCTAGCAGGAATATCTTTCCTCCAAGGGGAATCCTCAAAAGAGTAGAAAAGAGAGAGTAATGAAAACAACAATAGCCCTCTGTTTGGATTAAAACAAACAAAAAACAAAATCCCCACACATTTGTGACATAGCTCTATCAGACACAATATACTTTTTGGGTGAATGGCAACTTTGAATGATGCATACATTTGCAACAACTTGATTTACAAACCAACACTGATGACAACAGTTGGTTAGTCTTGGAAGCATCCCCTGATTGTACACTGGTCATCTCAGGTGCCTTCATTTACCAGGAGAGCAGTCTTGTCAGCTGTATCGTCTATGACCAGAAATCACACTTTCAAGCTAACATGGAAAGAGAGGTACCTGCTACTATGAGGGTAACACACAACATGGATGTATGTCACTCTGATCTGTTTCTACTTCCAACACTTCTGACACCAGATGTGCGGGCTTTTCCCTCATACCAGCCAATTCTCCAACTCTGGATGCCAACTGGCTGTCCAATGATTCAATTCTGACACTATGTAGCTGCAGTTAGTGTCAGATCCTACAAGTTAAAATGCTCCATCCCAAGAGACTGCCCTCACTTCAGATGCCAATTGTTACTCCAAGCCCCCAGACTTTTGACCAATGTGTTATAAAGTTAGGAGGTTCCCATAATCCCCTTCCCAGGTTTGATAATTTTCTAGAATAGCTCACAGAACTCAGGAAGGCACTTTACCTACTATTAGTAGTTTATTATAAAAGATACAAATCAGGGACAGCCAAATGGAAGACACATATAGGGCACGGCATGGGAGAAGGGGTACAGAGCTTCCATGACCTATTGAGGTACACCACCTTTCCTCTGGTCATGCCTTGGTCTTTCTGGTCATCGGCCCCTATCCAAAAGCTCCCTAAAGGCCTTCAATTATCTGTCACCTCAGTAGCATATAAAAACCACTCACCATTCTAGAGAGTCCAAATAACTTAGAAGCTCTTAAGAACTGGGAAATAAGACCAAATGTATAACAAACAATGTTCCTATTACTCAGGGCATTCAGGAGAACTTTGGGAGTTGTGTGTCAGGAACCAGAGACAAGGGCCACATATTCACAATATCATAAACACCAATTACCAATTATTAAAAAAACCCCACAAACAATTTGTGTTTTCTGTCTTATTTTCTATGTGGCCAAACAAGCAATCAAACAACCCTACTTACACTGCTTGAAGGTAGGAGAATAATTTCCCTAATTAAAGCTCTTGTCATTGCGTATACAGTACAACTTTCCCAAGAAGCAAGAACCTCCCACTACAAGTATTATTCAAAGCAGTTGTGGCCATCAGCCTCCCCCAGGCATATTCATTTATTTAGAGCATATCTGTTAGGTGTCTGGGTACTGTATGGGGTACAAATCCGTAGGAAAGAGCAGCAGCAGTAGCTGTGAATGGATCTTTTTAAAGCAAAGACATTAGGAAGAACAGGAATGGAAGGGGAGGCAGAACTGCAAGTAACTAGCCATTTTGTTAAGTCTGTTGATTACCAGTTTTTTTTTTTTTTTTTTTTTTGGCTTTTATCTGCACCCATAGATGGACAGTACTGGATATATTACATTGAATATGAAGCACTACGCCCTATCGAGAGATCAGGTACATTGCTACTTTGGGTTAGTATTAAAACACAATAACCGTTTGGGAGGCCGGAACAAGACAGGCAGATCACTTGAGGTCCGAAGTTGGAGACCAGCGTGGCCAACATGGTGAAACCCATCTCTATTTAAAATACAAAAGCTAGCCAGACAAGGGGGCAGGTGCTTGTAATCCCAGATATTCGGAAGGCTGAGGCAGAAGAATCATTTGAAACCAGTGAGCCGAGATCGTGCCACTGCACTCCAGCCTGGGCAATAGACAGAAATTCTGTCTCAAAACAAAACACACAATTATATAATACATTATATATTTTATACACATATTTAAAAAAAAATTTTTTTTTTTTTTGTTTTGGAGATGTAGTCTCGCTCTGTCACCCACACTGCAGTGCAGTGGTGCAATCTCAGCTCACTGCAACCTCTGCCTCCTGAGGTTAAGTGATTCTCCTGCCTTAGGCTCCAGAGTAGCTAGGCCTATAGGTATGCACTACCACACCTGGCTAATTTTTGTATTTTTTAGTAGAGATGGGGTTTCACCATACTGGCAGGCTGAACTCCTGACCTCAAGTGATCCACCCTCCTTGGCCTCCCAAAATGCTGGGATTACAGGCGTGAGCCACCGAGCCCGGCCACATATATTATGTATTTTATGATAAATTATATATTATTTGTTGATGTCAACTAAAACCAGTCATTCAAAACTTGACAAAGCCTATTCTGACAGCAACTACTACTTATAAAAAGTACTAATCATATAGGTACAGACTCATAATTTTAGAAAATATCAAACTTCCTTTCAGAACTTCTGTTCATTAAATTAGTAACAAAATTGATGTGTAAGTTACAGCAGGTATCTGCAGCTTAGATGGAGACCATCTAAGGCCAGGAAGAACATGGCTTGAATGATATAGACAGCTTAATTGTCATGCAACACAGGAGTAAGGCAGAATGTGCTGGTGCTTATCCAGGACTGAAGAAGGGGTAAGGGACTCTGAAAACAGAGGACTACAATCTTTTAATGATCAGAGCGGCATTCATGGTTGTGGGATCAGAAATGCTTTATCAAGTTTCTCTGGGACTAAGCTTGGAGACTTTCTTCCTTTTCAGCCTCCATGCTCACCCTCTGTGTTTATATTTGCATGGAGGGAAAAAAGGCTTAGACCACTGAATGTCACTCAGCCTTGCACAATTGCCTGACACACTATGCTTGTATTGACAAGATTTCATATCTGTAGCTGCAACCAAAGACTAGGCACTGGCCTGGTACTGCTTTCCAGTAGCAGAGGCAGTCTGGCAATGGCCTCATGTGTCAAAACTGTACCCTAGAGCATTCTCCCCTGGTGCCTTGTTGAGTGGATGAACTGCACTACTGGGCTGACATCATAGCCTTCATCCTCTTGGTAAGTTGAGTCACATTCAGCAACTTCCATGGCCATCTTGCAATTAACTGCATGCAAAAAAAGGATATATGTACAAAATATAGAATCCTCAGGGGAATAAACAGTTCAAAACTGAGTGTGTACAACCTTTCAGAAACAAAGGACATAATAAAGAGAAATAGACTTCATGTTACAATTGCTCACATTTGAACATTTTCAAAGAATATTATTTTTGAAAAAGGTAAAGATGAAACAATCTAACACATGGTCCTAAGAAGTCCTGAGGTTTAAAATCATGGTTTAAAACAGGGTGTAACCTGTTTGATTTTATCAAAAAAGGAGGCAGATATAAAAAAAAACATATCTTGTACAGGTAGCATTGTATTCTCTGTGCAAAATATTAACCCCAAGTTGTGAACTGTGCAACAGCTGTTTATTTCCAGATGACACAGCCCACGAGAGGCAGGCAAAGCAAACTCACGGATGGAGAGAGATGAGGTTATAAATCCCTTTATTTATGGCATGTATTCTAGCTTTCCTAACTAGCGTGGGTTCCAGGCATTTTTATTAAAAAATTTTTTTCACACATGATGAATCAAGTATGTTCATTACACAAAATATGGAAATAGAAAACAGTAAGATAAAAAAACTAAACAAGGGCCGGGCATGGTAGCTCATGCCTGTAATCCCAGCACTTTGGGAGGCTGAGGCAAGTGGATCACCTGAGGTCAGGAGTTCAAGACCAGCCTGACCAACATGGTGAAACCATGTCCCCACTAAAAATACAAAATAAGCCAGGCATGGTGATGCATGCCTGTAATCCCAGTGACTCAGGAGGCTGAGGCAGGGGAATCGCTTGAATCCGGGAGGCAGCGGTTGCAGTGAGCCGAGATTGCGCCATTGCACTCCAGCTTCCAGCCTGGGCAACAAATTGCAAAACTCTGTTTCAAAAAAAAAAAAAAACTAAACTAAAAAAGAAAATCACCAATAATATCATTATCCAGAGAGACACAGCTAGAGTTACCATATGGTATAGTTCCTCTGTCTTTTCTCTCAGCATAAATTTTGGTTCTCTGCTTCTGCATATTCTGATCACTCTGTAACTACAAGGATAAATACTCTTTTTATATTAGTGGCTAAATAAAATATTCTGGTAGGTGGATATGGCATAGTTCACTAAATAGTCCTTGTTTATCACTCAGGTTGTTTCCATTTTTTTTTAACTATAAATAATGCTGTGGTGGAATTTTTGTGTTTAAAGTGAATTCCTCATGTCCAATTATTCCCTTAATTTGAATTCTTAAAAAGAAGACTATTTCAATGTAATCTACATAAAGCATGACTATAAAGTAATGAGACTAAGTTCCTCATGTCTCAACTATTGTCTTTTGCAACTGTAGTAGACATATGAGAACATGGATACAGGTGGCTATCCATTTCATTTAGAGAAAAAAATTTAATTATTGGTTTATTACCTTTATCTCTTAGGGCTAATATTTACCATTTCCTATTACATTTCAATAAGGAGAAAAATGCATATAATTTTGAAATTTTTACTTAGTACTTATTCGTTATCACAACAGGTAAAAACAGTATTATGTTAATAGAGGTGTTTTGAATTTGCTCTACTTTTATGCAAGAAAAGTAAAAATTTGATTTTAATCCCACTTCCAAAAAAATGAAAGACAGCATATCCAATGATAAACTGAAAATGTCACTCCCAGCAATATGGTAGTTTAGATATTAAGTATCTTAAGTGTTACAGCTCTTTAAGAATTTGTCTAGCAGGTTTTCCATAAAAAAAAAAAAGTATCTTCTTTTAGTTCCTTTCCCCTGCTTCTTAAATGGTTTACAGTACTTTTAGAACAAAATTTTAAAATTAGTTTCCAATATAAAAATACTGTAAGACTAAATGTGGTAGATCATGCCTGTAATTCCAGTGTTTGGGAGGCTGAAGAGGGAGGATGGCTTGAGACCAGGAATTTTAGACCACCCTGGGCAACACAGTAAGACCCTGTCTCTACCAAAAAAAAAAAAAAAAAAAAATTAGCTGGTATGGTAGCACACACTCGTAGTTCCAGCTACTTTGGCGGCTCTGAGGCAGGAGGATCACTTGAGTCCAGGAGTTTGAGGCTATACAGTGAGCTATGATTGTACCACTGCACTCCAGCCTGGGCAATAGAGCAAGAACCCTGTCTCAAACAAACAAAACCCAACCTTTCAAATACAACAACTTCTTTCACGTGATACTTATAACCCTAATTCAAAAATTTCACATGCTTTTTGAACCAAGATGCATCTTTTCTCTTTTGTTTCTATAAGTAGAATGTTGAATTTGTTGTTGTTGTTGTTGTTGTTTTTTGAGACAGTGTCTTGCTTTGTCACCCGGGCTGGAGTGCAGTGGTGTGATCTTGGCTTACTGCAACCTCTGCCTCCTAGGTTCAAGCGATTCTCATTCCTCAGCTTCCTGAGTAGCTGGGATTACAGGTGTGTACCACCATGCCCGGTTAATCTGTTGTATTTTTAGTAGAGGTGAGGTTTTGCTATGTTGACCAGGCTGGTCTCGAACTCCTGGCCTCAAGTGTTCCACCCGCCTTGGCCTCCCAATGTGTGAAATGTTATCTTAATATGATGTAATTACTGTACCTTTTCAGTCTAAAAGGAAAACATATTTTGTGTCGCATATTAATAACAAAAAGCAGTTTAGTTTGAGTTGAGCAAGCCAAGGCAAAGCATGGCTCTGGCCTTGAGTTTTCAGTGGGACATCTGAGGACTGTATGTTACCAAAACAAGGCAGAAATGATACTTTCTGGGAAGCATAATGGCAGATAGGCATGGTCTTGGAAATTCTTTCTGAATAGCTGGATTTCAGTTATGGGGTATGAAAGAGGGTAGGAGAGAAGAGAGGCGATAAGCAGCTATCTGTCAGTTAGAAGCTCCAATGTATATTATTTAATTATAGGACAATGGACAGAATAAACTTCGGAATCATGAGGAGTGGAAAAAAAGCCCTGAGGAGTAGTCACATTAGGGTTAGATGAACCATCCTGGCAAAAGCAAACATGGAAAACTAAAGAATACTCTAGCATTGACTATGTATTGACTCTGAAGTCAGTACTAGGTAATAAACAGATCGTAGTTTCAGTTGTTTATTTTTCAAACAGACACCAGGCTAGTTAAGAGAATGAAGTGGTTGGACTTTGGCAAAAATTTATTATGTGTTGTTTAAATAGTATTAAGTGAAGGCCTGATCCTGTAAGAACAAGACAATTTAGAAAAGCCAACTTCCTCATATTATCTTTGGAGCTTGGATACAGTAGGCATGAATTGGATTCTATTCAATACTTGTTTCAATGTCTCATCAGATAGTATAGTGGCCAAACGTAGAATTGTACTTGTTTCATCAGGTAAGGACTTGAAAACAATTATACTGAAAGGGCAAAAGACTGATGAACTACTTTTCCTTTCTCTTAAAAATACAATGTTTAAAATGATGGTGGCTATTACTATTTATTACTGCTACTATTACATTAGACACTTGGTGAAAATAACACTTTCTTCTCCAAATATAAAACATAAGGCTTAAAAAATTTTAATTCCACAAAGATTCACAGATTTATAGTTGTCTGCTGTGAATAGTTTATATTGCAGTCAAAGGGGAGAAAGTCACATCATGAACTTTCCTTCTGAGCCCGGGACCCAAACAGACCATGATGCGTACTGCTAGTATCTTGATTTAAGAATCCTTGTTTTATAATACATTTTTCATTTATTTGTTAAAGTATACATGTACAAAAGAGAGATTTTAAAAAGAAGAGTGCAAATTAATCCATCCTACTTCAGACTTCCAGTCCTTCTCCCCAGAGGTAAACACTGTTAGATTTCTATGGCTCCAGAAGATATTTTGTGAATTGTTCACCAAGGTTATATATAAAATATGCAAAGGAAGTATATGGGTGGGATAATACTATTTATATAGTTTGGTAATTTGCTTAAAGAATATCACAGAATCTAGCTCTTTCTTCTTAATGGCTGTATCTAACATATGGATGTATTATTCATATACTTATGTTACCAGATTTTTGCTATTATAAATAATGCTATAATGAATATCCTCATTCATTTTGGGGGCATCTTTTGATGACACAGCTATAAATTAAATTTCTAATAATGGAACACACACTTAAAATTCTAATAGGGTCACTTTATCTTCCGAATGGTTGTGTCAATCTGTAGTGCCACTTACAAGGTAAGAGAGTACCTTTTTATTTCTCCCCTTCCCCACAATGTACATCATTAAGCTTTAAAATAAGTTTAAATTTAGAAACAAAGATTACCTCCTCTCACCTAAGGGTACTGGTGATATCATATCAAATTAATATATATAACTAGCAAGCAGTAAAGATCTATAAGACATGAAAAGAATTAGTGAGAGCTGGGTTTCTGATTCAATGGGGAGATACATGCCATGGCTGTCAAAAGCTCAGGGCAAGCTTTCTCTTCAAACCAAACATTTATTTTTAATTCTCACAGAATTTTTCTGATGTTCCAGGATAGAAACCTTGGGCACAGAACTTATTTTTTTCTTCAGCTCCATCATGGCTGAGAGATGGAATGAACAGATTTGAGATATATTTAGAATAAAATTAACAGGTATGGTAAGGGATTGGATGGTGGGTTTGGAGAAGGAGGTCACAAAGATGATCCTGGGTTTCAGGCTTAAGCACCTGGGTAGAGCACTTACGAAATAAGGGATGCATGCTGGCCGCTAGGAAATACAGTCTTGGCCATGTTTGAATAGGAAGTGGAGATGTCAAGATGGCATTTGCCTACACGGGTCTGGATTCAGGAGATCTTGGCAGAGACTGGAATTTGGAAGTTGTTGCTTATGTAGTATTTGAAGCCATGGGAGTTTGCTGAGGTAGAGAATACAAATAGAGAGGAAAAGAAAGCTCTTAAGAAAGCCAACAATTAGAAGCCCAGTTATAGGTCAGATAGGGAAGGAAGATCCAACAAAGGAAAGCAGAGGAAGTTGCCTAACAAGGTGGAGGAACCAGGAGAGTGTAAGGGTTTTTAAAGGTGGCAGGATCAAGTATGTCACTGTTTCAATCCCTGGAGGAGCTACTTTTGTAAAGTGATGGATGTAAGTCAGGCTGGGAGGGGGGGAGGATCAGGAATGAATGAGAGGCAAGAGTATGAGTGCAGTTAGTATAAGCGTGTTTTTAAGATGCTGCCGGCCAGGCATGGTGGCTCACGCGTGTAATCGCAGCACTTTGGGAGGCCGAGGCAGGTGGATCATGAGGTCAAGGGATTGAGACCATCCTGGCCAACATGGAGAAACCCCGTCTCTATTAAAAATACAAAAATTAGCTGGGCATAGTGGCATGTACCTGTAGTCTCAGCTACTAGGGAAGGCTGGGGTAGGAGAATCACTTGAACACAGGAGGTGGAGGCTGCAGTGAGCCAAGGACGCACCACTGCACTCCAGCCTGGGCAACAAAGTGAGACTCTGTCTCAAAAAAAAAGAGAGAAGAAAAAAAAAAGATGCTCCCCAGGAAGAGTAGGACAGAAAGTAAAACCCTGAGGGTGTTAAACTTGAAGTTAGAAGCTACTTGAGCAAGTTTGTAACTGCTGAAGAGCAAGAGAGAGGGAAGGGGAGAAGAAAGAACTGAGAATAAATAATGAGTGAATGAACAAAAGCACAAGAGATAGCAGGTTCCTTCACAGCAGTAGGAAGGGGCCAGATGTACAAAGACATCCTTTATTAAGAGACACTTCCTCTATCATAATAGGAAGGCAATGAAGATTGGCTATTGCTGCAGGAAGCTTTATAGCTTTCGTCTGGGACATCTAGGGAGTTCCCTGATGATGGCTTTCAAGTTTTCAGAGAAGTTGAAAGAAAGGTCAGCTGTTGCAAGTGAGATGGGTACAGGGAAAGTTAATTTTGAGGCCAGTGAAGGAAGTTTGGAATAATCAC
Source organism: Sapajus apella (assembly GCF_009761245.1). Taxonomy (NCBI): domain Eukaryota; kingdom Metazoa; phylum Chordata; class Mammalia; order Primates; family Cebidae; genus Sapajus; species Sapajus apella. The sequence continues at coordinate 529,382 of NW_022436991.1, forward strand.
TTTAGACTGTGAAGAGAAAGTTGAAAAGAGAAACATGGTTATGTATTACCAAAACGCTCCAACTAGCAAAGGCAACAGCCAGGGGGAGAGAAATCAGGAAACTGCTTGGCATGTTATTCACTGGCTCTAAATGGTATCATTTTTATCAGAGGAAAAGACCACAAAATACAAAACTAGATACAAAACTAGAACATTTAGCAGTTCTTTCTAAAGTCTTTGCTAAACTGTATATAATTTTAGTTAATAACAATTGCAACCCAGTAATTCTACTACTAGGTGAAGTAAGACTTGGAAACAGGTACTCAAACAAATACATGTACACACATGTCCACAGCAACTCTATTTACAATAGCCAAAAGGCAGAAACTGCCCAAATGTCATCAACAGATGAATGGATAAACAAATTGTGGCACATCCATACAATGGAATATTATTCAATCATAAAAAGAAATTAAGTATTGATACATACTACAATGTAGACGAAACTGAAAAACATTAGAAGGAAAAGAAGCCAGATATAAAAGCTCACATATTGTATGATTCCCTATTTACTTGAAATATCCTGAATGGGTAAAGTCAGAGACAGAGTGCAGATTGGTGGTTGCCAGGGATTGGGGGGAAGGGAGCATGAGAGCAACTGCTTAACGGCCAATTTTATGTTATATGAATTTCACTTCAATCATTTAAAAAAAAAAAAAAGAACATTTAGCAAAACAGACTTTAGGATACTAATTTCTCAATAATCACATTTCTTATTTCCTACCCACTGCTGGCTAGCCCCTATCACCATAATTCCATTAACCATTAATGTTGACTTGATCTTTTAACAATTTGATTACTACAATAAGAACTACATTATATATTCCTCATCACACTGCCTTTTCACTCTCTCTAGAGAGAGAGAGGGAGAGAAAGAGAGAGAGAGAGAGCACGCCTCTATTTGCCCTGCTGGACCTCATCTTTATATTTCTAGCACCTTCCACAATGCTTACCCCATGTAGAAGTTTTAATAAACATGTTTTACTTAAGTTTGCATGGTATACTTAGAGCATATAACCGAGTTGCTATTTTCTAAGAAAAGAGAATACTATGTCATATTTAAGAATAAATTAGCAAAATAATTTTCTATGGGCAAGTGATTATCATGGGGGCAAAATCAACACTGTTTCACTTCATTGTGGAAATCTGGAGTTTGAGGTTATTTTTAAATTGCTGACGATTGGGGGAATGAAGACAAAATGTGATTACGTTGTTCTGAAGGGTAAAAGAAGACTAAAAAGGAGAGGCTATGAGAAAAAAAGTAAAGAAGGCCATGAAAAAGTGGTAGATTTCTCCACTTAGAATTAACGTGAAATTCAAGCTGCATTAAAGAAGGGAAAGCATGGCTGGGCGCAATGGCTCATGCTTGAAATCCCAACATTTTGAGAGGCTGAGGCAGGCCGATCATTTGAGGTCAGGAGTTCAAGACCAGCCTGGCCAAAATGGTGAAACACCTATTAAAAATACAAAAATTAGCCAGGTGTGGTGGCACACACTTGTAATCCCAGCTACTAGGGAAGCTGAGGCATGGGGTGGTGGGGTGGGGATCGCTTGAACCTGGGAGGCAGAGGTTGCAGTGAGCCGAGATCACACCACGACACTCCAGCCTGGGCAAAGAAGTAAGACTCCATCTCACACACAAAAAAAATAAAAAAAAGAGAAAGCATTTAAGTACTCTGACAGAAGATTAAAAAGCAGTAACTGAAGATCACAAATTTTGGGTTATATTTCAAGGGTGCTAATTTGCCAATTATAAATTAGGTTCTTCTTCAACAAATTTTAAAAAGTGGAATGCAAAGAGGGCAGAAATAAAATGGTGATTTGTTCTGCAAAAGCTGTGCTATCTGCACTGAGTAAGCAACCTTCCATCAGCACTTCCTGTCTGAAACAAAAGCAGGGCTCCACAGTGTGCACATAGTATCAACTCCAGAAACTACAAAGACCAAACAGCATTTTAATCAGGAATTTTGATATCGTGACTATTTTCTGATTAAAAAGGGAGCAACAATACCAAGTTAACTGAAAAAGTGCTCAAATTAGTGTTTGAAAAAGTTAGGCTCTAGACCAAGTGAAAATATTGCCTTTGATTTCAACATACCGCATCCTTATTAAGTACACAGAATTGGAAAAGGAGGGGAAGTGGCAGGTAGCATAGACCTTGGAATTCTAAACCAACATCCTTGCCTGTAAGGAAGTCCCACAATCTTCTCTTAGAAATTAAAAAGCAAAATTAAAGGAAAAACTAAAATGCTAACAGGACTGCCATTATTTCAGACTAACACGTTGTTAGGTTTCCTGCAGTAATCTGCAGCATAAGGTTAGGAAGACAAAGTTTCAACATTTAGCTTTGGAAATTTACAGGAGCTCTGATAACTCTCTGGTTGGCTGCTGCTTCTGTTGCCATGGAAACAGACTGCTAAAAATGGGGCATGTTTCTTTAAACTCATCATACCTTCACACAAATTCTTTTCTCCTTTATGTCAAAAGTTGGAATGAATTTAAAGTATGCTTCTCGTGATATGACAGTATGATGTCAAGCCAGGGGGCCTGGTACAAAATGGCGGAAGTAACATTAGCCTGAGGCAGATATACATAAAGATATTATACATATCTGCATTAAAAAAAATCTCATTTGGTTAAAAAGTAGTAGAAATAAAGTCCACAGTGGGATCAATGTAAGTACAACACAAATAACAGGCACTGCAAAAGCAAAATCATCCACTTAACTGTATGATCACCAACAAGGCAGAGGTTAAAAAAATATTTGATTTTTCAAACAATTTTTAACCTGTAGGATCCTGTTGGCTCTCCCCTTTAATTTCCAAATTCCTTATCTATATGGTTCCCAAAAAAGATAACATTTACTTTTCTTATTTTGGGAACAATAAAAATTCCACCATGGTATTAGAATTTCAGTGCGCAGCTATAGGTAGAGCTAGTACTACGAGTTAACGCTCTGCTTCTGAATCCCTCTATAGAATATTGCATGTTTCTTAATACAAATTCGTAAGGTGGTCTCTCTGAATAAAAGAACAATTAACAATGAAACAGGGACACAGGAGAATATTGTTTACCTCCATTTTTTTCCAGAACGGTAAGCACACGCTACTCTGTTGAAGTCAGATGATCCAGACTCAATATGTTGGTTTTTCTTTCAATTTTGTGGATTCAGGAATGGGGCTGATACAAACACACACTCATATGTATCTACATATACACATTTGTATACATACCTATGTATATATATACATAAACACACACGTATGCAATTTGCCCAGCAAAACAGAAAGACAACTAAGACCTGCTATAACTTGTGTGTTATCCCAATATCATAGCAACTGTGCGAGATGATCCAGATGATGATGGGACACGCAGTCATGCACAGCCTGGAGGGGTGACGCATTATCCCTTGCCACATACAACAGCCAGTTGTTCTGGTATTAGAGCGTCATGTTTCATAAAAGTAGCATGTGTAGAAACGTTCTGACATTTGGATGTTTTTGGTGTATAAACTCCAAGATAGACAATCTACTTCTCTACTGTTTAGATTCAAATAAACAAGAAAAAGTGCAACTCTAGCACATGATCAATCATGCTGGAATGCAGTGACTGGACACTTGTACCTCCTCGGAAATCATATTCAGTTGGGAAATCACCAGCCTGTGGGTGTTCACCTGCTTCAGCAGCCTTGAAATTGGTTTTACTTTGCCTCATACTGGAAAGGACGACCAAGTAGGGCAAATAGAGCTTTAAGGTGGGCTCCCTGTTTGTCAGGCTCCATCCTGGGAGCTTTATGGCTATCACCACATCTAATCCTCATAACAACTCTACATGGGTACTAATATTTATTGTTACAGAGGAATTAAGCATTTATCCAAGATCACACACCTAGTGAGAGGCAGAGCCAGAATTAAGGAGGAAAATTTTAGTTTTTCCACAAGATAATTTTTCTAAAGGAAAAAAAGAGCATACAAAAAGAAATATTTCCTAATATGCTTTTAAGTTTTGCCTACTGTACCAAATAACCTCATCAAATAACCTCATCAGTGCTTTAAAATACAGATCACACTATCTCTATTTTATAAGAAATCCTGTACCTTAAAATTCCAATAGAAAAAGTTCTTACATCAGTAAGAATTGACTGGTGTTATGAACCGAATTGTGTCCCTTTCAAATTCCTATGTGTGACTGCATTTGGAGAAAGGGCATTTCAGAAGTAAAGTTAAATGAGGTCATGAGGTTGGGACCCTGATCTGACAGGGTTAGTGTCCTCATGAGATGAGACACCGGACAGCTCACCGTCTTTCTGTCCCTTGTGCATGCACAGCAAGAAGGCTACAAGCTAGGAAGAGACCCAACATCAGAAACTGGCCCTACGAGGCTTCCCAGTCTCCAGAACTGTGAGGAAAGCAACTTCTGTTGTTTAAGCCACGCAGTCCATGGTATTTTGTTATTGTAATCTGAGCTAATACAACTGGGAAGACGTGAATTTTAAGATTACCCTCTTTGCCATTCTGATGCCTGTTCCAAAACCCTGATAAAGCTATCTTTAGGAAACAATGGAAAACCCAGTGTTTCAAAGTTATCTACATTTTTTCCTGAAAGCTTTTAGAGTGCTGTTATGATAGTACACATGCTTCTTTACTTAGGATGGGTTTAAGTTGAAAGCTGTAAGTCAAAAATGCAGTTAGTACTCTGATAAACCCACCACAAAGTCAAAAATCCTACACTGAACCACTGTGAGCGGGGACTGTATCACCTTAATGAGGTGAGAGTGATATGATTAAATTGTAGTCACTGCCTACCCTAATGCTGAATGTAGGCTTTAAAATGGTTTAAACGTTATGTGCCTTTTTTCCTTTAGGTGATGGAATCAGGAAAGCCACAGCAGCCCCAGGAACACTTTCCTGATTATTCCATCTCAGGAGATAAACATCCTCCTGTGAAGTAATATTTACCGAGTGAGCAGCAGATGTCATGGGCCAGCAGGTGCAAGCACAGTGAGGAACAAAACAGACTTAGTACCATCCTCATAGATCTTACAGTCTTGAGGGGGAGAAGGATATTGAATAAATAATCATGATAGATACATACAAAGACTAAAAGGATCTAAGTCAGTCTGAGAAGGAAGCAGTGGTACTGAAGGACCTCTGTGAGAAGGCAACAACTGAAGTGAAACTGAAAGGGTGAGCTGCAGGTGCTCAGGCCAGGGGCTGGGCAGGAGGGGCATTCTAGAAGGGAGAATGATGAAGGAGAGGCAGCCCAGCTGCTTCTGGCAACATAGGCAGGGCCTTTTACTCCAAAGATTTTTGAATTTATCCCAAGTACAATGGAAATCAATTACAAGGTGTGAGCCAGTGGCACAACTGAATAGGATTACATTTTAAGATGATGATGATTATTTATTTTTTTTGAGACAGGGTCTCACTCTTGCCCAGGTTGGAGTGCGATGATGCAATACGATGATCACTCCTGACATTAGTGGAGGGTGAAGGAATGAAGAGGGTCAGAATATGTTGGTGGGGGGAGAGGGGAAGCCAGCAAGGCAGTGCTTTTTCTGCTGGAGTAAAGACACCTATAAATATGTTATCTGAGTAAAGGGGGCCTGGACAGGGCTGCTGGCCATGGTGATACAGTGCTGTGGACAAATGAAGTATTTCTGAGGTAGAATTGGCAGCCCTGGGGGCAGGACTTGGTGACAGGTTCTAAGGAGGTCAAGGAAGGTATCAAGAATTGCTCCCAACTAGGTTCCTGGCAGGAGCCACTGGGTGGACAGAGGTGCCATTTACTGAGATGGGGAACCCTGGAAGAATGTTTGGTGGGAAGAAATGAAAGGCCCACTGGAAACTTCAGGGAGGCAGATGGCTGCATAGGTCTGCAGCATGAGAGGCCGAGCCCTCAGTCTGTAATGCTTGCTCATGTGGAACAAAGCATATAGTTTTTTTTTCTGTTGTCTTATGTATGTGTGTGTGTTTTTAACTTCCGTATTATAATTTAGTTTCTCACTCTTTGGGCTATCAACTCCCTGAAAGCAGGGGTTTACAGAAGTTTAACATATCTGGCATTGTGCTATGTGAAAGCACTCAAACTTCTGTTAAATAAAACTATTTCTAATTTTAAAAAAATTATATAACTTCATCTCAGTAGCAGTATGCACCTTTTAAAAATATTGAATAATGTCTGTGAAGAGTGATATTTTACTTTTTCATTTGTATAGTATATTGTAAGAACCATATCTTGTATCTTTTTAAATTTACTTTTTGAGACAAGGGTCTTGCTCTGTTGCCCAGGCTGGAGTGCGTGGTGTGATGATAGCTGACTGTAGCCTCAAACTCCTGGGTTCAAGGGATCCTTGCACCTCAGTTTCCTAAGTAGGTAGGCCTACAGGCATGGACCACTACACCTGGCTAATTATTTTGCAGAGACAAGAGTCTTGCTATGTTGTCCACGCTGGTCTTAAACTCCTGGGCTCAACTGATCCTCCTGCCTCAGCCTCCAAAACTGCTGGGATTACAGGTGTGAGTCACCATATCCCATTCTTTTAAAAAGCATTAATTTAGTGGCAACTCACTTGTACAACACTTTCAATTAGTAGAATGTTGGCAGAAAACAAGACATTCCAAAAGAAATCTAAATAGATGTTGCAAAATTCAGCTGTTTTGTAATACGTTCTGTAAGTTTTAACTATTTATTTTAATTGTCTATTTTATTTTTAAAGATGATTAGAAGCAGCAATCAGAAAAGGAAGAGCACCCCAAAGTGGCAGATGACAAAAATCAAACAATAAATAGTAATTTGAGTAATCTAACAATGATCCAGCAATCATTCTGTGCATGCGCAACAATCTTACATACCTCAACAGTACCTTTGGTGCACCACGGCATAATATGTGGGGTGAGCCACTAATTTATAATGGAACTATAAATTATATCTGAAGGTGATAATTCCAATTATTATATTCTGTTTAAGAAGGCAGAGAGGGGTATAATACTCTTTAAATACTTATGTATAATAATAATGTGTCTATGAGATGCAGGACATTGGGGGATGAGGTGGAAAAATAGGCCAGACAATTCTTTCTCCATGCCATATTATGGTGCCAATAGTAAAGTCAGTGCATATTTATATTATAATAGCGTAAGGTGAAATGCCATAAAATGGTACAGGTACAGTTATGGGAATATACAGGAGAGAATAAATCATCATTAGCTGATGGGATCAAGTGCTCTTCTGTAAGAAATGGCGCAACAATTGGGTTTGAAGAGACAGGGCCTGCAAAGCTGGAGTGAGAGGAGCAAAGCACTAAGTAGCATTGTGCAGGGCCTTCTGTGAGGACAGAAATGGAAACGTTCAATGCAGCAGCCACTAGCCACATGTGGCTCCTGAGTAGTTGAAATGTGGTTAATGTGACTGAGGAGCTGAATTAAAGTGAAAATTATTTTATTTTAATTATTTTAGATGTAAGCAGCGATACGTGGATAATGGGCAGCACAGGTAGAGTATGTATAATTTCCATCATTTAAAAAAGCTCTGGTGGTTTGGTAAAGTGATTTATTTAATCTCTATGTATTTCCAGGTTGGATTATTCATAATATCTCAGACAAATGTTCATTTTCTTTTCAAAGCTATTACAGACACATCCCAGTACAATATGTTAATTTATTCCACTGCTGGCTGGGCCAGATACGACAAGCTTTCATGTACTTCATCTTGGGTATTAGCCAGTCTGTGGCAGAACTGGAAATATGGCCCCCCCAATTTTGTAACTCCTTCCTACTCCCTTAACACTCATGGTTGAGCCACGCAATGACAGGAACCCAGGTCCCCCAGTCACCTCTTGGAGGACAGCAGCCTAGGACATTTGCTCACACCGGACTGTGTTTTGAGCAAGAAACACACTTTGATTGTTGTGTATTAATTACTTTGACTAAAAGTGCCCTGACTAAAACTGCCCTGAATTTGGGGGTTGTCTCTTAGGGCAGTTTTAGTCAAAGCAATTAATACAACTCAGTTTTCTTTCTGTCGTATCTTATTTTTCACCATTTGAGAGTCCTTTATATCAAATACCATTTTTTCCTCTTAAAACCCATTTGCTACCATTTTGGCTGTGATAAATATGAAACATAACTAGCTAGGAGCATTAGTTAATTATGATTCCTTTATCTCAGTAATGACTCATGTTAAAACACTTATCCGAATTAAATCATCTCAATTTATTTGATTTTTCCTGAATATTCCTAATTATCAATTCTTCAGCTGTCACATCAGAGTGGCTTGTAATAATACTCTTCTTAGTTGCAGGTCCAGAAATTAATTTAAAGCTCATGTATGCTGAGTGTAATTAGAAAATGTCTGAAGCCTTTTGTGGACAAGTTAAAAGTTGAGATTCCCTATTGCTGCTCTGACAAAAGAAACTGGTCTAAGGAGAATTTTCTATTTTGAATTTGTTCAGGGGGAATTAATAATATTTGCTGCTGTTCTCTCCTAGAGGAGAAAATAATTAAACTCTCCAGCCACATACATTGGTTGGTATTTATCAAAAAGCTTATATAAGCATCAACAAAGCTGTGAAACGATATGCTTTATTATCCAAATAATTCTCTGCGGTGTAATGACAACTATTCATAGGTGGTCAGCACTTAGAACTTTCTCCTCTTTTAAATTTTCAAAAGGTAATACTAAATTTCCTTGTTAAGGCATCCGATCAATTCTTGAGTCCTACAGTATTTGCTAATAAAAGCTGTTTTCCCCTCATAATAATTTCAGCCAACTAGCATTGTCAACAATTACAATAATTCTAAAATATCCCAATATAAGGACACAAGCAACTACTTGAAAAGCAGAGTAGCCTTCCAAGCCCTGAGAGTAGACACATATCAGAAATATGAGAGCCCAAGCTTGTGTCTACGTGATTAAAAAATTAAAATTAAAACTTATCCCTCCTTCATTACCTAGAAATTTGTAATTCAGACATTAAAAAAAAATTCTAAAGGTTGCTCTTTCAAACAACCCAAAAACAAGCTTTTTAAAAATGAGTAGAAAACTGTTGATATAAAATATAAATATTTTTAAATGAGTGTCCTTTAAAACATGAGGTATAAACTATTAGGGATTATTAATAGTCATTTATATATTTGTCTCTTTTGACAAAACAGCATATATCTAATTAGACTCCAGGACATTTTAGAGCAAAAAGTTAATCGAAAGTATTTGAATAACTGCTGCTATCTGAATCAACTTCCATGGATTCATGTAAATGATGCAGTATCCAATACTTAAAAGCAGATGAAGTTCACCAGGAGGTTGTTCCAAAGTTAAATTCTACGAATCTGATAAGCTGAACACGTTATGCATTTGCAGGCAGGATCAGTGACATGCTGAATTTTGGGAGTTCAATTTTGCAAAGAGAACCAAGTTATTTTTATATGACTCCAAATTTTAAAAGTGCCTTTCTATAATTTTTATTTTTTTCACTCTAATTAAATCCAGATCTAATCCTTTCAATGTCACTAACTTTGAGGCAGCAAATTGCCCCAATGTCTATATATATAATTTTACCCTCAACCCTATCTGTTAGAGAAAATGAGTAGAAGTATTTAGCCTGTTGAGATATAAAGCAAAACCCAGTTCAAAGCAACTACAGTCAGACATTAATTTTATCAACCAATTATTTCTGTGGAGTGTTTTAAAGTTTCTCTCCTCTACCTCTTTATATTAATGAATTTAACAAAACAATTATATAATATTTCTATTTTGTAAATATAGGCAGGAGTTTAAAATTTAAATTTTAAATAGAAGGAAAAAGAAACAGATGAAAAAAAAAAGAGAGATGAGAAGCTGGCATTAATGAGATATCTTATAAAATCACTATAAGGTAGGTATTGTTTCTCCTCATTGTACAAATGAGGAAGTTAAGGCTCAGGGCAGTAAGCTTGTCCAGGATCACAAACCTGGTAAATGGTGCATGTAGAATTTGAACTCAAGTATTTCTCACTCCAGAGTTTATGCTCTTTTGCCGTTAAACTATTTCACCTATATAAATCAAAAGCATGGTCAGAATTGTTAGGGAAAAAAATATATTATGTAATCATATCAACTCTATTTTGTGGTTCCAGATGATGATTCTCTTACTCTGTTTTTACATTTTTAATCCTTGCTTTCTATGTGCCTTAATCCCATTGCTGTTGTGACATCTTTTTTTATTTCTCCTGTTCCGTTTTCCTCTACTTTCCTAGTTTTTCAAGTACACAAAATGTGTTTTAAATTGATAGTATTACTAGGAACTTGACACTTGAACTTGACTTAAATGACAGGCAATTCTCAAACTTATAAAAAATTAATGATTTAAGAAATTTAAGTTCCCCTCAATGAGACTCCAGAAATGCATCCTAAAAATTCCATTGGCATTGATTTTTATAAAAATCGACAATAAGACATGCTGTGCACAAGCAGAGGCAACTCTATTGTTTGCTTCCCAGCAACAGCTATTTATACTTCACTGTGTGCCATTTATTTCAACCTAGGAGTTTTCCCTATCCATACCCAAAAGTAGTTCAACTACAGCAAGTCTAACTCTTGTTTCTTCTTCTTATCATTTGAAAGAAGCTCAAATTGCTACTTAGGCCAATTAACACTATATTTACTCTCTGGGTCTCTATAAGACAAGCAAGAGCAAGTGGGGAGGCAAGGGGGTGGCTGATGGCAGCAGCTGAAAGCAGAAAGGCTGAAAAATGGGTTATTGTGGGGGTTTTTTTTGCCTCCCAAAGATGAGAAGGAAACCAATTTTCAAATTAAACAAGCATTGAGATGAGTGACTCTCATGTCTCAATTTCAGGAAAACTTATTCTCTGTAGACCCTGAATTTCTTAAACACTGGCTACAATAAGGCACGCTGTGCACCAGTCTTGCCATGCTTCTGTATGCCAGGACAGAGGACAGCAATGCCCACAAGTTTGGCTATTTCCTTAAATCAATCAGTGAGGTACCTATGCAGTGTTTACTAACAATAATAATTGACAGTATTTATTCTCAAGCTTATTCTTTGCTTGCTATGCTACAAAACAAAACGGAGCTATACAATGTGCTTTTTAAAACAAAAACAATGCAATGTGTATTACAACCAATTAACCTATCATTGTAGGATTTAAGAAAGAGCTAGCTACTTTCCTGGTTTTAAACAATAAAAATGGTAAGCATCTTAATTGAAAAATGAATTTTTCTGGAATTATGCATTTGGAAACCTAAAAGAAGCACTGTTCTCACCAACACTGAAAAGGAAATGGCCTCTCCGAAAAGAGAGGGAAGAAAAAAAAAAAAGGAATAAAATACAAAAAATTAACCTGGGAAGATTTTACTGAAATGAGGACTGACTGCGTAAGTCTCCTTACTGTATTAATTATTGCAAAAGCCCTACAATTCCATCAGCTAATTAATCTTTAGTAACAGCTACCCAGAACAGCATCAAGCTTTCATTTCAAAGAACTTAGAACGTGTAAGGTATGTGAGTGAACAGAGAGAGCAGACACACGGCATGGTAACAGACAGACACGCTCAGCTGGCTGACCAGAATATGAATTTGGCAGTTTTGCCCCTGTCCAGACAGACTGACCTTCCTTGAGACTTTTCTGGTTGCTCCCCTCAAGGCATTCCTTTTCTTTTAATGGTTCAAAATCCCCAGCAGTTAAAATCTCTGGGAAGCCCTGTTGCTGCTTCTTGGAGCTATCGATCATGGTGAGAGGCTTCTGAAGACAGGCAGCATCAAGCAGGAGAAAAGCTTAATTTGCAGAAGAGCGAAGTGCGGTGCTCAGAACACTCTTGTCCCTGGGTCCCTGGTTGCTCCCCACAATACCCTAATCACTGGGCAATTATGTCTTTAAGCAGCTGAAGGCAGCCATTACCCTTTAGTTCCCAGCTTGACCTGCAAATACACTCATGCTGCTGGAAGCCCTTAACTCTCTCCCACATCGGGAGGCAGAGCCACACAGGCACGATTCTAAAATCCCACCCCTTTTCCCAGCCAGCCCACTTTCCCTTGCCATTCCAGCTTCCCCCGCGCTGGGGACTTCAATCTGCAGTTTGATGGTCCGAATCATCTGACAAACACTGAGTCAAGCAGTTAAAAATAAATCGTCTAGTTGTTAAAAGAGAAGACTTTGCTGATACCTAGGAAGACAAATTGCTGCCTGTGGTCTCTCTCCAGCTCTCTATAAACACAGCCACAAGCTGTGGAAATACTTTATATTGGCGAGACAAGCACATTTATTACTCATTAAGTTCTCCAGCTGCACAAACGGCATTCTAGGGCATCTGAAGGAAGCGGCTCTTAGCAGAGGCACACACTGAATAAACATGCTACCAGCATATGTGAATGAAGACAGAGTCATTTCACTACCAAAGTTCTTTTGTGGTGTGCTTTGTGCTGCATGTGGCTCTTCCTGGCAAAGCTGACGCTCTTTGTAATAGGGAAATGTACTGTAATTGCAGCTTTCTTCCTCTGGTAATTCAGACCCGAGCAGTTTTCCTTGGTGCCACTAGTCGGCTGAGAGAGTTAACATCGCCATGATTTTTTTTTTTAAGAAAAATTCTCCTCCCATGCATTAAAAGCAGTGACACTGAGAGCTTCTATTTCATACCAGAGTAAACCAACGACCAGCCCAAGTTTAATTTTACATGAGCTACCAAGGATGGGCACCTCTCCTGCAAGTCACAGGCTGCTGATCACTGCATCCAGGGACACTGCAGGAAGGAAATCTCTAGATGCAGAAATTCCAGGCAAATGTGGAGATAAGCCTGTTTCCAAATACTCCAGATATAGATCTCTGTAGCCAGAATAATCTGATTTTTAAAAATGGTTCAAAGTGTGTTCCTTTGCAAAGGAGTTCCCAAAAAACCCAACAGAGGTTAGAAGAGCAGTAGACTAGGAATTTTCATGAGGATCTGTTTGTCCACTTTAAAAAAAAACAAAAAAACTTCTAGCAGAGTGCTTGGAATATTAGGTGCTCTCAACAAACATTTGTAGCATGGTTGAGTGAATGAATTAAAGCAGAAGACGGTGCATCAGGAAAGCTTCCTTTAATAATACCCAGAATTCTGAAGAAGTCCTGGGTTAATAAGAGCCACTAATTTTAGATGAGCAACTAAATAAGTTCTCTAAAGGAAGCACATTTTCTCTTTAAAAGAAAATATATAGATACATTTTAATTGTGAGCCTGATGAAATCCTCCTGAGGGATAAAGAAAGGCGTACATTGTTACAGCCAGAAGAATCAATATTCTTGCCACCAATTAAACACAGGTGGGACTGGATGAAGTATTTTGTTCTTTGTCCCTGGTTCCCAGGCTGATGTGCACTAAACCCATATTCTTCTAGAAAGATTGCTATCTATCCTTTTTCAGTATCTCATATGACATGCTTCTCATCAACTGAAATTCCTTCTGAAGCAAGTTAAGTCCATCCTTGGTAGTCCACACCATTGCAGGAACAGTGACAAGCTTATCACACTCTCAAAAATGCCCTCAAACGTTCTGTTACTATCTCTGACCCTAAGGCTTGTATTCTAAACAAGCTACTCCTGCACGTTTAAAGGAGTAATAAAAATAACCATCATTCTTTGAGGACGTTCTTCAGGTTGGTCATTTAAATAGACGTTTTGCAAGGTTTACCTAATTTAACCCCCGACAACCCCTATGGTCGCTATGATTATTTGTGTATGTTATAGACATTTTACACACCAAGAATCAAGTTACAAAGCTTCTCAGTGGCAGGTATGGAATTTAACCAAAGTCTTAGTTATCCAAAGCCCAAGTCTGTCTATGGCCTTGCCTTGCCTTCTGTCTTCTAGAATATGCCCCAACTCCAGGCTTTAGTTTCATCTTGAGACAGACTTAGCAGCAGAAGCCATGACTTTTATGATCCCCTAGTAATTCTACTCTTGGTGAGAGGAAAGAAAGTCAACATAATCATACTAAAATGATTTTATAAAAACATTTTAACTTCTCATGAAATAATAAAAGCAGCCAACCTTATTTAGTGCTTACTATATGCTATAGACTAACTGCTTTTTATATATTATCTCATTTAGTCTACTGCAAGACTTGTGACTTCAGCATTATTTTCCTGATGTTCACAAGGGAAAATGGAAGCTTAAAAAACATCAGGCCAGGTGGCACTTTGGGAGGCCAAGGTAGGTGAATCACTTGAGGCCAGGAGTTTGAGACCAGCCTGGCCAACATGGCAAAACCCTGTCTCTACTAAAGATACAAAAATTAGCCTGGCATGGTAGCATGTGCCTGTAATCCAACTGCGCGGGAGGCTCATTTAGGACAATCGCTTGAAGCTGGGAGGCAGAGGTTACAGTGAGCCAAGATTATGCCACTGTACTCCAGCTTGGGTGCAGACTCTGTCTCAAAAAAAAAAAAAAATCAAACACTTTGTCAGACGTGGCATATCTTCTAAGTGGTGGCCAGGATTTCAAAGCAGGCAGCCTGGCTCCAGGGCCTACATGCTTAATTACATTGCAAAAGGAACAATGAAAACAATAAACTCCAACCTTTTTTTTTTCTACTTCAGGATGTTGTTTTGAAATCTTGAAAAATGCCCAACTTTTGAGGTCACAAGTCTATAAATCTGAGTAGATACACACTTACACCAGCCACTTTAAAATTCTTTACTGTATCTGTGTGTGTGTGTGTGTGTGTGTGTGTATCTTCAGCATGTGTTGAATGTGTTTTTAAAAAGTTATCTTTTAAGAAACCTCTGCATGCTTATTTTTATATCTAATAAATATCAAAATCCCAACAAGAAAACACATTATTCTGCTGTAGAGTTATATCAAAAGTTGTGGCTTTGCAGTTCTGAAAGAAAGTTCTCTAGTGGTGAATGCACCTGAAAGAATATTTAGCTATTTAAAAATTTTTTTGAAATAATTTCAAATTTACAGAGTATTTCCCCCAGAATCATCTCTGAATAGGTTCTAACATGATAATTCTTAATAAGTGTTCTGGTGTGTAATTCCTATAAACAAAGATATTCTCCTACAGAACCAAAATATAATCATAATCATCAATATCAAGATGATATTGATGATTGCTTAGTTGGTATAGAGATATCAAATTAACACTGATAGAAAAAAAAAACACATAAAAAGAAGAAACAAATTAACACTGATATATTTGCATTCAAGTTCCACCAATTGCCCCAACAATATCCTGCATACTAAAAGGATCTAAACCAGCATCACATATGGCACTGAGTTCTTGAGTTATCAAGTCTCTTTAGTTTTTGTCCATCTCGAACGATTCCGTCAGTCTTTCTTATCTTTCCTTGAATTTTGATTATTATAGGCCTGTTATTTTGTAGTCTTATCCTCAATTTGAGTCTGTCTGTTGTGTCCTTATGATTAGGCTCAGGTGATGCATTTTCAGTAGGAATACCCCAGAAATAATGATGCAGTCTTTGTATCCTATCAGATGGTACACAAATTCAAGTATATTCAGTAATTGTCTCAAAACTGATGATGCTTATTTTGACACCTTGGTACTGGCCACATTTCTCCATGGTGAAGTTATTCTTTTTGTATATCTTTATTCTGTGGGGAGGTGCTTTGAGAACAATCCTTTGGTGTAATTGGCTGAATTATCACTATGATGGTTGCGAAATGGTGAATTTGAAAACTCTATCATTACCTCTACACTTATTAGTGGCATATCTCACTACAAGAAAAAAATTCTCTTTACGTGGTTTATGTTACCTATTTATAGTCTCTTATTTCATGCAACAGCTTATACTCTGTGACTTTCATTATTTATTTTGATACCCAAATTGTCTCATATTTGGCTAGTGGGAACTCCCACAGTTTCTTATTGTCATGATTCTATCATTCCTTGAGCAGTTTCTTAACTTTCTTACTTCCTGGTACAGGATGTCCCAGACTCATCCTTTACTTTTTTTCTGTCTTCTTTAGAACCTACGGTCTGAATGCTAGGTATGCTCATTGCTGCAAGGGTGTCACTGTTGCCAGCCCTTCTCTGCAGACAGAGCTGTGGAACATGTCTGAGTTTATATGTGTATGGATGTATACACACGCATCTGCATACATTTATATCTCTGTATGTGAATGGATGTAAATATACATCTATATTTAAGTACATATGTCTATATTTATTTATATGTATTGAAAACCATGAGTTCATCACAATGCCTCCAATTCTATTCCAGTGCCACAGGTTCACTCTCATTTTCTTTTCTGTATTTGTGGCCCCTTCTCCTACAGGGAGAAACATGGCTTCTGCCACCCCACTCATGGACACCTTGTATACAATACCTCTGCCACTGCTGTGGCTAAAACTGTGCAGAAAGCCTCTTCACCCTACACTGGCCTGCCTCCCCAGCTCTCACAGATTCATCCACACAATGCCTTTTAGGATGAATTAGGGAGACAGGGAGGCGACCTGCAGTATCCCTCAGTAGGAAAAGCCCCACCACTGTCGCCTGAATTGCTTTCCAGTAGGTTTGCCTTTGTTTCTTACTGTATGTGGTACATCACCTTGACTGTCATTTGGCTCTAATGTTACGAGTGACATTTACCTTCAAATAATACGTAATGAAAGTCACTTCTGCTATGATAAATCTGCTTCCACACTGTTTGTGTGTATGCACACTCAACAGAGCTGTTTTAATATGAAAGAGATGACCATAAATCAAGTCCATTTTCCCACCACCCCAAGCAGATATTTAATAAGTATGAGAAAAACTGTATTGCTTAGAGACTAGGAATAATCCAAGAAAGTCTTCAGGGAATCAGAATACAAACAAATGCAGCTCAAGGGACTTACACAAAAACTTGGCAGAATTAATATATGCTTATAAAACTACTGATAAAAAGAATACTGCTGTGATGATGCTGTACTTCACTATGAAGAAACCTGATAATATTTCCAACTGGGCAATGTTTCACAATGTAAAACTATTCAAAAGTAATGAACAAAATAATTAGTAACAAATGCAAAGAGACTGGTAAATATTAAGGCATACTTTTCTGGTAGCATTCTTGACACAAAGATTGAGTAAACCTTTTCATCTTCTATGTCTCAGTACTTGGTAATAGATCGTCAGTGGCTATTTACTCAAGTGAATGATGGTAAACTTTGCGGCTTCCTTCACACAGACTGAGCCAAAGTATTACAAAATCTACATAGATAATTAGATTGGATGTATTTAGGAAGAAAAATGTTCAGTCTAGGGTACACATAAATTTTTTCCTAATGCTACCATATTTTTAGTAAAATACATATTTGACCCATATTTTTCTCCCTTTCAATGTTATAAACACCACTATAGAATACTATACCTTGAGATCATTACTAAATGGTTATGGTAAATCCCAACAGTAAATTAAAAAATTTTTTTTAAACAAAGGACAATTAAAAAGTGCTATCCCTCAAATCACAACAACATGTCTTAAAAGTTCTTTACGGTTACCACTTTTAAAATATATATCAAGGCCGGGCGCGGTGGCTCAAGCCTGTAATCCCAGCACTGTGGGAGGCCGAGGCGGGTGGATCACGAGGTCAAGAGATCGAGACCATCCTGGTCAACATGGTGAAACCCCGTCTCTACAA
>NW_022436991.1:547138-909999 GCF_009761245.1 Sapajus apella
AAAATATATATATATATATATATATATATATATATATATATATAAAGCCCTTTATTTTATCACTTTAAATATATATACTGAACATACAGTACTTCAGATGTAAACAGATTTACAAATTAGCCCCTATGAAAACCACTGTTTCATAAAGAAGGATACATTTTTCTGACCTTTCTGGGGTAATAAGATTTTGAAGGAAAGCATCCATGTTTTGCAGTTAAGTACTGAGGCATAACTGAACACCACAACAGGGTACAATAGCCTGATCAGTGGTTTGTCATGTGTGCGTGTTGTACCTCACGCTGGAACAGACCAGCACACCAGCACATGCAGCACCTCCCTCCCCTCCGGGTTTACTTCACCCTCTCTGAGGACATGAAAGGCAACTAAGGCTTTTCGGGGATAGAATTTCCCCATGCATGGTCTCATGATTGGCCTTTGCTGGGACTGAGAGAAAGAGTGTTGTGTGGGACAGGGGAATGGCAGCACAAGCAGAGGACACCTTGCATGGCTCCTCCTCAGGCAGCTGTTCACATGACAGCAGCAGCGTGCAATACAAGTAAAGTGTTCTGACTACACTTGTGTAACAGCCTGGGCCATTGGTCTTTTCCTGCTCAAATCATTAGCATGGATAATCACGAAATGACAGAACACACTTTTGTCAATGTAAAAAAAGTCATCCAAATCCTTTCTCCATTTCTAAGCTCTATAGTTACTTATATAAATACAAGTGGCTACGAGAATTACAAGAAAGAGCTTTCCTCAGATGATATGATTAGTCTTCCTCAAATTCTGAGATAACCTCCCTAGCTTTGGATATCTGAAAGACTTTTAATGTCATTTCATCACCTCACTGATACAAATACATCTAGACATCATTAAAGCAACTCACTGAGGGCCAATGTGCAACTACTAATATCAATCTATGCCCTGGAGACATGTTAGGTGTGTGTGGGACGCAATATCTGTCTCTCAAGGAATATGGTCTAGAGCTTTTAACAATTTCTGACTGCCACTTTCCTTCTCTTTCCCATTCTTTTACTCTTGTTAGAATGTTCTTTATACCAGTGCTTGTAATAATCTGTGGGTTAAGAGAAATATTTTTAAATTTCCAATCTGCTGTAAATCACTATGTGGTCCCACTATGCATGGCCAGTAGGGTCACGTTAGTTTGGCGATATCCAGACTAATCTGCACTCTGTTCAACAAGAGGAGTCCACTAATCATGCACTTTAGTGTCTCCCCAGCGTCATACTGTCATGAAAGTCTCTTAAGCACTCCTGATTTCTCAAGCAACCTCACAGAAGAATGGTAACAAAATCCTGTGGGATGGCACAGCACATGGACCACACTGACTAGCACTGCTTTCTACACATCTACTTCAGTCTAGCCACTCCCCAGGCTACTAGTTCATGCCCTACATGCACTTCTTTTCCTTAGTTATCTTTAAGTCTAGGATAAACTATTTCAACCACTAAAGTCTTTCAATGTCTTCATATTCTGCCATTGTTCCTCACTTAACCCCTGCCCCCAAATTACTAATCTTAAGTCAAGCAGTCAATCACAGAGTCTTAGAATTTCATAGAACAAACACTAGGACATAAATTTCAGGAGTCAAAAGATGTATTCTTGGGTGTTCATGTATCCTTTACGGAAATGTATGCAATTTGTTGTTGTTGTTTTTTTTTGGGGGGTGGGGGGAGACAGAGTTTAGCTCTTGTTACCCAGGCTGGAGTGCAATGGCGCGATCTCGGCTCACCGCAACCTCTGCCTCCTGGGTTCAGGCAATTCTCCTGCCTCAGCCTCCTGAGTAGCTGGGATTACAGGCACGCACCACCATGCCCAGCAAATGTTTTGTATTTTTAGTAGAGACGGGGTTTCACCATGTTGACCAGGATGGTCTTGATCTCTTGACCTCGTGATCCACCCACCTTGGCCTCCCAAAGTGCTGGGATTACAGGCTTGAGCCACCGCGCCCGGCCAGTTTTTTTTTCTTTTGGGCAATTTGTTTTCATTTTGTTAACCTGGAAAAAAAAAATCTCCTTGATCACCTGGATGAGTTTTTTTAATCAAGTGTTGCCATACTGTAACAAAGCCAGACATGTTTGAGCCTAGAGAAGGGAAAATGAAACCCGGACTCTAATAGTTTGAACAGAGAAAAGGAATGGGATCTATTAGTCATGACGGCATAAGCCAGAGCTAGAGCAGTGAGGACCACTGTCAGGTAACAAGCAGCAATCACATTTATGTAAAAATGCATCACATCATAGTAAGTTAATATTGATTTGCATTTCTTTTTTTTTTTTTTAATTGATTTGCATTTCTTTGGCGCTAAGGATTTCTACAATTAACATGCAAAGTGTTTCAGTTTTGTCATTGTATAAGTGATACTAAGTACAAGGAGTTTACACTTCATTCATTTATGATTGTACATAACCCAGCAATGTTAAACTAACAAAAATTAAGTCATCCGGCTGGTGCGGTGGCTCATCTGGCAGTAACGCCGGTACTTTGGGAGGCTAAGGTGGGTGGATCACTTGAGTTTGGGAGTTCAAGGCCAGCGTGGGCAACATGGTGAAACCACATCTCTACAAAAAACTTAGCCAGGTATGGTGGCGTGCGCCTCTGGTCCCAGCTACTTCAGAGGCTGAGGTAAGAGGATCACTTCAGTCCAGGAGGTTGAGGCTGCTGTGAGCTGAGATGGTGCCACTATACTCCAGCCTTGTTGACAAAGTGAGGCCTTGTTGACAAAGTGAGAACTTGTCTCGGCAAAAACAAAAAAAACAAAAAAAACACACCTCCCCAATGTCCCACACACAGAAAAGCCAAACTAAGTCATCTACAAACTGTTTTTAAAAGTTATAAAACTAGTTCATTTTATAACTGAAATGGAGAGAGGAGATTCTACTGCTTGGCTTACACAACACTCTCTTAAAGTGAGAATTAAGCTTTTGCCTTTGTTTACCTAATCTGACTGAGTGTCCTATTTTACTATCATGTGAGTTACGGCAAAGGTAGAGAATAACAACAGCACAGCTTGAGAAGTTAAGGAGCCAAGATGACTATCAAATCCAATAGGAGGTCATGCCATGCCCTCATATAAACTCCAAAATGTTTCCTGTATCTCTTATAGACTATGAATCTCCTGCACCTCTGTTCCAAAGCATTTTCATTTTCCTCAAGATTACATTACCCTACCATCCTCACAGCTCTCTCAGCAAATAACTTGGGCCCCTAGATTCACTACTGATATTGAGATCTTCAGACATAAATTCTACAGCACCTTCCGACTCCCATCCTTCCTTGCATCATTGAGGAAGAAGTAAATTTTTTTTTTCTTGCCATATGGAATCCAGTTTGTTTAGGTCTATAATCTCTCCTGCCTACTTACAAAACTGTGATCAATGTATTATACCTCTCCACTAGGATCCTTTGTGCCTACCAAGATATTTGCATTTCCCCTCACTTTCCTCTTTTCTAATCTCCTAAGATTTGGACTTTCCATTTCTGCACCATCTCTCTTAATTTCCAACTTTGTACTAGCATCAACTATTAACTCTAAACACCCACCAATGCGAGCGTGCACACATGCACACACACGCACCACCACACACCCACCCTACATCTAGTTCATGTTCTTCTTGCTTTCTAAATAATAGTTTCTAAATTAGTTTTCTTTTCATTCTTTCTTTTTCTATTTTTAAGACAGAGACTTGTTCTGCTGCTCAGGCTGGAGTATGGTGGTGCAATTATGGCTCACTGTAGCCTCGACCTCCTGGGTTCAAGCAATCTTCCCTCCTTAGTCTCCCCAGTAGTTGGGTCTACAGGCTTATGTCACCATGCTCAGTTAATCTTATTTTTCAGTAGAGATGACGTCTTATTATGGTGCTCCGGCTGGTCTCAAACTCTTGGGCTCAAGCAATCCTCCTGCCGTGGCCTCCCAAAGACCCTAAATGAGTTTTCTTTCTGGAGGTCAGATATCTTTAAGATTATATGCTATACTCAACTAAATCATCTAATTTTAAAAGAAAGGCTTTTGCTAGATGGAAAAACAAAAATTAAAGAAAAAAAAACAAACCCCAAACTTATAACAGCAAGTAATGGGTTCGCCTAGACTTCAGGTTGGTTCAGTTCTGGACAATGCACTTAAAAACCATGCCATGCCATCTTATTCATCGTTGCAGTCCCAGACACTATGACAGCTTAATAAATGCTGCCTCTATGAATAAACGAGTGCCACTCAACTGACCAAACCTCTTCCATTCCTCTCACCTATATACTTAAGTCAGCCCACATTTCTCAGCTTCTTGGCATTGAAAGCCATCAGTGCTTTGTATCCCACCTTCCTGACTAGCGTTATTGACTCCCTACATGTTCCCTATGCTTCAGCTAATTCAAACTGCTTGTATTCTCTAATATACTCTGTGTTGTCCTTGTTTTTGCACAAGTTTTTTCTTCCTGGAACTCCCTATTCCCTATCTCTGCCCAGGGAAACTGTACTTAAACAATCTTCAAGAACTAGTCAGCTAATTTGAACTGCTTGGTATTCTCTAATACACTCTGTGTTGTCCTTGTTTTTGCACAAGTTTTTTCTTCCTGGAATTCCCTATTCCTTATCTCTGCCCAGGGAAACTGTACTTAATCTTCAAGAACTAGTTCCAATATCAGTCTCTTTCAGAAGCTTTCCAGATGTCTCTCTCCACTCCTGGGAGTCAGGTCTGTTCCCCCGCATACTCTGAACACTCATGATACCTGTCATTGGAGGACTCAGCACGCCACGTGTTGACAATAATGAAGATGATGATGATGTCAGTTGTTAACATTTATATGCCACTTACATTTTACAGCATTGTATTTATGCATGATGTTAAATGCTTTACATGTATTCGCTCACTTCACTCAATAACTCTCTCTACTACTAACTCCATTTTACAGTGAGGCAATGAGAGGTCAAGTCACTTGTCCAGCTATACAGGTTTTAAGAAACAGAAGAGGAGATTTTTTTTAACTTAGTATTGTTTCAGTCTAGCTTTGCTCAATGGGTTCTGTGAGGAAATTAAGCCCTAATACTCAAAGGTATCCATTGTATATGATGAATTCACTTTTCTCCTAAGAATTTAAAACAGTATTTGGTAAATCATCGTTGGGAGAACTGAGAAAACAGTCACAGAAATCACATTTGTAGGGTTTAATTCTTGGGGCTGAAAAAGGCTGGATGTGTCCAACCTTTTATGCTTTTCCTCAGCATCAACACTTAGGTATATTTTTTTCATTTTCCTCAGATCCCTTCCCCCAACTTCCTAAAGTTTACAATCTTTGAGAGCTGGAACTGTATCTCATTCATCTGAATCCTATAAGATCTATGCCAGTGTTTCAAGCAATTTTTACATGGTCAAGCTTTTCTTTAAACTCTCATATTTGGCAAACCAGGCTATATGATAAGCGTCTTCCTTATTACTGGTCAACTAACAACAAAAACTTCTTGTTATATATTTTTTGGTTGTATCTAAAAGACATCTCAAAATCAATTTTGCTGAGATGTAAAGATGATAAGATGCATATCCATTTAAAGTATATAAATTAGTGAGTTTTGATGGAAGCATGCACCTGTGAAACTACAGTCACATTTAAGACACAGACTATATTTTCATCATTCCCAAAGGATTTCTCCTGACCCTTTGCAGTTTCCAGACAATCACTGATCTGCTTTTTATCACTATCAATTAGTTTATCTTTTCTAGAATTTCAAGTAAATGGAATCATACAGTAAGTGGTCTTCTGTGTCTAAATTCTCTCCCTTAGCATAGTGGCTCTGAGATGCATCATACTGTTGCACCTCATCACTGGTTGGTTCCTTTCTATTACTGAGTAATCCACTGTATGGATATACCATGCTTTGTTTATCCATTCATCTGTTTGATGAACATCTGCATAGTTTTCAACTTTGAGCTACTATGAATAAGTCTGTTATGAAAATTTGTCTATTAATCTTTGTGTAGATATTTATACTCATCTCTTCTGTGTAAAGGCTTGGTCATGTAGAAGGAGTATGCTTAGTTTTTAAAGAAATTGTGGTTTCTTTTTTTTTTTTCTTTTAGAAAACGTGATTTCTTCCATATAAATTTATTGGCAGTCTTATTTGTAATAGCTAAAAACTGCAAACAATCATCTATCCAAAGTGAATGAATAAAAATGGGTAAATTAATGTAAGAGAATACTACTCAAAAATGAATTACATACAACAACATGGACAAATCTCAAAATTATGCTGAATGAAGCAGATAAAAAGAACACATACCATTTATGATTCCATTTATATTAAAATCTAGAAAATGTATATTAATCTATAGTGACACAAGGCAGATGAGTAGTTGCCTAGAGACTGAGATAGAAAGAGGAATGGATTACAAACAGGCATCAGGAAATTTCTAAGAGTGATGAAAATGTTTGTTGTCTTGATTGTGGTGATGGTTTCACAGGTGTATACATATACCAAAATTCTTCAACTTGAATACTTTAAATATATACAGTTAAGTGTATGTCAACTATAGTTCAATAAATGTTTTTTGTTTTTTTTTTAAACCCACAATGGGACTTGTGGGAAGAGAGAAATTCCTGTATGTAATACAACAACCCTGAAACAGTCTCTACTATTACAAAACTTGAATGCAATAGATTATTTATCTGGGCATCTAAACCGTGAAAATGACTGAGCAGAACTGCTTGAAAGGATCTTAAAAAAGAAATAAAACCAAAACAACAAAACCTATTCATTCATTCAAATAAATTCCATCTGTAATAAGTGAAGAATGATTTCTACAGTGCACACTGATAGTGTAATGCAATGAGCTGTGACTGACAAGCCTATACTATTTGGTTAACTGACGCGTGTTACAGATCAGGCAAAGGGGTAGTAATCCTGAAAACAGAAAATGTAAAATTCAAGTAAAAAAATTATACATAACACTGGATAACAGTGAAAGGAAAAAAATGAAAAATTATATGTGACAAAGGAAGAAACTTTTTCTGGGGGGTGGGGAGTACAGTCTCTCACTCTGCCGTCCAGGCTGGAGTGCAGTGGCATCATTTCACCTCACTGAAATCTCTGCCTCCCGGGCTCAAGCAATTCTCCTGCCTCAGCCTCCCAAGTAGCTGGGATTACAGGTATGCACCACCATGCTCTGCTCATTTTTGTATTTGTAGTAGAGACAGGATTTCGCTATGTTGGCCAGGCTAGTCTCCTCAACTGATCCACCTGCCTCAGCCTCCGAAAGTGCTGGGATTACAGGTGTCAGAAAATGAACCTGGCCAGGAAGATACTTTTTAATGCTAAAAGCTATATAATCAGAAATGAAGCTGTAACAGCTATTACCATGCACAAAACAACAAAGCAACCACTGTTACAAAACAAAAAGGAAAAGAGATACAAAGTGACATGGACACAGTTAATAGGAGGCTTTAATCTGCCACTCTTAGTACAAGACAAATGATGGAAGATAAAAAATAAGAATATATAAGGCCAAAACAGCATAATCAGTAAAGAGATCTTATTGATGTATATTGAACTAATCATGGCACTGATAGTGAATACATTTTCTCAAATATACATGGAATCCTCAAAAAAACAATCATATATTAAGTCACAGAGAAAACTCCAAGTCCCATGAAGTAAACAAACAAACAAACAAAAAAACAACACTCTGACCTTAACGTAAACCCAGTACAAATTATTAATAAAATAAAAAACTATTGTGTATCTTGAAATTAATTACACCTTCTATTAACTCATAAAAAAGGAAAAACACAAACCAAAATAGAAGACTTTCTAGAAAAAATTAGTTTCTTTGTATATCAGGACCTATGGCATGCATTTAAGCAGTTGTCAGAGAAAAATTCAAATCCATAAACCATTATATCAATAAACATGGAAGAATGAAAATAAAGTATATGACAAAGAGGAAAAGGATTAAAAGACAAAGAACAGAGCCCCAGTGACCCATGAGATGATATCAAAAGTTCTACTATACATGCAAGTAGAGTCCCAGAAGGATGGCAGAGAGAGAATGAGGTACAAGACATATTTGCAAAAATAATGCCTGAAAATTCTACAAATCTGAATTTGAAAAACATTTTGAATCTGAAAACCATAAATTTACAGCTCCAAGAAACCTGGCCAACTTCAAGTAGGCCAAATTCAAACACATACACAATTTAATAGCCTTCAGATACACAAATAATAAGCAGTTAGAGATTATAATAGTAGAGAAAACTCCATTAATAACAGCAAATAAAGATAATAAAAACTCTTAGGAATAAGCTAAACAAGAAATGTGTAAAACTCCTAAAAAATACTGAAATAGGCTAGAGCAAATAGAAAGACAGTTCTTGTTTTTGGATAGGATAATACATCATAAAGATGTCAGCCTCTTTAGTTTACAAATTTAGTGCAATCCAGTAAAACACCAACAAACATTTTAATGGAGTTAAGGCAAGTTGATACTCAAGTTCATATGGAAAAAATAAAAACACCCAAGGCAAGCCAAAAAATAAAGAAAGAAAGAAAAAGAAAAGTAATGTGGGGGGAGGGGCCTTACCAGAAAAAAATAAACTCCAAGAGGATCAGAGACCCGGGATTTAAATGTAAAAAAAAAATAAAACAAATGAAACCATATGAGTATGCTGAATAAATATTGATGGGATTCTTATAACCTGGACATAGGGAAAAGTTTTCACACTGTCACCTAAAATCTAGATGCAATGAAAAACAGGTTGGATAAATTTTGGCTACATTAAAAAAAAACCCCAAAAACATACTGAAGAGGAAAGGCTAACAGCCCCAATATGTAAGTAACTCTAAAAACTGAAAAGTTCAAAAACCTGACAGAAAAATAAACAGATAATTCATTCTCTCCTTCTCTAAAACATTCTGAAAGGGTTCTTCAATATATTGAAAAGATGTTCACCCTTACTCATAATTTGAGAAACTCCAGGCCATGGAGGAATAAACTTTCTCTTACCGTGCTGGTTGGAATGCAAATTGATGCAACCCTCTGGGAAAGCAATGTCTAACAAGACTACACATGTATTTTCCTTTTGACCCAGCAACCCTATCTCTAGGAATTTACCTGATAGATAAATCTCTGACATCATAAAAAATATACGCCAAAAGTTATTTACTGGAGCATTTTGTGACAGCAAAATCTAACAAATAAATGTTCACATATAGGAGATTGGCTGAATAAAACTATGGTACAACTATACAGTGGAATACTATATAGCTGTTAAAAATAAGGAAGATCTCTATGAACTGATATGAAGTAGTTTTCAGAATACCGTGAATGAAAAAAGCAAATTGCAAAATAGTGTCAATATGTTACTTCTTGTGTGAGAAAGAACAGGAAATAAAATATAGCTGCTTGTTTGTTGGGGGAGATGGGGGAGAAGGAAGAACAAACTAGAAATCAATGAAATTTATACCTTTGTTGGGTGGGGACACAGGTTGGAAAGGATGAAGGGTTGGGAATGGGATAGGAGAGAAAGGTAAGGAGTGACACTTCTCTGAGGGCATCTTTTTACATTTCTTTGACTTTCAGAGCCTATTTAATATTTCAGGTACACAGAAATGAATAAAATTAGCTAGGATAGGAGACAACCCAAATTTGAACATAAAATAAATGAATGCAATTGTATTTCAAATAACATGAACACAGTGAGCAAGGACAGAACCAAACTTAACTACTTTTGAATACAGATTCTGACTATATACCTGTAGGCTAAAGACAAAAAGGACATGAACAAATAATGAACTCCAGTTAGTAGATATTTTTTGAAAAGCTTTGCTGAGATATAATTTGCAAACCATAAAGTTCACCTGTTTAAATGTAACACATTTATTTTCACAGTGGAATAGGTTAGCAATTCTAGAACAACTTTATGTGTGCTCTAGAATTAAACACATAAAATATACTGTGGATAATGAGAGCCAGGTTCTAGGTTCTCATTGTCAGAGAACAGAAAGGGGAAAGGCGAAAAGGAACCCAGTGATGTGGGAATAAAAATGGAGTTATCACTAAGGACACCTGGTTTTTAATATATACAGTGATGGAGCCAGAAACAGAGATGTGTGTATGTTTATTTTCTCTTTTTTTGAGACAGAGTCTCACTCTGTTGCCCAGGCTGGAATGCAGTGGTGCAATCTAGGCTCACAGCAACCTTTGTCTCCCACGTTTAAGAGATTCTTTTGCCTCAGCCTCCAGAGTAGCTGGGATTACAGGTGCCCACCAGAAAATAATTATTGAATGCTTACAATGAGCCAAAGAAGTAAAAAGTAATTTTATTTCAGAAGTTTTGTTTTTTAACAGGGAGAGACAGGGTTTGACTGCGTCACCCAGGGTGTGGTTTCAAGGGAACCTCTTGCCTTCTGAGTAGCTGGAACGCAGATGTGCATCACCACATCCAGCCACTTTTTAAATTTTTCATAGAGGAGCCTTGCTATGTTGTGCAGGCTGGTCTCCAGATCCTGGCTTTAAATGAACCTCCCACCTCCGCTTCCCAAAGTGCTGGGATTACAGGTGTGAGTCACCATGCCCAGCTGAGAGAAATATTTAATAATGGAAGAATGTTTGCTATAAGGGTGATAGGAGAAAAGGAAGCAATAAAAACATGATCAGTACAATCTCCAATGAAAAGAAAAAAAAACATGACAAAATATTGAAAATGTTACAGTGGTTATCTGAATGATAGGGCTTATAGTTTATTGAAATTGGTTGGCTTTTATCTTTCTGAATTTTATAAATGATCTATAATGAACATCTGTTATATCTATGATGAAAAAAGGCTAAACTCTAAAAAGACATTTTGTATGTTAAAAAAAAAATTTTTTTAAATTAAAAATTCTTATTTATTTTTATTGAGATATAGTCTTGCTATATTGCCCAGGCTGGTCTCAAGCCCCTTGACTCATGCAAGCTTCTCACCCTAGCCTCTCAAGTAGCTGGAATTACAGGCATGTACCACCATGCTTGGCTTACCATTTCTTTAACTGGTAACCCAAACTGTCTCTTCATAATAACTGCCTGTGTGTAATTCATTTAAACAAATCTTAAGGTTTTATATTTCTAAAAATTGATTTAAAAAACTGATAAATTAGACTTTATCTAAAACTAAAGTTTTTGCTCATAAAAAGATAATTCAAGAAAATAAATACGTAAGCCACAGAGCAGGATAATTCAAGAAAATAAATATGCAAGCCACAGAGCAGGATAATATATTTGTAAAACACGTATTTGACAAAGGATTAGAATCAAGGATATATAAAGAACTCCAAAATTTCATAATTGAAAGACAAAAACCAAGTTCAAAAATGGACAAAGGTGTTTTGATGCTATTATGTTTTATGAAATATTCAGAATCAGACCTGAGTGGAACTGACAATAATCTCAGAATACAAACAGGGAGGAAAAGCAGATAATGGATTATGGGGAAAAACTTAAGAAGAAGAAGCATGGATAATTTGTTCTTACTCAAGTAAGGACATTTTAAGCAAACACTGAAGTTGACACACTTGCTGAAGGCTTTACAGAGATGTATACAGATATGCGAAATATGTCAAAATATGACTGATGGCCGGAGGTAGTCAGGTGAGTACATCTGAGATAAAACAAAGCATGTTAAAATACTAATGGCAGAATCCAAGTGGGGTATACATGAGAGCTCACTATAACATTTAACTTCCCTGTGTGTTTAAAAATTACTATAAAAAACTGGAAAAAAAATGAGCAAAAGATTTGGAAAAAATCTGTCACATAAATAGCTAACGAGCACATTAAAAAGTGCTCAATATCATTAGCTATAATGAAAATGTAAATCAAAACTTCAATGAGATATTAACACACACCCACAGGAATGGTTAAAATGGAGAAGACTAACTTTGCCAAATATTGGTGAGAATGTGGCATAACTGGAACTCTCATACATTTATGGGAGTATAAAATGATGCAGCCACTTTTGAAAAGGGCATGCAGATTTATAAAACTAAATATTCACCCAGCAACTACTCTCCCATATACATACTCAAATAAATAAATACCTGTACAAGACTATTCATAGCAGCTTTCATCATACTAGCCCCAAATTGTAAAATGTCCAGGTTTCACTAAAAATAAAATGAATAAACAAACTGTGATCTACTCATACACTGGAATACTACTAAGGAACAAAAAAGAAGAACTGATACATGTAACATTAATGAATCTCAAAAACATGCTGAATGCAAGAAACCTTCTACAAAAGAGTATGTATTACACAATTCCATTCATATGAAACTTGAAACTCTAAAAAGAAAGATAAATCTACCGTATGGTGAACAAAACCACAAGGGTAGCTGTCTCAAAGGGGCTGGGGTAGAAACTGATTGGGAAGAGCAGAAAAAAACTTTCTGGGGTGATAG
This sequence comes from Sapajus apella, assembly GCF_009761245.1. NCBI lineage: Eukaryota > Metazoa > Chordata > Mammalia > Primates > Cebidae > Sapajus > Sapajus apella. Next base: position 559,584 of record NW_022436991.1, read on the forward strand.
CAATGCTCTATATCTTGATAAACATGTTGGGCACTTCGGCATATGCATATGTCAAAACTCATCCAAGCGTGCTTTAGATTTGTGCATTTTGTTATATACAGATAAGCAAAACCACACATACGCTTTAGCTTCAAAAATGTAAACCACTGACCAACAGAACAGAATAGAGAACTCAGAAGTAAGACCACACATCTACAACCATCTGATCTTCGACAAACCTGATAAAAAACAAGGAATGAGGAAAGAATTCCCTATTTCATAAACGGTTTTAGGAGAACTGTCTAGCCATATGCAGAAAACTAAAACTGGGTCCCTTACTTACACCTTATATAAAAATTAACTCAAGATGGATTAAAGTCTTAAATGTAAAACCCCAAACTATAAAAACCCTAGAAGAAAATCTAGGCAATAACATTCAGGACATAGGCAGGGGCAAAGATTTCATGACGCAAACATGAAAAGCAATTCCAACAAGAGCAAAAATTGACAAATGGGATCTAAATAAATTAAAGAGCAAAATAAACTACCATCAGAGTGAATAGACAACCTACAGAATGGGAGAAAAGTTTTGCAATCTATCCATCTGACAAAGGTCTAATATCCAGAGTCTACAACAAACTTAAACAAATTTACAAGGAACAAACAACCTCATTAAAAAGTAGGCAAAGGACAGGATATGAATAGACATTTCTCAAAAGAAGACATTAATGCAGCCAACAAGCACCTGGAAAAAAGCTCAATATCACTGATCATTAGAGAAATGCAAATCAAAACCACAATGAGAAACCATCTCATGCCAGTCAGAATAATTATTAAAAAGTCAAGAAACAACAGACGCTGGTGAGGCTGAGGAGAAATAGGAACTCTTTTACAGTGTCAGTAGGAATGTAAACTAGTTCGACCACTGTGGAAGACAGTGTGGTGGTTCCTCAAAGATCTAAAAGCATAAATAGCATTTGACCCAGCAATCCCATTTTGAGTATATACCCAAAGGAATATAAATCATTCTATCATAAAGATACATGTACATGTATGTACACTGCAGCACTGTTCACAATAGTAAAGACGTGGAATCAACCCAAATGCCCATCAATTATAGAATGGATAAAGAAAATGTAGTACATATACACAATGGAATACTATGGAGCCATAAAAAGGAACAAGATCATGTCCTTTGCAGGGACCTGGATGCAGCTGGAAGCTGTGATCCTCAGCAAACTAATGCAGGAACAGAAAACCAAACACCACATGTTTTCACTTATAAAGTGGGAGCTGAACAATAGAACACATGGATACAGGAAGGGGAACAACACATACTGGGGCCCGGCCCAGGGGTCGGGGCAGGAGGCAGGAGAGCATCAGGAACAATAGCTAATGCATGCTGGACTTAACACCTAGGTGATGCGTTGATAGGTACGGCAGACCACCATGGCACACATTTACCTATGTAACAAACGTACACATCCAGCATATGTATCTTGGAACTTAAACAATGACAAACATGTAAACCACTATTGTACTTTACACAAGGATGTTTTCACTCTGAATTGTTTAGTGTACTGATGTTGTCATTCTTTTTTGAAGTGTATTAAACATTTTGATGGACTGATAAGTGGATAGCAAAATACATATGTAATAAATCAAGTATAAAAAGTTAATTATAGAATCTAGGTGTTTATTATACGGATATGTCCTGTAAAATTCTTTCAGCTCCTCTCTATGGTTGAATTTTTTCAAAATAAGATGTTGGGGAGAAAAAAAAAAAACAAAAAAAAACCTCCCTCCTCCACACACAAGGTATCCATTAATTTCTGTAATTAGAAATATGTTCTCCCATTCTTCTTAATTTTTAAACAATAAAACTGACATGCACATTTGGAAGTGGCTGCTCTATTGTGCATAGAATGCAAGTATTATTGTAATTTCTTCTTTCAAATCATTACGTTCTACTTCTTACTTTCAACTATGGGGAAGGAGAATTAGAAACACATGGCTCTCTGCACAAATGACCTCTTGTCATTTCAAGTGAAACGTCGAAAAAGGGTTAAATTACAAAACAGTATCTGAAAGCCAGGGAATGCTAAATGTTTTACAGAACAAAGTATACCGGAATTGAAAAGATAACACATAACAGTAATCACAAATTCAGGTTTACCACTGAAGGCAAAGGCTATTAACCATTTTATGGCTCAGAATGACAAACTAATAACTATTTCCTGTGAATCATCTAGTTGGATGAACAGAGAGAAAGTAGGAGTGTTTGAGGATGGTGTCACATGAACAAGATTGTAGGGATGAGATGGGGAAAAGGGAGGACAGTGAGAACATGGACAAGAAGGCAGAGAGAACAATATGTACAAAAATACCAAGTCCCAAGAGAGAAAAATGTATGACAAAGAGTGAGTAGTGCAGCAGGGCTGAGGCACAGGGTACAGAAGGCAAAGGCGGCTAGGCAAAGTCCAGGACATCACAGGACACACAGTCTGTAGGGTGCTTCGTCTTTATCCTAAAGGCAAATTGGTGTCACTGAAGAACTGCAGACAAGAGTGGTATGCCCAAATACACGCATCAGAAAGATCACTCAGCATCTATGGGGCATAGAGGAACATCAGACTACAAAGGAACAGATCAATTAGCAGTCTATTCCAATTCCCCACAGCAGCAAAGATGAGAAAAGAACAGATCGAAAGTCACATCTCAGAGCACCCTTCTATGCACCACATGACCTATGTGCAATTAGCTATGAGGACTAAACTTTGCAGCAATACATCAAGCAATTGAACTATCTAAACTTACATCTTACTAATACTAGAGACAACCCCATCTGATAGGAAACTAAGCATTAGGAGAAAAGATTCATCATGGAAACTTATGTTTCTAGGAGCCAAGACAGCAGCAACCATCTGACCCTTTTTGGCCTGGAAAACAGGGCTAAAATCTTAAATATAAAACCTGAAAAGAAAGGAGGATGTGATTAGAAACACCAGGTAGTTTTTTTTTGTTTTTTTTTTAATTGGCTTCAGCTTTTCTTTTTTCTTCTTTTATCTGCAGAGTCAACCCTAAACCTCAATAACTATTTTACTTTAAGAAAGCAAGAATGCTCATAATTGAGCATCGGCTTTGGTATCATAAAGATCTGGGTTCATAGCAACCAACAGAATGGGAAAAAATTTTTGCAAGCTATCCATCTGATAAAGGGCTAATATCCAGAATCTACAAAGAACTAAAACAAATTTGCAAGAAAAAAAACAACCCCATCAAAAAGTGGGAGAAGGAAGGATATGAACAGACACTTTTCAAAAGAAGACATTTATGTGGCCAACAAACATATGAAAAAATGCTCATCATCACTAGTCATTAGAGAAATGCAAATCAAAACCACATTGAGATATCATCTCACACCTGTTAGAATGGTGATCATCAAAAAATCTGGAGACAACAGGTGCTAGAGAGGATACACAGAAATAGGAATGCTTTTACACTGTTGATGGGAGTGTAAATTAGTTCAATCGTTATGGAATACAGCGTGGCGATTCCTCAAGGATCTAGAAATAGAAACACCATTTGACCTAGCAATCCCATTACTGGGTATATACTCAAAGGATTATTAATCGTTCTATTATAAAAACACATGCACACGTATGTTCACTGTGACACTGTTTACAATAGCAAAGACCTGGAACCAACCCAAATGCCCATCAATGATAGAATGGATAAAGAAAATGTGTCACATATATACCATGGAATACTATGCAGCCATAAATAGGTTGAGTTCATGTCCTTTGCAGGGACATGGATGAGCCTGGAAACCACCATTCTCAGCAAACTGACACAAGAATAAAAAATCAAACACTGCATGTTCTCACTCATAGGTGGGCGCTGAATAATGAGAACACATGGGCACGGAGAGGAACATTACACACTGGGGTCTGCTGGGGGCTGCAGGGCTAGGGGAGGGGCAGCAGGGGGTGGGGAGGGATAACATTGGGAGAAATGCCTAATGTAGGTGATAGGGATATGGAGGCAGCAAACTACCATGGCATGTGTATACCTATGTAACAATCCTGCAATATCTGCACATGTACCCCAGAACTTAAAGTATAATAAAAAAATTTAAAAAATAATGATCTGGGTTCAGACAAATCCCAGTCTGCCACTTCCGGTCAAGTAACTTTGAGCTTCCAAATCTCTAAAAGCTTCAGTTCCTATTAGTTCTTTATTTGTAAAACATAAAAGATAATTCTTATCCATCTTGCAAGATTGCTGATGAGGATTAAGTGGGATAATGCAAAAAGCACCAAGTGCAGTGCCGGCAGATGTGAAGCCACCAATAAAAACAAATGCCAAAGTAAAGGAAACTAGTGTATCAAAAGGGATACTTGCTCGCCCATGTTTATGGCAGCACTAATCACAATAGCTAAGATACGGATCCAACTTAAGTGTCCATCAGGTGAATGAAGAAAATGTAGTGTATATACATACACCCACCCCCACCCCACGCACACATACGCAAATACACAATGGAATACTATTCAACCATTAAAAAAGAATAAAATTCTTTCATTTAAAGCAATATGGATGGAACTAGAGGTCATTATGTTAAGTGAAATAAACCAGACACAGAAAGACAAATACTGCACATTCTCACTCATATGTGGAAGCTAAAAAAGTTGATCTTAAGGAGACAGGGATATAAAGTAAGAGAATGATAGTTCTGAGGCTGAGAAGAGTATAGGGGTGCAAGGCGGGTGCTGGAGATGAAGAGAGATTGGTTAATGGTATAAACATACAGGTAGATAGAAGGAATTAAGTTCTAATGTTCAACAGCAGAATAGGGTGACTTAGTTAACAAGAATGTATTATATATTACAAAATAGAAGAGAGGATGTGAAATGTTCCCAACATATAGAAATGATAAACGCTCAAGGTGATGGATATCCTAAATACCCAGACTTGGTAACTGCACATTCTTTACATGTAACAAAATATCACATCACCCCCATAAATATGTACAAGTATTATGTATCAGAAAAGGTACTCATTCCATTTCTCCTAATATTTGTGTTTTCTAGTGAACATAAATACAAAAAATAATTTTTTTTTTTTTTAAGACGGAGTTTCGCTCTTTTTGCCCAGGCTAGGGTGTAATGGCATGATCTTGACTCACTGCATCCTCTGCCTCTTGGGTTCAAGTGATTCTCCTGTCTCAGCCTCCGAAGTAGCAGGGATTAGGCACCTGCCACCATGCCTGGCTAATTTTTTGTATTTTTGGTAGAGACAGTGTTCCACCATGTTGGCCAGGCTGGTTTTGAACTCCTGACCTCAGGTGATATGCCTGCCTTGGCCTCCCAAAATGCTGGGATTACAGGCGTGAGCCACCATGCCTGGCCAAAATTTTTTTTTTTTTTTTTTTTTTTAAAGTGCAATACACATACATGTGAACTATTTGGAAAAATGGCTTTCATGTGGCCTTGATCTTTCAGTATGCAATATTAATCAACAGCAAACATAGCTGGGGCTTCTATATAATATTAATTGATAGGATAATGCTATAATATTAGAAAATGTGTTGAAGATAATAATAGTCTAGGCTGCAATGACTTGATCTCCCTACAAATTATTTTCCTTACATGAGAAATTGAATCACTTCTTTAGTCTCTTTAAATGGTCATATCTGACTTATTTCCAATAGGTTCCCAAGAAAATCTATCAAAAAGATATAAAAATATTTTTAAAAACTAGTATGAAATGAAAGAAAGCAGCTTTTGAATGCAGTCTTGATTGTATACCCTCAATGAGATACAGTTTAAGAACAAAAAGAACTGAAAAGAAACCTTGACCTTAATAGATTTGTTAGTAATAGTAAAATTGTTGGTGTTGTAACTCTGAAATGATTTTATATACTGTAGGATTGAGCAAATGAATAAATATGTTGGTGTTTTGGGGTATCAAGATTTTTCACTACAGGTCAAAATATATACAAACAAGAACTGAGGGAAGCAGAAGAAAAAGCCTATGGTGTTAAATTGAAACTTAAATTAGATTTAGGATTTTTCTTTTTACCTTTTTATGTTAGTGTAATATACATGCAGAAAGGTACATGTCATAATTATACGATTCACTGAATTTGTAAAACTGACCACATCCACACAACTAGCATCAGGAAAGCAAACATTTCCTGCATTCTAAAAGCTCCTGCCTTGTGCTTACCCTCTAGTCACTTCCTCCTGATAAGGGTAACCACTATCCTGATTTCTAACACCACAGAGTAGTAGTTCAGCCTGTTTTCATACTTTGTGAAAATGGAATCATATAGTATGTACTCTTTTGTGATATACTATATCACAAAAAAATGGAATCATATAGTATGTACCTGCCTTTGTCCAATCTTATTTTCATAAGATTCATGCATTTTCTTGCAAGTAGTTGTAGTTCGCTATATTCCACCGGTGAAGTACTACAGTATTTAACCATGCTACTGCAGATGACCATTTGGGAAGTTTCCAGTCTTTCTCTACAAAAAATAGTGCTGCTATGAACAGTCTAGTAGAATGAACCATATAGAATTGCTAATGGTACCCACAAAACATGGTAATGTCATATAGTTAAAAAAAAAAAAAACCTATCATCTTTTTGGGGAGGGAGAGAAGGAAACAAGGTCTCGTTCTGTTGCCTGGGCTGGAGTACAGTGATGTGATGATGGCTCACTGCAGTCTCGATATCACAGGCTCAAGTGATCCTCTAGCATCAGCCTCTCGAGTAGCTGGGACCACAGGCCATGTGTTACCATGCCTGGTATTAAAAAATGAAAAAAAGTGTTTTTGTTTGTTTGTTTGTTTTTTTGTAGAGATGTAACATGGTCTCCCTATGTTACCCAGGCTGGTTTTGAACTTCTGGGTTCAAGTGATCCTCCCACCTTGGCCTCCAAAAGTACTGGGATTACAGGCATGAGCCACCATGCCTGGCTAAAACATCATCTTTTGATGAACATATACAGGCATTTTTGTTGATTGTAAATCAGAAGTGTAATTCTGACACCCAGGGTGGAATTATACTTAATATGTTTCTAAAATGGTTATACCAGTTTACATACCCACCAATTGCTCTAAATCCTTGACAAACTTGGCATTTTCTTTTTCATTTTAGTCATTCTCGAGGTACTGCATGTGCACTGCTCTGGTGACTAATGAATACACATCTTTACTCCTATATATCATTTGGATATCCTCTTTTGTTAAGTATCTGTATCTGTCAAAGCTCTATCCATGGATTATACTGGCTTGTAGAAGTCCTTCTATATTCTGAAGAAGAGTCTACTGTCAATATATGTGTTGAGATTTACCTCTTCTTACTGGGTGAGTTTTCTCTCTCAATGATGTCTTTTGGTACACCAGAGTTCTTAACGTAAATACAGTGCAATCTATCAGATTTTTTCTTTTATGAGTAGTGTTATTTGTGTCCTATGAAAAAAAATTTTGTGCACTTTAAGATTATGTAGATGTTTTTCCCCTGAAAACTCTACTATTTTATCTTTGACAGCTGGATTCTGTGTGTATGATATGAGTTCAATCCAGATGAATTTCTTTCCACAGGACATCCAACTAATCCAGAACCATTTATTTAAAAAGAACATCCTTTCCCCATTGTACATGTTACCTCTGTAATGAATCAGATGACTGAATGTTGTTCATTTCTCATTCTCCATTCTGCTGCATTGGTCAGACTGTCTGTCTAAAGTACTATATGTTATGACAGGTCTTCATATCTGGAAACATAAGTCCTCTGGTTTTGTTCACCTGCTTCATGATGGCATGTCTATTCTTGGCCTGAACTCATGATTAAAACAAACAAAAAACAAAAACAAAAAAACAACCTCTAGCACTGCCTACTAAATCATGACCTGAATTCATGATAAAAAAAAAAAAAGTCCTGGCATTTTCTACTAAAAAGGAATAGAAGCAATGACACCCAACTAACAAAAAACATGTCTATTTCTCAGATCTTGGTTTCTAAATATTATTCCTCACTAAAAGGAACCAGAAATTCTTAGTGTAAGGGCTAATTCCAAGATGATGCCAATTAAAGCATGAGATTATTCTGAAATATCTTATGCCAGAAGTTAGGAAAGTACTAAAAAATTAAGGGGGATGGGTCAAAAGGACATAAAAGCCACCATGAAAGGGGTCACAGTGGCCAAATTTGGAATAATATATGCATCAAAAATTATGACCATAAAGGATAGGCTCTTTCCAATTTTAAAAAATAAAATATCTGTAAATCCATAGAGATACTTCTCTTAGAAAAGAAACCTTTTCTTTCTTTTTTTTTGAGATAGAGTTTCACTCTGTTGCCCAGGGTGGAGTGCAGTGGCACAATCCTGACTCACTACAACCTCTACCTCCTGAGTTCAAGCTATTCTCTTGCCTCAGCCTCCTGACTAGCTGGGTTTACCGGCACATGCCTGTAATTAGCCCAGCTAATTTTTGTATTTTTAGTAGAGACGGGGTTTCACCATGTTAGTCAGGCTGGTCTTGAACTCCCGACCTTGTGATCCGCCCACCTCAGCCTCCCAAAATGATGGCATTACAGGCATGAGCCACTGTGCCTGGCCAAGAAGACTCTTTTTTTTTTTTTTTTCCATAATAATGCTAGTGAATAGAGAAGTATTGTCAGGTAATGTCAGAATTAAAACATAATTTTGCAAGTTCCTTTATAATAATTTATTTAGGGAAGAACTGTCATTCAATCACAAATGAAAGAAGGTTGGGAAACAGAAGTCTTATAGTCTCAAGGTATTATCCCATACATTGCTTATTAATTACAAATGGAAACAGTATATTTGCATAAGAGAAATAGCAGGAGTAGGGGAATGTCACCAAGTGATCAAACTTAATCTCACCAATAATGGGACAAACTGTCATGTATCTTCTGATATGATCCCATGAGGATCCATCACCTATGCAGTGTTATCACCGATGATATTTAGCCTGAACTGATCACTAGGACTGATTTGACAACTTCAAATTGGTGTCATTCTGCAGAATAACTGGCCTGGGGTCTTCAAAAATGCCAAGTCATGAAAAAAAAAATCTTAAAAAATGAAGAACTCTGCAATGCTAAATGTTTAAGGCATATGACAACTAAATGCAATGAGTGATACTTGACTAGATCCTTGATTTTTCAAAAAAGCAACAAAGGGCTGGGTGCGGTGACTCAAGCCTGTAATCCTAGCACTTCGGGAGGCCGAGGCGGGTGGATCGCGAGGTCAAGAGATCGAGACCATCCTGGTTAACATGGTGAAACCCCGTCTCTCTCTCTATGTATAAAAAATAAAAAGCAACAACGAAGGACATTTTGGGGAAGGTGGGGATATATGGATAAGGGCTGTGTATTAAATTATATTAATATGCCAAGGTTAAATTTTTTGAGGCTGATAACTACACTGTAGTTTATAGGAGAATGTATCTATTCTTAAAGATGCATACTGACATATTTGGGCATACCTGTAACTTACTTGTAATTGATTCTTGAATAAAGTTAATAAATTGCTCTAACTCCAGGGGTTAAAAAGATCATGGAAAAAACACTGTTGCCCTACTTTAGGAGAAATTAGAAGGGGAAAATGTCCATTTGTATTTTTTCCACAGAAAAGATTCAATTGATTTATAGAATAAAGGCAGATTTTTTAGTTTTTAAAATGATATAAATTCCCATAATAATCTATTTTTAGGCATTCAATTTTACTGGGAAATGTGAAAATATATTTGTTTAAAAAGTAAAAAAAATTGGCCAGGTGCGGTGGCTCAAGCCTGTAATCCCAGCACTTTGGGAGGCCGAGGTGGGTGGATCACGAGGTCAAGAGATCGAGACCATCCTGGTCAACATGGTGAAACCCCGTCTCTACTAAAACTACAAAAAATTAGCTGGGCATGGTGGTGCGTGCCTGTAATCCCAGCTACTCAGGAGGCTGAGGCAGGAGAATTGCCTGAACCCAGGAGGCGGAGGTTGCGGTGAGCCGAGATCGCGCCATTGCACTCCAACCTGGGTAACATGAGTGAAACTCCGTCTCAAAAAAAAAAAAAAAAAGTAAAAAAAATTATTATTATTTGGACATCTTCTACTAGAGAAATTTTTAAAATTTCTTCATTTAGCTGAGTACCTTCAAAAGTACTGGTCTAGAATGAAAACACATAAAATTGACCACAGCTCTGTGTTCTAGGCTACCAAGGTCTTTGGTTGTAAAGTAATTCTTCCTAGCATGGTAACATTTTCTGACTAAAGTATAAAGTAGACTACAACCTGAGAACACTGAACAATGAGTTCTTCTTTCTTTATATGAGTATCTACATGAATATACCTAGTAAGGTCTCACTCTGTTGCCAAGGCTACAGTACAGTGGCATGATCATGGCTCCCCAATTCCTGGGCCCAAGCAATCCTCCCTACTTAGCCTCCTAAGTAGCTGGGACTATAGGCACATGCCACAACACCTGGCTAAGTAGTTGCTGTTGTTGTTGTTTTGTATCTTTGAGACAGGTTCTTGCTATGTTGCCCTTGCTGTCTTGAACTCCTAGCTTCAAGTGATCCTTCTGCTTCAGACCCCCAAGTGTCTGCAATTACAGGCGTGAGCAATCATGCCCAGCTCTTTACATAAATAAACTTTATATAGCACACCTATTATTTATGTTGATTAAACTTAAATGAAAGGGAATCTAGGCAAGTTCAATGAGGTAGAGGTTGACTACAGAATGTCTTAACCTTCAACAGGCTTTTAAAATAAAACTATTCTGCTCAAGTAAAATATTAACTCTTTTCAGCTTTGCATATGATTATACCTTTTGTACAAAGCTGTATTCTTTATATAAAAATTAAAAGCATCTTAAGTATCTTAAAAATACCTTTATATAAACTATCTTTCAAATGAAAATTATTTTTCTTTTTTCTTTCACATAAGCAGAAAGTTATTTTTTCTATCGTAATAACACTATTTATAACCATAAGAGGTAGCTTTAGAGCCAATCATACACTTTAAAACTTTATTCTTTAGTTAGCTAAGTGTTTTCACATTATTTAATTTCACTGACCTTCAATTTATAAGTTTTATAAAATGGAAACAAAATCTACCTCATAGGTTAATATACCTTTGCCTAGTCAGGGAAGACATCCTCTCACTACTGGCAGAATTTAATACTCTACCTGGCTATTTACCAATTGGTTCTACCCCTACCATTCTACAAGAAGGAAGAATGTGGAAATGTGCAGAAACACATGGAAAAATCTAACACAGTGCCTTGTTTGTAGGCGGATCTATAAAAATATGTGTTGATTGGTTACATTATCAAAGGGAATGAGAAAAAAAAGCGGTTTGTTTTTGTGAGAAGACACATGGTAAGAACATCAAAATAGAAGTGCTATGTATTTAATTTACATGACTATAGTCTTTAACAAAGCAAAAGCGGGGGAAATGTCCCTTATAAAAACCGTATAGCTTAAAAATAAAAATTCTATTGGAAAACATTCTGCAATAACACATTAAAAACAATTAATGCATTAATTCAAATAATTACATTTTCAAACATTTGGGCCAATAAAATGAAACTGTATATATGAAAGTCATTTGATAAAAACAGAATATGATATATTCTAAAGTACAAAGTGTTAAGTATACATTGATAATTCTAATTTACAAAAACACGATCTTTTTATGTTTCATTTATTCAGTGATTCTCATTTATATGGCTTCTATCTGTATTATCAGCAGGTCACTTAGACCAAATGAACGTGAGAACCAAACCCATCAGTTCTTGCTGGAGCTATATCTATCTGTTGTATATCAGTTATTCTCGATCTCTGTGGCCAGTTTTGACACTGAAGCCTCCCTTACCAAACCCACTATTAGAGATTCCCATCTGTTCCCAGTCTCCTAACTCCCACGCTGGCTTCTCAGCAACTGTGAGACAGACACACAACAGCTCACATGGGCAGTAAGGGGTGGCCTTGTGAACAAAGGTGGGAACCTTAAACCACTGGGCCCAAGGCTAAAAAGTAGGGAGTATGAACTTTGGGGAGCCAGATTATGTTTCTATGATTATGCTGATAAATACTTTTGAGTGGTGTGATCAGATAATTTCAGTGATATTCTATTTTATTTCTATTCTACCACTCAAAACTCTTTATTAACCTAAATTCTTCTTTAAAGTTCTGCTCTTCCATAAAGAATGAGAATCTGTGACATGTTGTGAAGATTCAGCTTGACAACTAGTAGGCTCTAAGTAGAATCCTCCCAGTATCACAATATAATCATGAGCTACCAAATCACTTTGATATTCCCTATTATATGACACTTGTTTAAAAAAGATTTTTCCTTCATTGATATAAAAGTACTATGTGCACATTATGAAAAACGCAAACTATAGAAAAGAAAAGAGATGGGAACAGTTTGTATGTATGTAAATTTCCAAAAATAATTTTATATATTTCATCCCAGGACCTCTTCCTATGCATGGGGCAGGGGGCAGTGGCTGATGAGAGAAGCAGTTGATGGAAGGGTGTGAAAAGGATGGTTAGTTGCACCCATGATAGATCTATAATTTTATGCCTTGCGTTTTTTCTTACTATAACCTAGATTATCTTGACAAGAAAGTTCCCATTTAATATACACGTGAGAAGGAAAATATAATCTTTAGTTATCTCTTTTAAAGGCTGAATCTTTTCCCAAGTTGAATCAAATTCAAAGACTAAGGAAAAGAGACTATTTTAAAATTTCAGTATTTCTATAAGAGAAAATAATATGCAATCAATTATTTATTAATGAAGAATGGATTCTGCCAACCACTGAAACCTTTCCTCTTTGAGGCTTCAAATTAAAAAAAAAAAAAAAAAAAGACTTATTGAACCAATGGAACGACCAAGCCATTATCACCAAGCAATCCCAGAGGCCCTAGCATGGTGTCTTCTACGACAGTCTTGCTGACCACTGTGCACCAAGAGCAAAAGTGAAAACCCACTAGAACCAACTATAACTATTAGCCTTAGTCTTTACAGGAATTTGGTTTCATTCACCCACTGATCAAAAAGCAGAGCAACTCCTCCCAGTAAGGTGTGAGGGTTTGGGTGAGTCCAAAAATAAACTGATATTGATACTGCAGTCCTATTCAGAAAGTTCAGCTATTATGTACCGCAGGAAACGTGTCATAGGAAAGGCACAGGTCTTATGTAAAAATCCCAATTCCAGACTCTCATTTTCCAGCCATGATGGAATAACAAACATTGGACTTAACTTCCTGCCATAAGAAACTAGAAAACTGGGCAAAATACATGAAAGAATTGCTTTCACGCATCGCGAAACAAGTAATGTAGGACTGTGGCCCCTGAGAAAAGGGAAACAAATGAGATGAGCCCCACAACGGCCCTAATTTTCTGCCTGCAGGCAATTTCTAGACTGTGAGTGAGAGGAGGGGGAAATCACACAGGAGCCTGTTAGGCTTGCTGAACTGAGGAGACAGAGATGAGAGGAGAGATTGAGGAGGCTAAGGCAGCTGAAGTTTCAGGGAAGATTTGTGAAAACCAGGATCTATGCTGAAAGTTCCAGAAACTGGCCTAATGGTGCCCTGGAGTCTTTGCTGAGTGCTAAGCTGTAGGTACACAGAGTAAAATTTCGCAAGGTTGGCCAAGAAATGACCAGGGACTATAAGCTAACTAATTCCCAGATTGCATACAAGGTTGGGAAATGTCTGAGCTCCAACCAGCCTAAGTGAAAAGTCCTCCCTGGGGCACTTAGCAGGGCATGCAGCAGAGATACCTTTAAAAGAGGGTCTCCCTGGCATGAATGCTACCCTAGATCTTTTGTAACGAGAGTTAAGAAAGGCCTTGAAGGTGATCCAAAAGTAACTTAGCTGCCTACCAAACCAAAGCCCAAGTCTCTTTGATTGAAGACAACAAAAACAAATTCCAGACACTCAGTAATGCAACATTCACAAAGTTATATCCAATGAAAAATTACTACTCTACTTACACCAGGAAGCGGGGAAAATGCAACTCTTAAATAGGAGAAAAATTCATCAATAAAAAGACCCAGAATGATAAAAAATAAATTAAATTATTAACAGCTACTGTAACTATATGCAAGTATTTAAAAGAAAACATAATAAGGAGAAAAATGGAAAGTACAAAAAAGGAGAAAATAAAACTTCTAGAGGTAAAAGAAAAATATCTAATAAACTTTTATTGGGTGGGAGTAGGAGCACATTAGATATGCATTTTAAAAGATCAGGGAATACTTGAAAAAAGGTGTATCTAATAAGGCACTGTAAAATAAAAATAATGTAAAATGGGAAAAAATTAAACAAGGTAAGAGAAGAAGAATGAAGTGAGAGAGAATACATCAGACAAACACACACACACACACACACACACACACACACACACACACACACAAAACCAAAAAACATACAGCAAGATGATAGATGATGGATTTGAACTCAATTGTGATGGGCTACCTTTAGGGTAGTCCCAGGGATTCCTGCCTCCTGGTATTTATGGCCTTTTATAATCTTCTCCCTTTAAGTAATCTGTTTCTGATCAATCAAATATGGTTAAGTTTAAGGAACGTTACAAAAGATTATCACTCAATCTTGCCAGAAGCCTTCTCTCTTACTGGCTTTCATAAATAAAGCTGTCATTTTGGTGAGACCCAGGTGGCAAGGAACTGAGGATGGCCTCCAGCCAATAGTCAGTAAGGAACTCAGGCTCTGAGTCCAATAGTTCTAAAGGAACTGAAACTTGCTAAGAGCAATTTAAGTAAGCTTGGACATGAACTCTTCCCTTGTTGAACCTTCAGATGAAACTCTGGCCTTGGCTGACACTCTGATTACAGACTCCTGAGAGTTCCTGAGGCAGAGGTACTCAGCTAAGACATGCCTGAATTCCTGACCCACAGAAGTTGTGAGACAATAAATGTATGTTGTGTATGGCTGCCATGGTTTAAAGTAACTTGTTACAGAGCAACAGATAAATATTATACCACACATACCAATAATTACCTTAAATGTAAATGATCTAAATATTGCAATTAAAACTGTAAGGGATTATCAGGCTAGAATATAAAAAGATTTGGCTCCATACTATCTATAAGAAACCCACTTCATTTTAAAAATTTCTTTTCTTTTTTTATTTCTACTTTACCTTAACAGCAAGCTTATGCTCAATATTTAACAATTTTTTCAAAAATGGAGATGAGGTTTTGCTCTGTCACCAGGCTAGAGTGCAGTAGTGTGATTCTAGCTCAACGTAACCTCAAACTCCTGGGCTCAGGAGTGATCCTCTCACCTCAGCCTCCCAAGCAGCTGGGAATACAGGTGTGTGTCACCATGCTTGCCTAATTTTTAATTTTTTTTTGCAGAGAAAGGGTCTTGCTTTATTGCCCAGGCTGATCTTGAACTCCTGGGCTCAAATGTTCTTCTCACTTTGGACTCCCAAAGTGTTGGAATTACAGGCATGAGCCACAATGTCCAACCAGAAACTCACTTTAAATATAAAAATACAGATGGGTTAAAGGTAAAAGCATGAAAAAAAAGGTATTTTATGTAATTGTAAGCACATGACACTTAGAGGGCTATTAATATCTAACAGAGTAGACTTTAGGAGAAGGATCATTAACAAGGATGGAAGGACATTTCATAATATAAAAGCATCAGTTCATCAAGAACATATAACAGAGCCTCAAAATACATGAATGAAGCAAAACTAATACTGAAGGAGAAATAATACATGCAGTTGAAGTTTTCAAACATTCCTATCCAATTGGTAGGACAAGTAAAAAGAAAATCAATAAAAGTAAAAAAGACTTGAACAACTTTACTAATCAACTGAATCTAATTGACATTCACATAACCCTCAAAGGTACACGAAACATTTGTGGTCATTTAAGAAATTTATGTATTTTCATGACAGAATATATTTTAAATAGTTTCAGTGTAATAGTTAAAAACCAGTGGACCTTGACTGTTGTAATCTAGGACTAAGTTCTTCAATTTCTTCAAATTAAAAATTTTTTTAGTCCTAACTTGATATGATTGACGGGAGTTTAAGTTCCATAGTATAGAAAATCCTTCAAATTATAATATTTGGGTATTCAAATAAATCTTAAACTTTTTGAGGGTGTAAGCATTTTCCTTCTCTTCAAGGTTCAGAAAGCACTGAGCAATCCATCAAGGAGCTACACGATTTCTATGCACAAGCAAGCACAAAAGTATGCAACCAGAGGTTTCATTGGTTCATCGGCAAATTGTTATTCAACCAAATTCCATTTCTTTGAAAAAATATGAAGAGACTAACAAATATAGAGAGATTTTAAAAAATTTGTTAGAAAACATATTAGAAAAGTAATACTTTTTCATATTAAGATCATGTCACTATTAAATATCACTATTATTCTTGGCTTGAGAGAAATAAATATCTCTATTATTTAAATATCACTATTATTCTTGGCTTGAGAGAAACTAACATACACATTAATCTTTTTCAGCATATATATTTTATTTATATTTTAAGCATCAATAAAGAGCCACCCAATTCCCTAGTACGATCAATAACTCAATAACTAATTTAGACCGATTAAGCAATTTATTATTTCACTTTCATTTCCTTTTTTTTTCACTAAGACCTAAAATATGCTAGATAATGACAGGTTATTAGAACATGATAACACGAATTTTAATTTTAGTACTAATTTTATGAAGCTTGGTTGAGTGCATCATAAATTAATTACTTGTCTGTGTCCTGTTTTTAAACTCATTCCCAAAATACATGACATTCCTACAACAGAATCAGATATCAAATCATATGAAATTTTTGATTGTATAGGACTTTTATTTAGCAATTAAAACTGTTAGTTCAGTTAAAGAATTTCATCTAAAGGATTAAAATGAAACACACAAAGCAGGAGACAAACCACACAAAATTCCCAAACAAACCTGGTCCTTCCAACGTGGAATGTTGTTCAAGCTGGAATTTTACACATGCCACTCACAGACTTCAGATGAGACCACCATGAGGCTGTTAGCAGTTAAGGCCAACTACAAGCCAAACAAATCCTAATTACCCATTTCCTTAAATTCTCCAGGCTCCAAATCTCTTGGGTTATGCCCTTCTCATTTATTTTTAGCATTATATTCTTTTTTTAAAAAAGAAATGTATAAAAATACACAATAAAATATTTAAAAAGGATCCAGATTAATTGAAAAACAACTTATAGATCCACCCCTCTATTGACCTTAAAGCATCATGTAAGCAGCTGCCATCACACCAAGATTTCATGGAAGAGTAACCTACGACACTGAACTGTTTCTATTTTGCATATTCCAAAGGTCACTGTAAAACATATGGTATGTATATATCATATGTATATATTTATGTATGCATAAATATATATATTTAACATATATTTCTTTATACCAAGGTAATTTCTAAATTTATTCAATTTCTTTGTTAAATGATCAGATTTATAATGAAAGAAAATTTAATTTAGAAATGTGATTATGACACAGATTTCCTGGAATCAAAAAGAAAAACAATTTAGAAGACAACTCAGAACACAAAATCTCTTTAAACATTACAAATAACTGTTTTATTACTTCAAAATACCAAAAGTCTTCTGAGTAGCACTTATCATATATATCAAATGTCTTTTAAAAAGAGTCTCAGCAACCATATCTACTATCTTAATCTCTTCAGAACAAGTACATAATAAGGAGAAAATTCTATAAATCAGTCCTCGTTGACAGAGGGTTTGTTTAGGAGTTTACCAAATGGAACAACCCTGCTGGAATTCATTCAAGTAGCCTGTGAAAATGTCAGAATGGAGTCTGTTTTGGAGGTCATAGTCCCCAGAGAGTTCTGAGTTTTGGCCTGTTTGTCTTTTCACATGCTTTAATATTTGAAAATCCTTTTTTGTAGACACTGACTGATGCCCAGGGAATGCTAGGATTGTGGGAACTGGCAGTACCAACAAGAGACGAACTTCATGGGAAATCAGTGCCCACTGCCTTTGCCCTCCCAGCACTCATCAGATAAGCTGCTCTTCAAACGTTATTAAGGTACATGGTCAGACGTTAAGAAACTGAATGTCATTTTGCCTTTTTGAAAAAGAACTGCTTGTAGAAAATGGGAACAAAAGTCACTGGGACAATTGAAAGAAATGCTAAGTTATAAAACATCATGGTGAAAGTTCTGAAAAACTACATTCACTTAATATGAATTAAAATACAGTTGACCCTTGAACAATATGAGTTTGAACTTCATAGGTCCATATATATTCTGATTTTTTTCAATAAATGTGTTGCACGAGGTCAGGAGACCGAATCCATCTTGGTCAACATGGTGAAATCCTCTCTCTACTAAGATACAAAAAATTAGCCGGGTGTGGTGGTGCACACCTGTAGTCCCAGCTACTTGGGAGGCTGAGGCAGGGGAATCCCTTGAACCTGGGAGGTGGAGATTGCAGTGAGCCAAGATTGCACCACTGCACTCCAGCCTGGTGAAAGAGCAAGACTCCATCTCAAACAAAAAAGATTAAAATAAAAATAAAAATAAAAAAATAAACGTGTTGCAAAATTTTTGACAGATGTGTGAAAATAAGCACAGATGAACCACATAGCCTAGAAATACTGAAATAATTAAGAAAAAGTTAGGTATGTGGTAAATATATAAAATATATGTGGATGCTAGTCTATTTTATCACTTACTACCATAAAATATACACAAACCTATTATAAAAAGTTAAAATTTACCAAAACTTACATACACGGACAGACCATATGTGGCGCCATTTACAGTTGAGCATGTAAGAACATAAAAATTAACAGTAGTAGATACTGTACTACTGTGACAATTTGGCGGTCACCTCCTGTTGCTATTGTGGTAAAGCTCAAGTGCTGTGAGTACCGCTTAAAACACCAAATGATGCTCATCATATCTGTGTGAGCAGTTGTCTCTCCAGGAAATTGCACATCGAAGTAAAAAGTAATCTCTTGAGGCTCTCACATATTTTTCATCACGTTTAGTGCAGTACCTTAAACTTTGCATAATGAGACTCCTACGAAGTGCCACTAGTGATTCTGGAGGTGTTCCCAAGAAGCAGAAAAAAGTCATGCCATTAGAAGAAAAAGGTGAACTGCTTGATATATATATACCATAGATTGAGGTCTGCAGTTGCGGGTTGCCTAACATTTCAGACAGATGATTCATTTTATAAAGAGACTATGTAAACTTCCAGTATTGATAAATACAGTAAAATACTGTAGATGTATCTTCCTCATAATTTCATTTTTTACAGTGAGGTCTTGCTATATATTGTCCACACTGGTCTTGAACTCCAGGCTTAAAGAGATCTTCCTGAGTACATGGCACTACGGTGTGAGGCACTGAACCCAGCTTCTTATGGTTTTTCTTAATAACATTTTCTTGTTTCCAGCTTACTTTAAGAATACAGTTCATGACGCAAATAAAATATATGGTATGTGTTAATCAACTGTTTATGTTATAAGGAAGGCTGCCAGTCAACAGCAGGCTATGAGTAGATAGGTTTTGAGGGAGCCAAAAGTTATATGTGGATTTTTTACTGCACGGGTTCGGAGCCCCAACCCCTACACTGTCCCAGGGTTAACAATACTGCATTCTCAAAATATACATACTAATAAGTGCTAATTATGTGCCTGCACTATTCTCAATACTTAGATTACTTGATGTAACCCTCATAGCAATCTTATGCAAATACTAGTGTGATCTCCACTTTGCAGATAAGGACACTGAGGCAAAGGGAAGGTAACTAATTGGTCCAAATTCACATAGCAAGTAATGGTGTCGCTAAGATCTAGACTTAGGGTGGCTCCAAAGTTGATGCCTCCATTGTGGTATTTTCATGTCAGGCATGCAAGGCTGGGTTAATTATAACATGTACTGAGAGCCTAAGATGTGCCGTATATGTGCTAGTCACTTTAAATGCTTTATTTCATTCAATCTTCCCAACAATCCAGGAGGCATGTGTAAGATTATTCCTAACTACAGCTTTGAGGGACCTGCCACCACACATTTAGTACAACAGAGCAGGCTCTTAGTAGGTTTAGCTTTACAGTCCTTCATCTTTAAAACTAGGTTCTTCTTTTCAGTTATCCACAAGAATCATCCCCAATTATTTTTCTGTATATAGTCAGGGAAATGACTTTTAAAGATCTATGTGTAACAATTTCATGAAAATATACTACATCAGGAACTTTCAACCTTACATAGAGGCTTAAAAATCTAGGAATTATTTTAGGGTAAGAGGCACAATGATCATTTAATAAATGTCTGCTAACAATAATTTTTAAAAGTATCATTTCCATTCTTGAAATATCAATTTTTTAATACCCTAGGAGAGTGGAGTATTCGGAAACAGCAAACTTTTCCTTTCTATAATACATGATAGTGGTTTGATGAAGTGGTCCAATCAACATTCTTCTAAACTGCTATGTCAGGATAAAGGCTTCTGTCAAAGAGGGTCTTCTGTTTTGTAGCTATGAATTGTAAATCTGCAGAGTGCTGACCAACTCTAACATTTGTCAGTTTTTAAACTTAGCCTATGAGAACCAAAGGCAAGTTGTGAATCAGACTTTTTTGCTTTTCTTATTATGCAGAGGCCATATATCAAAAATTTAACTGGTGAAACAGACACCTAATGATTAGCAATTTCTTAATGAAAACAACAACATAAATGACCATAAAAATATGAATTTGGGCTTTAAATAGAGCTGAAAATAATTGTCTTTTAACTGATAGTTTGATGCTATTATAAAAATGTTAACACATACCTGCCAACCCTTAAAAATCATCAATAGAAAGACACTACATATTCTAAATTAGATACATTATTTTTGAGAATAACAAATAAGTTGATTACTCTCTTCTTTAAATATGGCGGGAAAGTCTGACTAATTGAGAGAGCTGGCATGTATGTTTACTAATACAGCTGTGAGGTCTGTATTAAACAGCAACACAGCTAATTCATATCTAAGAAAAATTCCACTGGTTAGCTGAGATAGAAGTTATCTTCCATTCTTTGTTTCTCATGCCCAATGAATAGCACACGGCAAACGAGATAATGAGATATAAGAACACATGATGTAATGAGGAAGGACTGCCAGAGAGACACATGGGCTGGAGGCTGCCATACAGATGTCATAATGGGCAAGCTGTGACACAGAGAATGCCTTAGACTTACCCATGCTCACAGACTGAGTCGGCAGAGGAGACTGGAGTCCTGACTCCCAAAAGACTACACTTCCTGTCAATAACAGTGAGGGCAGTCGGTGAGGGCAGGAGAGCCAACATACGGATTAATGTCAAGGAGTCAGAAAAACATGATATTTGCTAATTAGTCTAGGCGATTATTAATTACAAGCCAAAGAGAAAATTCCAACACACTGGTTACTTTAACATATCAGTCTTACTGTTTTCTGTCACAAGAGTACTTTATTATTGATGTCTTAAAATGTAAGCTAAATAACAAAGGAAGAAAAATTGTCATGGATTACTTTTTTCCCGTACACTTCCTGTGTTTACTAGGCTCTTTCATAGGTATGGTAGAGAATAGGTGTCCAAAACTATCTTTTCTCTTTCTTTTTTTTTTGACATGGAGTCTTGCTCTATCGTCCACGTTGGAGTGCTGTGGCATGATCTCAGCTCACTGCAACCTCTGCCTCCCGGTTCAAGGACTCTCCTGCCTCAACTTCCCAAGTAGCCGGGACTACAGGCATGTGCCACCACACCTGGCTAATTTTTTTGTATTTTTTAGCAGAGATAGGGTTTCACTGTGTTAGCCAGGATGGTCTGGATCTCCTGACCTTGTGATTCGCATGCCTCAGCCTCCCAAAGTGCTGGGATTACAGGTGTGAAAACCACCACCTGGCCTTCTTTTTCTTTTTTAGCTACAAGAGGTCCTTATGATAAGGTTATGTGGCAGACATTAGTAAAAGGAGACTCACATTAATTTTCCTAAGTCTCTCAGTCCAACAGAGGAACTAATTATAAACTATTTAATTTCACAAAGTCTTGTGATGTCTAAGTAGCTAGAAGGTTATAGTTGAGTTGTACTTATTAAACTTATCATTTATATTATGTATATTATCTTTTATAATTGCTTTCTGAGGAATAGCAAAGACTATTTCTAAATAAATCTGTTTTAGTTTGTTCACTAGTCCAATATACAATATAAATCACATGGTGGGCTCTTGTTTTATGAAAATTATCTCAATCTATATAGAAAATAATGTACTTCTATGACTTCAGTAACCACAGAAAAAATCTTCTAAAATGTTAAGTAAACATAAAACAAACAAATTTAAGATGATGTGGTCTCATCATCAGTTTAAACTGCTAATTACTATTATGTTTTAAATCTTACTGTTAAGAAATTTGTTAATTGTGATGGCCCAAGGGTATTTCAACAAGTGGACGTGATTTAAAGACTAAATAAATTACTCAAAATGAGCTATAATGGGTCCATTGTCTTGTAGATGCACAAGGCTTCATCCACGCCATTGTGGATAACTAAAGCAAGCCTATGTTGGCATTCTGAGGCTGCCACTCCAGCAGGAGATCAAATTCATTGCCAGCTACAAATGGGAGAAGGTAAAGTCACACACAGCCCCCTGCCTCCCTCCAAACACACTACATGGGTGTGTTCTGCAATGCACTGAAGGAAATGAAATCCTTAGTAACAACAAAACTGTCTAAATAAGACACTCAGAGTAGAAAAACAGAAGGCAGACAGGGTTACAGGTGCTTATTTACATTGTGAAACAAAACCTACTAATAGGAGACATTATAAAGGCAATTTTGACAGAGAATACCCCACCCTTAAGGTACTTACAAGGCTTCTTTTTCATTTTGAAGGGTTCAAGAGATTTTCACAAACAAAAAGAGTAGGAGAGCTGCCACAATTAATTAAGATTTCATTTGCAGTTGCTGGGAACCTTATAGCTTGCTTTTAAGGCTATAGTTGTATTTACTATAAATCCTAAAGCCCAATTTTTAAAAATATTAATTTAAAACAACTAAGGAAAATTATATTCACGGAGTATACATTTCTCTTCTCAGTCTAAGTACTCTAACTCCTGAAAGCAGGAAAATAAGTTACTTAAATTTATCAGAATGTTTACTGATGTCCTTGAGAATTAGATGAAACACTCCAGATCCTAAATATGTTAAAGGCAAAGCCAATGACAAGATTTTAGAGAAAATTACTCTTTTCTATTACTTCCAGTTATAGAAAGGGAAAGCAAGAACTCCACAGCTCTGTCTTGTCTATTGAGCATTTATTTGTTTCCTGCCTGTTTATGACACTAGGACAATTTTCTGTTTGGCTATCTGTTCCAGAGAAAAATAGAAATTTCCTCTCTCTCCCTCAACAATCTCCATTCATTCATTATACCAGCTCACCCACAGCCTCAAGAACCCAGTTTTAACCAAGACAAATGCTCAATGCCCTTGTGTATTTCCAGATACTTGGACTGACAGTAAGCTTAGCAGGTTAATGAGGAGTAGGGAAATGCTTTCCAAGTAAAACCCTCAAAAAAGGCCAGCTGTGAACATATGCCATTCATTTTCTATGGTGCAAGGCAAGCAGTTTTCTTTGGCTGGGTTCCATGGCTAGGCAAAGTTCACCTGACTGTTTGCAAACATGTTAATACATGTATTGAATTCAAAGCAAAGAGCCATGTTGGGTTCCCTTGTGTGCAACAAACTTCTAAATAAATTATTTTCTCTCTAGTAAATGATCATTCAAGAACTGAAAAAGAGCTTACCTAAATTTACTCAGTATGATACATTTAATGAATGGAAAATCTTAGAGGAAAAGTTCAAGATGGGACTATGAGCTCAAAACCCTAACAACTGCAGTAACTAGTAATACCAAAGTTTAAAATAAGAACAGCAAATATCATTCTTCCTTATTGAGGCCTAAAACACACTGACTGCTTCACAGAAAGTTGAGTTTAAAAAAACCTTTTAATTCAGGAAAACGGAGGTAGACAATACTGATTTTACAGAAGTCTAAATTAGCCGGCCTGTGCTGTATTTGTGACTGTGTCAACATGACTGCTCCTCACCTTCAAAGTACCTGGACTCAAGACATACCAAACAGTATTAAAATACCAAACAGTTTTTAAAAACGAAAATCTACATTAACTTCTCTACTCACTCCTATAACAATACTGGCAATGACTTAAAGCTTACATTCATCAGCCAGTATCCCCGAGAGTTGCTCTGCCTGACAGCTTACCAGTGTTGCATATGACCTAAGAAGGAACAGCATCTCGCGCAGCGTCCCCTCAAAGCGTGGGCACAGGCAAAGGGCTGCAGCTCCTTCCGCGATGTTGTTTCCATTCACTTTGTCTTTCCTTCGTGAGCTTTTCCAACTTAAACACTGAAGTCCTATTCCTTCGACTGGTTTTCTTTTTATTCCCAGTCTGCTCAGGTGAAGGAATGTAAATCGTGAAAAAGATGGATCTAATGTGTATTTAAAATGTCAAAGTGAAGCTCAATGCCCTGTATATGCATTATTTTAGGAAAGGTAGATTCTGCATGTGTTTCTGTATATCCACTTTCCTTCATTAAGGCCTCACTTGTGAGGAAAAGTTAATTGCCTAAATGGCTGCCTTACTTTTGAGGCACTATTTTGGTCACATTCAAGGGTAAAGGAAAATCCCAGCTTCTCTTTACTAAATATCTCCCCTACATGCTCCAGTAGTGGGAATATCCTGTCGCTCTACTATCATCAGCAACATAAATATGAATGTAAAACAAGAGAAGATCCAGGAATCATTACTTAAACATCAACTTCATTTTCCTTGTAAAGTTTATTTATAAACTATTATATATTACCCTTTTAGACACTAACGCCAAATTGAAAGAGCACCATTTTCCCCCACAACAGAAAATAATTCTAATAAGTGAAACTCAAATGTTTAGGGTTAACAATAAAACACAATCACCAAAAAAATCTGAATTCAATTATTTCATAATATCTAAACAGTACTTTGTATTGATTAATTTTGAGGCCAATACCTGCATTTTGTATATAATATGACTTAAATATTGCATTAAGAAGACCTAAAAAATGAGTAATGTACCTGAAAAAAACCATTAAAGTAAGAATGTTATGGTCCTTTCATCTACATATTACTTGATGTGAATATACTCTGCTCACATAACTGTAAAAAACCTAGATGATATAAAATTTAATAGTTTTATTTTGACAGTGACAAAAATTGTATGTATTTATCATGTACTTTTGAAATATGTGTACACTGTGGAATGGCTAAACTGAATTAATATATCATTACTTCAAATATTTCCTTTTTTTTTGTGGTGACATTTAAAATCTGCTCTCTTAGCAATTTTCAACACAATACATTGTTATTAACCTTGGTTACTATGTTGTACAATAGATCTCTTGAACTTATTCCTCCTACCTAACTGAAATTTTTTATCATTTGACCAGCATTTCCCCAAAAACCTAGATTTCTAATAGCCAAGTAAGAATGCCTTTTATGCCTTGGAATGTACATGCAAATTAGGTTAATACATCATAAGCGTGAAATTGTATGTCTGAATAAAAAATAAGGCTTCTATAATAACTTCCCGAAGTCATTTATCAGAAAAGAGGAAGTTGTCTCATAGTGGAGTCCCTGCATGGTATCTCAAATTATGAGATGTTCTTTCATTTACTCCATATTGAACAAAAAAGTACTCTTGGAGAAAACACACTGGTTTAAAAACCAACTTCATTTGAGACAGTGCAGTGATTTCTCAAGGACCTAAAAATAGAAATTCCATTTGACCCAGCAATCCCATTACTGGGTATATACCCAAAGAACTATAAAATGTTCTACTATAAAGACACATGCACATGTATGTTCATTGCAGCCCTGTGTACAATAGCAAAGACCTGGAACCAACCCAAATGCCCATCAATGACAGATTGGACAAAGAAAATATGGTACATATACCCCATGGAATACTACGCAGCCATAAAAAAAATGATGAGTTCGTGTCCTTTGTAGGGACGTGGATGAATCTGGAAACCATCATTCTCAGCAAACTGACACAAGAACAGAAAGTGAAACACCGCATTGTTCTCACTCATAGGTGGGTGTTGAACAATGAGAACATGTGGACCTAGGGAGAGGAGCATCACACACTGGGAACAGCTGGGGTGGTTAGGGGAGAGACAGCGAGGGGTGAGGAGGGTAACATGGGGGGAAATGGCAGATATAGTATGCATCTAAAACAAAAAAAATAAAAAAAATTTTTTAAAGTCAAAATTTAGTGATATGTAATAAAATAACCAAAAGCAAAATAATATGATATTTATAAAATATATGAGAATGGGCTTAAATATATATATGAATGGATAAATGTAGCTAGGGCACAAATAAAACAAGATTGACCAAGAATCAGTATTTGATGAACATGGGTGATGGGTATATGGGGTTTCATTGTTACATACTCTATACTTTTCTATACATTTGAGAAATTTTCCTTAATAAAATTAAAAGTAGAAAAAAAACCAACTTCATTTGAAGCTGTTTTCAGGTTTACAGAAATATTTTCATCAGAATTAGAAAAAGGAAGAGAGAAAAAAAATCAAGACATTATTCCCAGTTAGAACCTTAAAATTCAAAGTGTTGGGTGTTGTTACAAAGCAGCCTTTTAAAAACTGCTTTTAAAAAAGTAGTCAAATATTATTCTCTTAGAAACAACACTAGGAACAGTTACTCTGGGAAAGTAACTGTGCAGATAAGAGGCAAGATTGGGAGGAAAACCTACTTTTCACTAGGTAATCACAACATTTTAAATCACATGACTATATTATCTGCTTAAAAAAAGGCAAAATTCTGAAACAAAAATTAGAGCCCCATAAAATGTAACAACCAATGACAAATCAAACAAGTGATCATGTTATACAGATTATGAGCATATAAGATAATTTAAAAAAAAGTTTTGTGAATGGTAATTGTGATCTAGACATGAAATTTTTCAATATCAAATCATGCACATGTTAAAAAACTGCTGTAGCTCAAACAAAAGAGACAGAAATGAAGATGTATCCTGGAAATTAGTGCTAGATGGATGATGCACAGGGGTTCTACTGCTGATAAAAACAATGACCACAAAAAGTCACGTATAGATTTTGAGTAGGATGAACAATGAGAGTGGTTAAAACAATCCCATATTATTGCAATGCTTCATAAAATGCAACTACATACAAATTAAAATTTTTACCATTTCATCTACTTCCCTAAAAGCTTATAAGGGGAGATTACTTTGTATTTGGGCTTATCACGTAAAAATCTGGCATATTAACTTTTGCTGTAAATGACCATAAAGGATGAAGTCTCCTCACACTTTCCTCCCCATTACAGAAGACCATTATTGTGTACAACTATATATTCTGATTTTATAACAGTTCAACTCTTATTTTCTTTTACAGTAATAATTTGGACATTATACTGCTCCAAGGGTACTGTGTAAATCTGATCACACTTAGTCATGTTTTAGTAAATGGGGCTATATTCTCTCATCCACTGTCTAAGGTAAATATGGGGTCCTAAAAGATGGAAGGTTTAAAAGTTATCACCAGCAAGTTAACCACAGCATCCTGAAGGTTTGATGGCACTTAAGCTAAGATGCTGCTTTAAACCTATCAAAATGGTCAAGGGTTGTGTTTAACAACAAGATTCAGATACAAACCAAAACACGTTTTATTTAAAAGAGAACAAGTACATACTAAAGACATATACCAAAGGCCTAAGAAGAGTGGTATATGTATGTTTTTTATCCATTTTCCTAAATAAGGTAAGTCTAACAATTAGGAGGACTGGAAAACACCCAGGACCCAGGAAGGTAAGTGACAAGGTACCTAAGGAGGCATTCTGTAGAGAAAGCAGTTTTATTTCTTCTTTTTTTTAAAAAGAAAACAAAACTGAAATTTACAAATATACTTGTGAGTGTTAAGAGTCATCAGAACTGTGGAAGGTATAGTAATTCCAGATAAAATCCTTAATTATTATTATTATTTTTTTTTTTTTTTGAGACGGAGTTTCGCTCTTGTTACCCAGGCTGGAGTGCAATGGCGCGATCTCGGCTCACCGCAGCCTCCGCCTCCTGGGTTCAGGCAATTCTCCTGCCTCAGCCTCCTGAGTAGCTGGGACTACAGGCACGCGCCACCATGCCCAGCTAATGTTTTGTATTTTTAGTAGAGACGGGGTTTCACCATGTTGACCAGGATGGTCTCGATCTCTTGACCTCGTGATCCACCCGCCTCGGCCTCCCAAAGTGCTGGGATTACAGGCTTGAGCCACCGCGCCCGGCCCTTAATTATTTTTTAATGTGTATGCTTGGAGTGTTTGTAAATTTTAACATTACTTTGTTAGATTTTATGTCTTAAGTATTAAAGGTATATGTCATCTATCTCTATTCATTTATGTTAAAAATTGACAGTATTGTGTTTTCTGGAGACTCTGAAATATCTCTGTGAGCAATGAAAATTTCCTGAACAGAAAATGAATAAATAGAAAATATTCATTTTGTAGACAATGATGAGGCAGCCAAAGACTGAGAATATGGCTATATCCAATATCCATTAATATAATAAATACTCAAAGAAGAAGTTCCTGACTTCTTAATCATCACTGAGACAGCTTTCCCACTTCTGAAATTAAGGTGCAACACACCGGAGATGGAGAAAGTGGGAGGAGAATGTAGTCATATCCACAATCAATTTCCAGGCACAGCACAAGAACCTACTTTCCAATGCCATCCCAGCACGAAATCATCTGCTTGTGCTAAAATGACTGAATCTAAAGTTTATTTCCAAAAGTAACATCACTACCAAAGATACTTACTGGGAAAATAATGAAAGAACTGGATGGAAAGTGAAAATCTGCCTGTCATTAAAAACCATCCAATGTCTCTGTGGGGTTCTCCTCCATGACAGACTGCCAAACTGACCAAAATACTACTGCCCAAGAGGAATAATCTGGCCTCCCAAAGAGGAGAAATCTTTAAATCAAACATCCCATTGCACATGCTGAAGAACTCACCATTTTTCCTTTCATTCAGAGGAGGTAAGTTTTGACTGGACTGCAAGGAGAGTTCCTGGAATTCGTGAGCCACAGCTTCACTTTGAGGACTTGGAGCAAGATGGGCTAAAGGTCCCACTTCATCCTCGGTGTCTATAGCCCCTGTGTGATCCATTGTGTTCCAGCCACTGCCAGCAGGGAGGACCAGGCACCTCTTAAATGTGGCCTGTTGAAGACACTGCCAAAATAAAGAATGTGTAAAGAGATGGTGCAGTTATTTTTCTCCAATTTGCACAAAAGTATTAAAACAAGAATTGTGGGTTCTAGTCCAGTTTTACTGCTGTATGGTCATACTAATCCCATTTACCCTCTCTGGACCTCAGATTCCTTATCTAACACACAAGAATAACACACTTCCCACCTAAAAACAAGCAATTATAAGGTAAATAAAAGTTGAAATATATTTTGTATATTTTTTAATACCATGGATTAAAGAAGGTCATAGCCATTGGTGGCACTGAAGATTTAATGCATGCTAAAATGAAAAGACAGTCCACAAATGTTGATGAAAATAAAGAAGCAGTCTAGGTTGAATATTCATCTTACCTGCTATGCATCAAGCAAGTTTAAATTAGTCAACATTCACAGCAACCAGTAAGCTTTCAGATAATGACTCTTCTATCAGCCTGAGTCTCAAGAGTGAGAACAGAACTTTCAGCTAACCCACCGTGGATATATACTTCATGACAAAGAAACAAACTTTTATTTTAAGTCACTGAAATTTGGGATTGTTATCACAGTATAACCTGGCTCATTCTGATAGGGAAATCAGCAACAGAAGTACCAAAGATACAATAAAAATTCTGAACATGTGACATTGGCTTAAAGGCTAAAAAGTGGGCAGCAGAAAACTGTTACTGGAGGCTAGGTCAGTCCATGTTATGGAAGTGGCAAAACATTTGGTAACATTGTTTGCTATCTGCTTTTCTCATAGCATTTCATAGCACAGTGTGTTCATCCTCTCACCTACTGATGGACATCATTTGGGTTGTTTCC
Organism: Sapajus apella; assembly: GCF_009761245.1. Lineage (NCBI taxonomy): Eukaryota > Metazoa > Chordata > Mammalia > Primates > Cebidae > Sapajus > Sapajus apella. The sequence goes on from NW_022436991.1 coordinate 589,759, forward strand.
AGTTTTCGACTACTACAAATAGGGATGCTACCAATGTTCCTGTACAGGTATCTATATGAACATGAGCTTTCACTTCTCTTGGGTAAACACCAAATATCCAAATGGTAAATACCAAGATGGTATTTACTGTTGATGGCATTTACTATCTTGGTATTTACCACTTCTCTTGGGTAAATACCATCTTGGTATTTACCCAAAAGATGTGAAAGTATGTATCCATATAGATACTTCTACAGGAGTGAAATGGCTGGATAACATGACAGCTCTATGTTTAAATTTTTAAGAAACTGACAAACTGTGTTCCAAAGTGGCTGTACTATTTTACATTCTTATCAGCAGGGTATGAGAATTCCAACTGTACCACATCCTAAGTACTTCATATGGTCAGTCTTTTTCATTTCAGTCACTTTAATGGGCAAGTAGTATCTCACTGTGGTTTTAATTTGCATTTCCTGAGTGACTAATGATGTTGAGCATCTTTTAATTTGCCATCCCTATATCTTCTTTGGCTAACTATCTGATCAAATATTTTGTTTATTTTTTTTAGATTAGGTGGTTTATTGAGTTTTCAGAGTTTTAAAAATATATTTTGAACACAAGTGTTCTATCAGATATATTATTTACAAGTATTTTATCTCATGATATGGCTTTTTTATGCTCTTAATAGTGTTTTTTGAAGAGCAGATAGTTTTAATTTAATAAAATCCACTACTGATCAATTTTTTCTTTTATGAATCATGTTTCTGTTGCTGTAGCTAAAAAATCTTTGATTAGCTCAAGGTAATAAAGATTACTTCCTGTTTTCTTCTAGATATAATGTTTTACATTTAAGTTTATGATCCATTTTAATTTTTATTTATGCAGTGAAATATGAATCAAATCTTTCAGTTTTTTTTTGGCATATGTATAACTGTTCTATCATCATTTGTTGACAGGATTGTCTTTATTAAATTGCCTTTGCATTTTTGTTGAAATTCAACTGACTATGCATAAGTAGATCTATTTCTTGACTTTCTATTTAGTTCCCAAAAAGAAGTGAGCCACAAAGTGGGGTGGGGGGCAGGTGTGTGCACTGTGCTCCAAGTCTCTGGCTGATCCCTAAACTATATATATGCAGGGCAGACTCCATGTAACCCAGCTAAGGCAAAAAGAACTGAAGTGAGATCTCTGGAGATGCCCACCAAAGAAAAGACAACTTGTAAGAGTTCAGCCTGCTGAAACAGAACACCACTCTTAAGAAGAAACCTAACAGAATCTAGAGTCTCTACAACTGTCAATCTGAATCACATATCCAATGAAAATATCCTTTAATAAAGAAGGCAAAATCGTCACCAGCAAATCCAAATCATAAGAAATTCTTAAAAAAACTTACTTAGACTGAAGAGAAGTGATATCAGATAAAAACTCAGATTTCAGAAATGAAAAGTATCAGAAATAGTAAATGTGTAGATAAAGAAACTGAAGATTAGCTTTTCTTCTAAACTTCATTATCATTCAAAGCAAAAATTATAACACCCTGTTGTGAGATTTACAACTATATGTAGATGTAATATATATGACATAAAAGATGAAAGAGGGGTAGATATGTTCAGTGTTTTTACATTTCCATACAACATAAAAAAAGTGTAATTTTAACTTCAGGTAGACTGAGACAATTGTATACAACTACTTAAAACAACTATTTAACAAATACAAATAGTTTTAGCTAAAACATCACAGGGATATAAAAATAGCATTCTTAAAAATACCCAATTAACCCCAAAGAAGGAAAAGATGCATAACTAAAAAGAGACAGGACAAGCAAATAGCAAAACAGACCTAAATCCAACCTTATCAATAATTACATTAAATGTAGATGGTCTCAACACTCCAATTAAAAGAGATAGGATGAATTTTTTAAAGCCTATAAATGTATGCATATAAGTGACATACTTTAAATATGAAGACACAATAGGGTAGAAAATGAATAGAAAAAGACAGGTCATGCAAACAAGAATTCCGAGAAGCTTGTGATGTCTATATTAATATCAAATAAAGTAGACTTTGAAAAAGATGTGTTAGGTGAATTTGCAAGTCAAATTACTTATTTCACTAAGGAATATTAAAATACAACTCCTAGACTTTTTCAAAACTATGAATTTTCATTTCAATTTATTTATTCATACAAAATAAAATCTGTTCATATCAAATTAATTCTAAGATACAAGTACCATAATGCCCTTATAATGGAAACATGTACAAGCTCTGAGCATGAGTGCTAATGATTTGGAAGATCCTTTAGGCATAGATTTAAAAAAATATTTTCATGCAGTATTATCTGTTCTTCACACTGAAGAATTCTTTCAACCTATTATGGCGTGACTTTATGCTCACCTTAAACTCCCACACATCCTTCCCAATTATGAAAATTATAAGCTAAGGAAATCTTTATAAAATGTAGGAAAGGCAAAGATTAAGTTTCCAAAAAATTTTAACTTAATATTCATGAACATTTTTGAGAGAGTATAGACTAAATCTACTCTGAAATTTTCCAAGCTGTCACCTTGAGGTCTACTTAACTACTTGATGATTTTCTTTTGAAAGTAAGATCCAACATCAAACATAAAATGGACTACTCTCTGTCCAGTAGTCAATAATTAAAATGTTAAAGAAATGGCATTAAAACAGATTTCATTGGACCATAATTTAATTATGAAAGTAAAACAATCATTTAGCTTTCACTGGACAAATTATGATAAAATATTAATTTGTCTAGAACTGACAGCATGAATGAGAAAATTACAATCTTACAAATTCCAATAACATAACCGCAGTCCAAAATGAAACAAAGCCAATATTGATCCAGCATTAAGTACAGCATAATACTGTAAAATCAACCTGGGATACAGCTTCTCTCAAAAAACAAACCAGTTCATTGAGATATTTTGCCAGAGGTAGTGAAAAAAAAATACAAAAAAAAAAAAAAAAAAACAAAACAACCCAAGAGCTATTACATTTTCAGTTTTCATTTATTCATTCACTAATTTTTTTGAATCGAGTCAAGAGAACACCAGTAATAATGACATTACATTTTAAAATATAGTGGGCTATTGGACTAAGGCATTCCCCAATCAGTGCTAATATGTGTTTGGAACTGAGGATACAAGTGCTTCTGAACTCTCCTCACAATGTGATAATAATTTGGGGAGGTTTAAAAAAAAATCCCTGCTAGGTAGGGGTTTTTGGGGAGAGAATCTCCAGAGATTGTATTACAACTGGTCTGGGACAGAGTGATCCTACTGTGTAGCAAGCATTGAGAATCACTGGCCTATTAGAACCTCTCATTTTATACAGATTATAAATCATTTGCCCAATGAGTGGAAGGAGACGTCAAAGGCAATTATTACTATATTTACGAAAAACAGAAGAATATAAGTAGGGTAAGTAGGTACAAAGTGTCATTTAGGAACTTTGTTTTGGGTTTTTTTGTTTTGTTTTGTTTTGTTTTTTTGAGACAGAGTCTCGCTCGCCCAGGCTGGAGTGCAGTGGTGCAAACTCCGTCCACTGCAGCCTCTACCTCCCAGGTCCAAGTGGTTCTCACTCTTCAGCCTCCCAAGTACCCGGGATTATAGGCACCACCACCACAGTCAGTTAATTTTTGTATTTTTTAGTAGAGACAGGGTTTCTTCATGTTGGTCAGAGTGGTCTTGAACTCCTGACCTCAGGTGATTTGCCCGCCTTGGCCTCCCAAAGTGCTGTGATTACAGGTGTGAGCCACCGGCCTGGCCTCTATTTAGGAATCTAAAGAAATAAATGTCTAACTGTATTTGGGTAAGTTAGGGAAGTCTTCAAGGATGAGTAGGAGTTCACTAGGCACAGAGTTTTTCTCATGAGTAAAAGGAAACAGCACAAATATCACCTAACAGTAAAAAGTTGGATAGGGCCAGTGTAGAGGATATGACACAGAGTGGCAGAAGGTAAGGCTGGTGCAATAAAGTACAATACAATTAAAATGGACTATAAAAACCAGTGACATGATTGACTTTGTATTTTAAAAAGATAATTCTGACAGAGACCAGTAACTGATAAAGTCTCAGGCTGAAATGCTGAGGAACGAAGACAGCTGAAATGCAGAAACAGTAATAAATTCAAATACAGTCATGCTTAACGACCGGGATAAACTCTGAGAAATGCTTTGTTAGATGATTTCGTTTTGTGCACTTAGAAAACTCTAGATGGTACAGCCTACTAGACTCCTAGACTGCAGGGCATAGCCTATGGCTCCTAGGCTACAAAAACCTGTACAGCATGTTACTGTGCTGAATGCTGCAGGCGACTAACACAGCAGTAAGCATTTGTGTCTCCAGACATAAAAAAGGTACAGGAAAAATAAAGCATTATAATTTTATGGGACCAATGTTATATGGTGCATGACTATACTACTAGAGAGGCAATATGTCAAGGCTTGAGGATGGCCCATTTGCAAGGCAGAGATTAAAGAACTGAGGATAGCTGAGGTTCACAGATTTGGGCAGTTGGAAAGGCTGGTGGTACCATTAATACCAAGGCAGGTATGAGTACTGAGGGGCTACTCACAAAGAGTGTTCACTTAGAGAAACTACAGGCCCCTAAGGTCAGAATACTGAAAAAGGTATGGCTGTAGAGACAGCCATTTGACTTCAGACAAATCATTTATCTCTTAGAGATCTAGTTTCCTAATTCTGGAAAATGGGAATGACAACTGAAGAGATGGGAAGAATACTTACTCAGCTTGATATTAAATCTAATCTAGACTTTCCTTAATTTTGCCCTAATGATTCCTCTCTGGGTATCAACATTCCCATTTTATAGATGAGAAAGCCAAGGCTTGGAAGGATTAAACAAACTTGAGAGTCTAGCAGCAAAGTCAGGTTTCCAACTTCAGAGCTCATATTCCTACCATGACAACATGGTATGCATGTGCCAAAATGCAAATAAACTGAAGCAAAGAATTGGGAGAGACAGATGTTGGGGAGTGGAGTAGAGGGAGAAGGGGAAAAGGAAAACAAGGTTGTGAAAAAATCCATTTGTACAAATCCTTAACATGTATATTGAAGGCCTACATTATTAGGCACTGTACTGGACTCGACCTCCAGTGATGAATCAATCATAATCCCTGCTCTCAAAGAGGGCAAGACCTAGTCATATAGGCAGTTACCACACTTCAGTGCTTAACAGGAGCTTCATTGCCAATGAAGGAAACCCTCTCCTCTTGTTCCATTTTGCAAAATGCTGAAAGCGTGACTGGAATTAAACTTCAGACAGGAAGAAAATGAAATCTACAGTAGCAGATGCACTACATATAAACGGGACATCTTTTTGATGCTAGGTTACAATTTTTTTTCAAATAAACAACTTCTAAGTAGGATTTTGATTTCTAACTGTTGGGTTTTTATGTGTGGCCATTAAGTATATAGAAAAAATGTACTATAAAAATAGCAAATACTGACAATACACTGTATAGAAAAAGTTATAGAACATTCCTGTGCTGGAAGTGGCTATTATAGTTCTAAGAATGCCAATGTGAGGATTTTATTTTTTAACTTGTTCACTAAAGGAATAACTTTCAAATGAACACACCATGGAGCAAATTGCACACTAACCCTCCAACATAATACATTCTTAGTAAGTACTATAACGCTTAAGTAAACATCATTTCTTGAAATATTATAATCCATCTATAAAAATTTGAACTAGCAAAAGTTTCAAACACATGTAGCTTTTAAATATAAAAAGAAAAGGAAATAGAAAATGTTATTTGTTCTCCAAGTAAAATGGCCAAAACCCAAGTCTTTTCAGTTTGAACAACTGTGTTTTTAAGCACATTCATAATGAACGAATCTCAAAGAATAAGAATTGATTAGAGGATTAATTTTAAGCAAGGATGATTTCCATATTTAGCAAATATTGGGTTAAAAACAAGCTGTAATTTTGTTTAATTATAATTACCATGATTTAAATGCTAAGAAGTAAATGTTTATAAACAGATTAAACAAATGTTCTATTTAACAGATAAAAATATATTGTACTCCTGTGTCCAAGTTCTCTAAGGCAAGGAGACAATGAAGGGAAGAGGTGAAAGAAAGGGAAAGAGAAAGGGAAACAAAAAAAGACTTTTTGTTTTCTAGTGTTTAACTTTTGCTGTTAGGAATCAATGGAATTTACTTTAAATTTTAAAAACACATGAAAAAATGAAGCGTGATTTACTTGTCTAAGATATCATGACTAGGTGCAGCAGTGGGACCATGAGTCCCCTAATTTGTAATTCTGTTCTTTAGCATTTAATTAGCTGGAGTCAGAAACCCTGACAAACCAAGCCAGTTAGTTAGCTGGTAAACTAAAAAACTAAGTTTATAGAGGAGTCATTAAAAATGATATGCACAAATCTTAAAACATTCTTCTTGAATCAGAGTGCATAATTGTCAGTTCATTTGCCAGCCTTCTGATACAGGGTCAATGCTATCTCTTGTCTCTTTGCAGATGTGCTGGCCTTCTGGCATAAGCCACTACTGTCTATGGCTTTTTTTGTTTCTTTAAAGTCGAACAAAAATTGAAAATATTCTGGGTACAGAATACATCTATATTTTACTATTTTAACCCAATATTTTCAGTTTCTCATCCATACCTGATATACTATAGTATTACTTAAGCAACATATCTTTGTTTCTAAACATCCAAAATTTTTTGCACTCATATTTTGTCAGTTTACATTAATATTTAAATTACTACGATTGGCATAAACAGATTTAGGGACGAACACAGCTGACTTCTGGTTAGCACACAATTCAGTTAGTGACAAACACAACTCAATTAGTAACAACAGAATAACAACACCAGCCTTTAGTACACCTCCTGGCCATAACCACTCAGCATGTCCTGAAACAAAGGGAATGAAGAGAGCTGGTAATCCAGAAATCTGGTCAAGTAGAGGATAGCTAAGATAGCTTCTGCCACAAAGCATTTAAAAAAATATGTTAATTACAGGGGCATCTCAAATCAGAAACCTGGGTCTTTTTAAGTATTCTGGAGTCTATTAATACAAATTGCAACTAAGATATTATTTCATTACTGTTTAAGTTCTTGTAAAATGTGTTTATATTGTACTCTTAATACAACAGCTCAGAGTACACACCAAACAAAAGTCAATCTTCAGAGTTTCACAAAAGCAGTATAGTAGAACTGTAAGTTTCTAACACTATCAGTTAAATATGAGATCATCTATTCTGATTTTATCAAAGTCCTTCAAAATACTTTTGAGTTATTAACAATCTTAAAGTGTAAAATTTGGTAGTCTTTCAGTATATTCACAAGGTGTGTAACCATCACTATCCAATTCCAGAACATTCTCATCATATCTAAAAGAAAAATCTTGTATCCATCAGCGCAGTAGTCATTTCTTAATCTCTCCCTCAGTCCCTAGGAAATACTAATCTACTTTCTGTCTCTATTGATTTGTCTGCCCCAGACATTTCATGTAAATAGAATCAGAATATGTAGCCTTTTGTGTGTATCTTTTGTCATTTAACATATTTTCAAGATGTATCTATATTGTCCAAGTATCAGTATTTTACTCCTTTCTGTGGTTGACTAATATTTCATTGTAAGAATTTACCACGTTTTGTTTATCCATTCATCAGATGATGGACTTTGGATTGTTTCCACCTTTTGGCTACTAAGAATGTTGCTGTAAGTACACAAGTTTTTGTGTGAACATATTTTTTCCATTCTATTGGGTATACACATAGAAATGGAATTGCTGGGTCATAGGGTAAGTCTATATGTAATCATCTGAGAGAACGTCCACGTGTTGTCCACAGTGACTATACCATTTTACATTTCCACCAGTAAAAGCTGAGATTCCAACTTCTCTACATCCTTAAAAAAAAAAAAAAATTATAGCTATCCTTGTGAATGTAAAGTGGTAGCTCCTTGTGGTTTTGATTTGCATTTCCCTAATGACTAATGATGCTGAATCTCCTTTCATGCGCTTATTGGCTATTTATACATCTTCTTTAGAGAAATGCCCATTTTTTTTTAAATTGTACTTTGGGTTCTGAGGTACATGTGCAGATCATGCAGGATTGTTGCATAGGTACACACAGTAATGTGGTTTTCTGCCTCCATCCCCCCGTCACCTACATCTGCCATTTCTCCCAATGTTATCCCTGCCCGACCTCCCCATACCCCCACTGTCCCTCCCTTGGCCCCGAACAAATCCCAGTGTTTGATGCTCCCCTCCCTGTGTCCCTGTGCTCTCATTGTTAAACACCCGCCTATGAGTGAGAACATGCAGTGTTTGATTTTCTGTTCTTGTGTCAGTTTGCTGAGAATGATAGTTTCCAGATTCATCCATGCCCCTATAAAGGACACAAACTCATCATTTTTTATGGCTGCATAGTATTCCATGGTGTATATGTGCCACATTTTCCCTGTCCAATCTATCATCGATGGGCATTTGGGTTGGTTCCAGGTCTTTGCTATTGTAAACTGTGCTGCAGTGAAGATTCGTGTGCATGTGTCCTTACAGTAGAACGATTTATAATCCTTTGGATATATACCCAGTAATGGGATCGCTGGGTCAAATGGAATTTATATTTCTATGTCCTTGAGGAAGCACCACACTGTCTCCCACAATGGCTGAACTAGTTTACACTCCCACCAACAGTGGGAGTGTAAAAGTGTTCCTGTTTCTCCACATTCTCTCCAGCATCTGTTGTCTCCAGACTTTTTAATGATCGGCATTCTAAGTGGCGTGAGGTGGTATCTCAATATGGTTTTGATTTGCATTTCTCTAATAATCACTGATGATGAACATTTCTTCATAAGTTTGTTGGCCTCGTGTATGTCTTCTTTTGAAAAATGTCTGTTCATATCCTTCACCCACTTTTGAATGGGTTTGTTTGTTTTCTCGTAAATCTGTTTCAGTTCTTTGTCGATTCTGGATATTAGCCCTTTGCCAGATGAGTAGACTGCAAATTATTTTTCCCATTCTGTTGGTTGCCGGTTCACTCTAATGATTGTTTCTTTGGCTGTACAGAAGCTCTGGAGTTTAATTAGGTCCCATTCATGTATTTTGGCTTTTGTTGCCAGTGTTTTTGGTGTTTTAGTCATGAAGTCCTTGCCTATGCCTATGTCCTGAATGGTTTTGCCTAGGTTTTCTTCTAGGGTTTTTATGGTGTTAGGTCTTATGTTTAAGTCTTTAATCCATCTGGTGTTAATTTTAACATAAGGTGTCAGTAAAGGGTACAGTTTCTCCTTTCTGAACACTGCTAGCCAGTTTTCCCAACACCATTTATTAAACAGGGAATCCTTTCTCCATTGCTTGTTTTTGTGAGGTCTGTCAAAGATTGGATGGTTGTAGATGCGTGGTGTTTCTTCTGGGGCCTCTGTTCTGGTTCCATTGGTCTATGTCTTTGTGTTGGTACCAGGACAATGCTGTTTTGATTACTGCAGCCTTGTAATATAGTTTGAAATCAGGTAGCATGATGACTCCAGCTTTTTTCTTTTTGCTTAGGATTGTCTTTGCTATGCAGGCTTTCTTTTGGTTCCACATGAAGTTTAAGGTGGTTTTTTCCAGTTCTGTGAAGAAAGTAATCAGTAGCTTGATGGGGATAGCGTTGAATCTATAAATTGCTTTGGGCAGTATGGCCATTTTCACAATATTGATTCTTCCTAACCATGAGCATGGAATGTTTCTCCATCTGTTTGTGTCCTCTCTTAATTCCTTGAGCAGTGGTTTGTAGTTCTCCTTTAAGAGGCCCTTTAAATCCTTTGTTAGTTGTATTCCTAAGTATTTTAATTCTCTTTGTAGCAATTGTGAACAGGAGTTGGCTCATGATTTGGCTCTCTGTTAGTCTGTTTTTGGTGTATAGAAATGCTTGTGATTTCTGCACACTCATTTTGTACCCTGAGACTTTGCTGAAGTTGCTTATCAACTGAAAGAGATTTTGGGCTGAGATGATATGGTCTTTTAAATATACAATCATGTAATCTGGAAATAGAGACAATTTGACTTGCTCCTTTCCTAAATGAATACCCTTTATTTTTTTTTTTTCTTGCCTAACTGCTCTGGCTAGAACTTCCAATACTATACTGAACAGGAGTGGTGAGAGAGGGCATCCTTTTCTAGTGCCGGATTTCAAAGGGAATGCTTCCAGTTTTTGCCCATTCAGTATGACACTGGCTGTTGGTTTCTCATAAATAGCGTTTATTATTTTGAGATATGTTCCTTCGATACCTAGTTTATCGAGAGTTTTTAGCATAAAGGGCTGTTGAATTTTGTTGACGACCTTCTTTGCATCTATTGAGATAATCATGTGGTTTCTGTCTTTGGTTCTGTTTATGTGGTGGATTACGTTTATAGACTTGTGTATGTTGAACCAGCCTTGCATCCCTGGGATGAAGCCTACTTGATCATGCTGGATACGCTTTTTGATATGCTGTTGCCATTGGTTTGCCAGTATTTTATTGAAGATTTTTGCATCCATGTTCATCACGGATATTGGCCTGAAGTTTTCTTTTTTTGTTGAGTCTCTGCCAGGTTTTGATATCAGGATGATGTTGGTCTCATAAAATGACTTGGGAAGGATTCCCTCCTTTTGGATTGCTTAGAATAGTTTCAGAAGGAATGGTACCAGCTCCTCTTTGTACATCTGGTAGAATTCGGCTGTGAACCCACCTGGACATGGGCTCTTTTTGGTTGGTAGGCTATTAATTGCTGCCTCAAGTTCAGCCCTATTTATTGGATCTGTTCAAGGTTTTAACTTCTTCCTGGTTTAGGCTTGGGAGGGTGCAAGTGTCTAGGAATTTATCCATTTCTTCCAGGTTTACTGATTTATGTGCATAGAGTTGTTTGTAGTAATCTACGATGGTGGTTTGTATTTCTGTGGAATCAGTGGTGATATCCCTTTTTCATTTTTTATTCCATCTATTTGAGTCTTCTCCCTTTTCTTATTAATCTGGCTAGTGGTCTGTCTATTTTGTTGATCTTTTTGAAAAACCAGCTCCTGGATTTATTGATTTTTTGAAGACTTTTTTGTGTCTCTATCTCCTTCAGTTCTGCTCTGATCTTAGTTATTTCTTATCTTCTGCTAGCTTTTGAGTTTTTTTGATCTTGCTCCTGTAGCTCTTTCAACTTTGATGATAGGGTATCGATTTTAGCTCTTTCCTCGCTTCTCTGGTGGGCATTTATTGCTGTAAATCTCCCTCTAGACATTGCTTTAAATGTGTCCCAGAGATTCTGGTATGTTTTATCTTCGTTCTTGTTGGTTTCAAAGAACAACTTTATTTCTGCCTTCATTTCATTATTTATTCAGTTGATATTCAGGAGCAGGTTGTTCAGTTTCCATGAAGTTGTGCGGTTCTGAGTTAGTTTCTTAATTCTGAATTCTAATTTGATTTCCCTGTGGTCTGAGAGACTGTTTGCTATGATTTCCATTCTTTTGCATTTGCTGAAGAGTGATTTGCTTCCAATGATGTGGTCAATTTTAGAGTAGGTGCAATGTGGTGCTGATAAGAATGTATATTCTGTGGATTTGTGGTGGAGATTTCTGTAGATGTCTATTAGGTCTGCTTGGTCCAGTTCTGAGTCCAAGTCTTGTATATCCTTGTTAATTTTCCGTCTTGTTGATCTAATATTGGCAGCAGAGTGTTAAAGTTTCCCACTATTATTGTGTGGGCATCTAAGTCTCTTTTTAGGTCATTAAGAACTTGCTTTTATGTACCTGGGTGCTACTGTATTGGGTGCATATATATTTAGGATTATTAGCTCTTCTTGATGCATTGATACTTTTACCATTATGTAATGCCCTTCTTTGTCTCTTCTGATCTTTTTGATTTAAAGTCTATTTTATCAGAGACTAGGATTGCAACTCCTGCTTTTTTTTTGCCCTCCATTTGCTTGATAAATCTTCCCACATCCGTTTATTTTTAGCCTATGTGTGTCCTTGCACGTGAGATGGGTTTCCTGAATATAGCACTCCAATGGGTCTTGACTTTTTATCCAATTTGCCAGTCTGTGTCTTTCGACTGGGGCATTTAGCCCATTTACATTTAAGGTTATTATTGTTATGTGTGAATTTGATCCTGCCATTTTGATGCTAGCTGGATGTTTTGCCTGTTAGGTGATGCATTTTCTTATGTCTATGGTCTTTACCACTTGGCACGTTTTTGGGAGTGGCTGGTACTGGCTGTTCCTTTCCTTGTTTAGCACTTCTTTCAGGAGCTCTTGTAAGGCAGGCCTGGTGGTGATTAAAGCTCTCAGCAATTGCTTGTCCGTAAAGGATTTTATCTCTCCTTCACTTATGAAGCTTAGTTTGCCTGGATATGAAATTCTAGGTTAAAAATTCTTTTCTTTAAGGATGTTGAATATTGGCCCCCACTCTCTTCTGGCTTGTAGGGTTTCTGCCAAGAGATCCACTGTGCGTCTGATGGGCTTCCCTTTGTGGGTAACCCAACCTTTCTCTCTGGCTGCCCTTAGCATTTTCTCCTTCATTTCAACCCTGGTGAATCTGACAATTATGTGCCTTGGGGTTGCTCTTCTTGAGGAATATCTCTGTGGTGTTCTCTGTATTTCCTGGACTTGTATGGTGGCCTGCCTTGCTAGGCTGGGGAAGTTCTCAATATCCTGAACTGTGTTTTCCAGCTTGGATTCATTCTCTCCATCACATTCAGGTATACCTATCAAACATAGATGAGGTCCTTTCACATAATCCCGTATTTCTTGGAGGCTTTGTTCATTTCTTTTCACTCGTTTTTCTCAATTCTTGCCTTCTCGTTTTATTTCATTGAGCTGATCTTCAATCTCTGATATCCTTTCTTCTGCTTAGTCGATTTGGCTATTGAAACTTGTGTATGCTTTGTGAAGTTCTCGTGCTGTGTTTTTCAGCTCCATCAAGTCATTTAAATTCTTCTCTAAGCTGTTTATTCTAGTTAGCATCTCATCTAACCTTTTTTCTAGGTTCTTAGTTTCTTTGCATTGGGTTAGCAAATGTTCTTTTAGCTCTGAGAAGTTTGTTGTTACCCACCTTCTGAAGCCTGTTTCTGTCAATTCATCAGATTCATTCTCCATCCATCTTTGATCCCTAGCTAGTGAGGAGTTGTGATCCCTTGGAGGAGGAGAAGCATTCTGGTTTTTGGTGTTTTCATCCTTTTTGCGCTGGTTTCTTCCATCTTAGTGGCTTTATCTACCTGTGGTCTTTATAACTGGTCACTTTGTGATGGGGTCTCTGAGTGGACAACCTTTTTGTTGATGTTGAAGCTATTTCTTTCTGTTTCTTAGTTTTCCTTCTAACAGTAAGGCCCCCTCTGCTGCAGGACTGCTGGAGATCCACTCCAGATCCTGCTTGCTTAGAGATCACCCACGGGGGTTGCAGAACAGTAAGGGCCGCTGCTGGTTTCTTCTTCTGTTATCTTCGTCCCAGAAGGGTACCCGCCAGATGTCGGCCTGAACTCTCCTTTATGAGGTGTCTCTTTGGGCATACAGGGGTTGGGGAGCTGTTTGAGGAGACAGTCTGTCCCTTATAGGATCTCAAGTGCTGTGCTTGGAGCTCCATTGTTCCGTGCAGAGCTGCTGGGCAGGTACCTTTAAGTCTGCTGCAGTGGAACTCAGAACTGCCTCTTTTCCCAGGTGCTCTGACCTAGGAAGGTTGGCTTTATTTATAAGTTCCTGTCATGCTGCTACCTTTTTTCAGAGATGTCCTGCCCTGCATGGAGTAGTCTAGTCACAGTCTGCCCAGCTGCTGTATGAACTGCCTTGGTATTGGCGGATGTGCTTCCCCTCACTGAGCTAGACCATCCCAGGTCCAGCTGCACTTGCTGCGAAACTCTCAATCCAGAGCATTTCAGATTGCTTGTTTTGTGGGGGTGGTAGCTGCCAGGCCAGACTGCCTGGCTCCCTGTCTCAGCCCCCTCCCTTTCAGTTGAATGGGTGGCTCTGTCTCCCAGGCGTTCCAGGTGCCAGTTGAAACCACCACCCAGATTTGTGTGAGTTTCTGTGCGCCAACCCGTGGCACCAGCCATGCTGAAAACTCGTGGCACTTTTTGGCCCGGGAATCTGCTGGTCTGTGGGCAGTGAAAACTTGTTTGGAAATGCAGTGAGCACTCACCCTCTACCTTGTTCTTGCTGGGAACTGCACTCTGGAGCTGTTCCTATTTGACCATCTTGGATCCTCAAGAAATGCTCATTTTTATATAGGGTAACTGTCTTTTCATTGCTGAGTTAGAACAGTTTTTTCTTTCATTATATATAAGTCTAATGAGTACTAGATCCTTATAGATTAGCAAATATTTTCTCCCATTATGTGAGTTGACTTTTCATTTCTTGATAATGTGCTTTGACATACAAAAAAACTTAATTTTGATTAAGTCAAATTTTCCTGTTTTTTTTTTTCTTTGGTTGCTCATACTCTTGATGTCATACCTAAGAAACCATCACCAAATACGCTTTTGTCAAATTCTGCACCTACTCACAATTCTGGTCATGCTATCCTAAATTAGTTAAAAAACAGTTTCACTACATTCTCTTAAGTATGAAACTGTGACTGCCTCACTTACTGATGAGTCTCTTGATTTGGTTTGAATTATATATTCAAAATAAAATTGCAGGTAGCAAATCCTCTTCCCAAGGGTAGTGTAAAATAGAACAAAATTGTCAAAAACAATGGTTTCAGAGCTCTAGAATTTGACAAAAGGCATAAAACAAATAGAGAAGTGTTTCTTTTAGACAAAGCTACTGTCCCCTTAGTAAGAACAAAAGATTCTGTGGCATTCTGCAAATCATTTGTCTGATAAAAACTTGCCTCCAGAATATAAGTACTCTTACAACTCAAGAATAAAAACATTAAAACCTCAATTTAAAAATGGGCAAAGGATTTGAATAAACATTTTACTAGGCTGGATGCAGTGGCTCACGCCTGTACCATGAGAGGCCGCAGGCAGATCACTGGAGGCCAGGAGTTCAAGATCAGCCTGGCCATCATAGCAAAACCCTGTCTCTACTAAAAATACAAAAAAATTAGCTGGGCATGGTGGCACATGCCTGTGTTCCCAACTACTCGGGAGGCTGAGGCAGAAGAATCGCTTGAACATGGGAGGCGGAGGTTGCAGAGAGCTGTGATCATAGCACTGCACTCTAGCCTGAGCAACAGAGCGAAATTCCATCTCAAAAAACAAACAAAAAACATTTCACTCAAGAAGACATATGCATGACTAATGAGCACATAAAAAAATGTTCAATATAATAAGTTACTAGGAAAATCCAATTAAAACCTACTGGTGGTTGTGAGATACTACTTCACATCCACCAGAATGACTATAATAAAAAAGATAGACAAAATCAAGTGTTAGCAAAGATGTGGACAAACAGGAACCCTCACACAGCACTGGGGAGGATGTAAAATACTACTCTGGAAAACAAGCTGGCATTTCCTTAAAATGTTAAACATAATTTTACTATATGATCCATCAGTACCACTCCTAAGTATCTACTAGAGAAAAATAAAAACATATATCCATCCAAAAATTTGCAGGCAAATGTTCATTGCAGTATTATTCAAAAAAGCCAAAACTTTAAATGTCCATCAACAAGTGAATGAATAAACAAAATGTGGTACATCCTAATGAAATAATATTGAGCAACAAAATGGAATGAAATAATGATACAACATGGAAGAAATTTTAAGACTCAAAAGTGATGACTGTACAACTCTAAATTTACAAAAAAATTCAAATTTTATACCTTAAATAAGTGAATCTTATGGTATATAAATGACACCTCAATAAGGCTGCTTTATCTGTGTGCAAATGTTCCTAACAGCTACATTCATGATTGCCCCAAATTGGAAACAACCCAAATGACGTAAATGGATTGGAATAAAAAACTATGGCACGAGTGTCTGATGGAACACTACCAAGCAATAAGAGGAATGAACTACTGATAGGTGAAACAATATGCCTGAGTCTCAAATGCATATGCTAAGTTAAAGAAGTTATACTCAAAGGGCTTCAATACTTGGACATGCTGGAAAAACCAAAGCTACAGGGACAGAGAACAGAGTAGTGGCTGCCAGAAGCGTAGCTGATAACAAGGGGATTTTTGGGTGATGGAACTGTTCTATATCTTGATTGTGGTGATGCTTACATGTCTCTGTGTGTTTGCCAAAACTTAGAACTTATGCCAAAAATAGTGAAGTTTATGATATACAAGTTTATGATATACAAATTAAAAATAAATTTAAAACTATGATGCTGTACAAGATTATGGAGGTATGGTTTTTAATAGCAAATGACTAGAAATAACTCTAGCTATGATCAGTGTGAGATAGGTTAAGTTGTTGTACATTCATACAACATAATACTATGCAGTTATGAGAAAGACTGACGAAGTTCTCTCCAGGTGATACTGACATGGAGAGACATCTAACATTTGTTGCTAATGAAAGCAAGGGGTTAACTTGGTCACGTCTGCCTGCCCTGCTTGCTGTTGGTCACTTTTTGTTGCTGTTGCTGTTGTTTTCCTTTTTCTATGAAACTGAAGGCTGCAAGTAGGGGAAGGCCTTACTGCTGAACACTGAAACTTCACTGGCTATGTTATAGATAACACCACAGGTCAAACAGTAACGGTCATTTCAGTTGTTCTTCAGGAACTTGGGCCAGGTCGTCTCCAGTTCCAACTGGCTGAGACCACCAACTTTTCAACTGGACCTATGTCAAGAGCCCAGGCAGTGACCTTTTGACATGAAGAGGGGGCAAAAACTCCACTCTCAGACCACACCATTTTCGGCACATATGTCCCATTAAATGGCATGAACTCCAACTATGTTTGCACAGAATGAACCTGTTACTTCATTTTTCCTCATGCCTTAGACCACCTCACTTCCTTAACCATAAATATCCCTAAGCCTTATTTTCAGGGAGGTGGTTTTGAGAGCTGTTCTCCTGTCTCACTGCTCAGCAGCCTTGAGAATAAATCTTTTCTCTTTTGTAAAACCCATGTCACAGTGATTAACTTACTGCATGCAGGCAGAATGGACCTGGACTTGGCCAGTAATACCAATGAATTAGAAAAGTGGAGAAAGAGAATATAAATATATTCACTTTTGCTAAAATGACACTCTGGACAAAGATATAGAAAAGGAATGGTTCTAGGGTATGTGTGAGCGTGAGAGAGGAGGTGCAATGCAATGGTGGCTGGCCAAGCGTAGAGTGGATTTTAGTATTGTTATTTTTGAATGTATAAATGTGTTGCTTATGTTTAAAAAGAAAACAAATTAAAGCTGAAAATCATTTTTAATATTGTTCCATTTTGTAATATCTTCACTTTATTTTGAATCATCTGAAATTTGTTTGCTTTTCATATACAGTATTCATCTTAGTAATTGATTAAAATACTGAACTGAACTAGAGAAATCCTTGTATCAACTAATAAAAATCTAAATTACAAAAATCATGTCTATGGGAAAGTTAGTTAACTCCCTAAGCCTCTTTGAAAAATGGGTATAAATAATATATCCCAGCCTGGCATGGTGGCTCACACCTGTAATCCCAACACTTTGGGAGGCCAAAGCAGGCGGATCACCCAAGGTCAGGAGTTCGAGACCACCCTGGCCAACATGGTGAAACCTCGTCTCTACTAAAAATATAAAAATTAGCTAGGTGTGGTGGCAGTCACCTATAATCCCAGCTACTTGGGAGCTGAGGCAGGAGAATCATTCAAACCTGGAACATAGAGGTTGCAGTGAGCCGACATCGTGCCACTGCACTCCAACCTGGGCAACAAAAGCGAGACTTTGTCTCAAAATAATAATGATAATAATAATAATAATAATAATGATGATGTATGCCTTGCAGGGTGCCAAGTAAGTGAGATAATATATGTCAGGTGTCTGGAATTACACCTGGCTCTGATAAACATTAAAAAATTGCTCACTGGCTTCATTTTTAGCTACGGTTACTTCCTGGATGAAGTATTCACTTAACAAAGTGTTTTGCCCCTATTTCAGGAGAGACCTCATCGAATTAGAACTGTGATGGTTAAAGGTTCCTCTTCTGCTGTCAGATGGCTTGGGCTCAAATTCCAGCTGTGGAAATTTTCTAGCTAGTGGGCAAGTCACTTAAACTTTCAAAGCCACAGCATCTTTAGTTAAAGCTGGGGGCAACAAAGGTACTTACTTCACAGGATTGATGTGAAAAGTGAAGAGATAATAGATGTGAGATGCACAGCAGAGCTTTGAATGAATCAATAAATGTCAATAATATTAGCAATTAGTGTTATTACTCTGTCTACCACATTCCTGGTTTCCTGCATCTATTATGTGAAATAACATAAAAAGTATAACATTATTATTAAAAAAAAGAAATTTAACCTCCTTTCTAGCTTGTCTTGACTTTCTAATTAAACTTCAAACTTTCAAATTAAAAAAAATTATTTCCACCAACTGTTCTGACACACACAGAAAAATAGTCTGGTGAATAAATGATAACAGGGTTTTAAAGTTTTCCTAGCTCAGGCATAATACAGGTTAGCTGTAAAATTAACAGAAGCTGAAATTAATATTTATATTTTACATTGTTTTCTCCAATATTTGGGATTTAACAGGCATTTGGATTTCTAGATATCTGGCAACGTAACAGGGGTATACATATAAACTAAGGGTTTTGTTTTTTGTTTTTTGTTTTTTTTTACAAAATTAAAAAAAAACTCCTCTGGCTTCTAGAGAGATCTGGTATTGTTTCTAAAGTTACTTCTTGAAACTAGGTACCCAAACTAATTTTAGTGAATTAAGAATTTCCTAAGGTTTTATTTTCTAAAGTTCAATCAGTAAAATAAATTTCTCCATGTACTTTTTATTCCTTAATACATTATCTCTTTAGATTTTCCTTAGAGTAGCCAGAGAATTTAGTAACTTTGAGTTTAGTCCTTGAAAGTGATTATTCAGGGTTACAATTTCTGTGCTGGAAATGACTGAACTAATGAAGGAGAGGGCAGCTCAGGTTTCTGTCTTCCACAAACTCTTTTTCAAGCAGCATTATTTTAATTATTTCCTATAAATACATTGCTGTCCTTAAGACGAGTATTTTTCAGATAAAGATGAAAAATTGTTAACCATCAATAAAAATCACTTGGAAATGACCTCAGCATATTATAAACCTCAGACAGACATAAAGTACAAAAACCCATTTGCCAAGTAAGAAAAGCAACTACTGCAAAGGATTTCATGAAACAAGTTATTCCAAGAAGAAAAACATTTAGAAGGTTTTATCAGGTGAGTGGAAACAATATTTTTACAACATTTCTGGGAGATACTGTAAAAAACTACCAACTGGATAAAATCAAAGTGCTTGCTAGAGAAGAGTCTGCTCACCCCCACCCATCTCTACTGCTAGGCACAGCACCTCTGAGACTTCCCCTCCAAGCTGCCCCCTTCAGCTGACATAACCATTCTGTTTGCCAGGCTAGAATGCCATTAAACCTTGGGCAGGAATTCAGACTTTCTCTGACATCTAAGAAGAGACCTCACGCCCACAGTATTTATCCCCAGGAAATTTGCCCATGAAGTAGAAATGGCTTTGCTGGAGGGGCTGGCAGCAGTGTGCCTACTGCTGCCACTGCATACACCCTTGCCAAGATGGCCTCAAGAAAGGCAGAGGCAGCTGGGGTAAGCTCACCTCTCTGAGAAAGACAACAGTGGGCATTCATCCATGTTAATGTAACATTCCAGTCTCTTTTCTCTTTAGCACACTGGACAGCAAACAATCAGAACCATTATTACAGCACTGGTGAAAGACAATATGCCAACCATAACGTGTAGGCTGCAGCCAAGGATTCTAGTGGGGTCTTTATTTGAAGTTCTAAGGGAATTCCAGTAGGTATCAAAGTACAAAAGAAAATGCAGACTTCAGTTTTGAACAACTCAACACTATACACCAGCAATGTACGCAGAAAACACAAAGGAAAAAAAAATAACAGGAAATAGTGTAGTGGTTAAAAAATATATTAATAGAAAACCTGAAAACAACCTACTGCCCATCAGTAGGGTTAATAAATTGGTACATCCATTCCACTGAAATTATGCTACAATTGAAAAAAATAAGACAGATCTACATGTACTAAAAGGTGAAAATGTCCATGATACATAATTAAATAGAAAAACTTAACTACTGAACAGAATGTACTATGTGTATATATATAACATTTACACAGAAAGAACAAGAGAAAGAATGGGGCAGGCAGGGAGAGCAGAGGCAGGCTGGCAGGCTGCATGCCAAAGACACAGAGAGAGAAGGTGAGAAAAAAGGGACGGGGCAAAAGACAAAGAGAGAAGAAAGTCAGGAGGCTGATAAGAGAGTGACAGAGAACGTACACACCCAACTAGCTATCTCTGAGTATACCATACAATAGCTATTTGCTACATGCGTCTACTTAAATATAAATCAATTAAAACTAAAACAAAAAAAATTCAGTTCTACAATTGCACCTGTCACATTTTAAAGGCTTGACAGTCACATATGGTTAACGGTTACTGTACTGATAGTACAGAATAAAACATTTCCATCATTGCAAATAACTACTGGGGAGTGCTATGTATACCCTTTGGTATTACATAAAATTTTTATAATAAGCGTGTGCTACCTTTATAGTTTGCAAAGACAATAAAAATATTTTCAATTTGAGAAAAAAAAAAAAAGCTTTCAGGGCTTTCCCCCCTCATTCTGCATCTCTTTTAATACTTCTTTTTCAAACACCAAAGAAGCACCAGAGTTTTCATAAGGGCTTAACAACCTAGGTCAATTTTCTCTAAGTTATTTAATTTTTACTGACTCAATCCTACTTTATAAGAGCTCAAATGTCACCAAAATAAGGAATACAACAACATACATTTGGAGCATCGTGACATCACTCTTGTTCTTTAAGACAGAAAAAAGATCATGTTACTTATCCTCATCAGAAGCAGGAGTGGTTGACAGAAACCCGTTAGAATTTAGACAAACATTTTAAATGGAAGCTTTTCTTCAAAAGCATAATGACACTTAAAAATACCATTCATTTTTTTCTGATTCAATTCAGTACAAACTAGAAAAGGGAAAAAATAAGCCTAAAGCTCAATGAAAAAACAACAACAAAAAACAGAAATAGCTACATTAACTGAAAAAGAAAATGGCAATGCTAAGAACTAGCTTTCAAATGAAGACTGTAACACTAAAGCACAGAACATTCATAATAACCAGTTTTAAAGACTTTCTAATGTAAGTGAAGTTTGAGGTGAAGTTTTAAGAGAGTAACAGTTTAAAGGGAGTTAATCAAAAGACTTCGAGAAAAAATATATACCTATATACGAGTTTGTGGGGAATGCACAAATAACTTCTTGAGACCCTTAATCTCCTTTGAAAAAAACCACTCATTGCTGCTGAAAGATTATAGCCCAGGACCTACTGCTATATCCACGAGCACCTAATGACTCATGGTCCCACAGACAAACCTAACCAGTGTCCTCAAAGTTCTCCTCAAAGCCCTTCACAAAATCAAGTCCACCTACTTTCCTAGCACAACCACCCACTATTCTATCCCCACACACTAAGTTCTAATCATAACCATCCACTCAAGGTTCTTAACAGGGCCTTGCATAATGTATCAATATATAAAGCCACAGTGATTAAGATAGTGTAGAAGTGACACAAGCATATATTATTTTAAAAGAATGTACTATAAACCAACGAAGCAGCCCATGTATACTAAGCAACCTGTATATGTGATAAAGGTGGCATCACAAATCAGTGAGGAAAAAGACAGGCTTTGCAATCAGTGACAATGGCTTGTGCAACCAGTTTATTCCCATGGAAAATTATTCCCTATCTTATATGCACACATTAAATTACACATGGATTAGACTTACACTGAAACAAACTTAACAAACTTTTAGAAGAAAACATGGTAGGATCTCTTTATGACCTCAAAGTACTCAGAGTACAGAGTGATTAAACATGATGTAAAAAGCGCCAACCATAATGAACAGACTGACAAGTATGACTTGATTATAATGTAAAACTGGCACCCAACAAAGCACACCGCAAAGTGGAAAGATAAGCCATGATGGAGAACATTTATGAAATATGATGAAAACGAAATGCAAAATATCAACAAAAGATCAATATACAATATATAAGGATACAAACATATATAAGAAAACAAAAAGCATAGAAAAGAAAAACTGAAAACCCCCAAAAGAGGAAACTGAAACACCAAAATAAACATAAGAAGTGATGCCCAAATTCACTAGAAATGAAGGAAATGCATTATTTCAAATTGGCAAAAATTTGAAAGCCTGACAATACCAAGTCTTGGCAAGAATATGAAGCAACAGGAATTCTGAGACAGTGATGTCGGGAGCTGAAACCTCAAAGCTACTCTGGAGAATCATCTGGCCACATCCAGTGAAGCTGAGGAAGTGTAGGACTCTACACGACAACCGTTCCACCTCTAGGTGCTGTTAAATTCAGCTTAACCTAAAGCTGCTATGCGAGGCCATTATTTTAGACTAAACTCCTACACTAAGCCCCAAGAGACCAAACCAAACCAAACTACGATCACTCATACTAAATATATGATCAAACTAAAACTTAGTCTAAAACAGACCAGATTTTTTTCTCCTATAAACAAAAAATTCCAACACAAAAAAGTCCCCTCTGCTTTAACTCTTACAAAAAATTATCTGAAGTCCTTGTTCTCACCTTGCAAAGTCTACTGGTCTACTATTTCCTAGTAAAAATTAAAGCCAGAGCGACATTAATGCCTAAAGTTTTGGTCAATCTCTCAAAAGTTACATTTTGAGAGACCGATCAAAAGGGAAAAACTATTAAATTAAATTTAGTTTAAACCTGCCTCCTTACACATTTTAAATTCAGCCTAAAGGTTTCTCCAACCACAAGAAACTATAACCTAACTAAATATATAAACAAATTACAACCTACTCTTGTGCCAATCACCGAGTTTCAGCCAATCAGAGGCAGCCAACTGTCAAACTATGTTCAAGTAAGACCAACAATGAACTATAAACAATCTGACTGTTTCTGTACCTTGTTTTTCATTTTCTGTATGGCACTTTTCTTTTTCTGTCCATACATCTTCAACCACTTGACTACACTAAAGCTTCTCTAATTCTAGTCTAGTATGGGGGCTGCCCAACTCACAAATTGTTCTTCAATCAATTAAATTCTATTATATTTAATTTATCTTAAGGTTTTTCTTAACATCCACACCCTAGAGAGGCTGTCAAACGTGCATGAGCCACATACCACAATGCTGGAGACAATCAAAACCTCTTACTGACAGAAGAGTGGATAAATTAGTGCAGTCCTAAAATATCATACAACAAAAATGAAAGAATCACTGCTACACACATCTCCATGGAGAAATCTCACATTAAGTGCTACATGAAAAAAGCAAGCTGCAGAAATATACATACAGCATCATACCATACTATGCAAAGTTCAAAATCTTCAAACCAAATACAGTTTATATATATAATAATATAGTATTTATATATAATACATATATATAAACGATATATATAAATATAAATAATATAATATGTACAATATATGTATCTATCTATCTCAATAGTGTATGCAGGCATGCACCACCATACCCGGCTAATTTTTGTATTTTTTGTAGAGACAAGGTGACGAGGTTTTGCCATGTTGCCCAGGCTGGTCTCCAACTCCTGAGCTCAAGTCATCTGCCCACCTCCGTCTCCCTAAAGTGCTGGGATTACTGGCGTCAAGCCACCACGCCAGGCCTCCCCATCTTTCCCACATGGGACAGACAAACACACACTTCAGGATGATGGTTCTTCTGTAGACAGAAGATGGGGAGGCTAGGCACAGAGGCATAATGCTTATAATCCCAGCACTTAGGGAGGCCGAGGCGGGCAGACTGCTTGAGTTCAAGAGTTCGAGACCAGACTGGGCAACACAGCAAAACCCCATCTCCATAAAAAAAATACAAAAACTAGCCAGATGTGGTCCTGTGTGCCTGTAGTCCCAGCTACTCAGGAGACTGAGGTGGGAGGATCACTAGAGCCTGGGAGGTGGAGGTTGCAGTGAGTCGAGATCATGCCATTGCACTCCAGCCTGGGTGACAAAATGAGACTCTGTCTCAAAAAAAAAAAAAAAGAAGATGGGGAAATGGCATCTGGGAGAGGTACACAGGGAGCATCAACTCCATGTGCAATGTTCTATTTCATATCATTTTTTCTTTTAATGTAAATCAAAAGTAGCAAAACGTTAAGATTTGACTAAACTGGCTGGAGGTTATATTATTCTCTACGTTTTCCTGTATTCATGAAATATTTCAAAGTATGAAGTAACATATTTTTAAAGGAAAAGAAAAAGGGGGAAGAGGCTGAAATTTACCAAAATGGTTGTCTCTTTAGATTGAACCTATGAATGGCTTTTGTTTCCTTTCTAGTCTTCCTGATTTTCTAACTTTTTCTCCCCATAAAGTCATCCTAGGTACTTCTAGTCCGGATTATTCTCCATCTTACTCCTAGAACCAACCATGCACTTTCTTGCCGCTTTGGTACAGAACTGAACACTACAGTTGGCACCATCCCCTCCACTGGAATGCAAGTTCTTGGAGGGACTGCCACAAGCATTCTTATTTGTCTAAAAATTATGTTTTTAATGCCTACAATGTGCCAGTTATTGTCCCAGGAGCTGCAGAAACACAAATGAACATGACAGACATTGTCCCTTCTTCCAATGAGCTTAGTCTCAAGGAACAGAAACATTTAAAAAAAACACAGAAAAAACTACATAATTAAAACTGTGAAAAATGCTGTGAAGGAAAAGAATAGATGCTATGGGGCCATACACTAGGAAGGCTTGATCAGGACTGGATAGGAGGAGTAGAAATGTGCCAGGAAGAAAGGTGTAAGGGTCTTCTGGACTGAGAGGCAAAACCCACCAGTGTCTTTCTCGCTGGGCAGATAGCACCTCGAGGGCAAGGACTCCTTATGATTCCTATCTGTGCCTATCATTCGTACAGTGCTTTAACAAATGCTTCTTGGTTGATTCTAAGGTATCCTCCAGCAGATCAGGAGATTCTGTGGCCTGTTAACTCTAAGGCAGGAAATAATTTCTTGGGGGATGGCCCAAAGACAGAAGGAGTAGTTATTCAAAGAGAAGAACAGAGTCTGAGCCTCTTATGTATGGTATCCCAATCCTTTGAAAGTAATTTGCTATATATCCTCATATGCCATGTCCTGAGAGAGCTGAGCTAGACTCTCTCTTCATCTGTCTATCCAACCCTTTCCTTGCCCAGTACCCTCCTCCCCACCTTATTAATTTAATTCAATATATTTAAGGGGACCTATGTGTCCCAAGGCAGGAATATGAAGATGTCATTAAGCATAGCCCCTTCCTCAGAGTCTTCCTTCTAGACCGGTAGATCTCAACGAGTGGTGACTGTGCCTCCCCACCCTCAAGGATGTTTGACAGAGTCTGGAGACATTTTTGGTTGTCACAATGGGAAAGAGGGTTACTGGCATCTAGTTGGTAGAGACCAGGGATGCTGCTAAACATCCTACAGTGGTGCTTACAATGACCACTCCTCCTCTGCCTCCCACCAACAAAGAATTACTCAGTTCAAAATGTCAATAGTGCCAAGGTGGAGAAATCTGGTATGCGTTATTTACAACCATGTCTAGAAGCTGACTGCTAAAACAAGGCAAATGTCAGAGGCCAAGCATGAGATGCACAGCAGGTCAAGTGTTAGCGGCTTAGGAGGGTGTTAAACACCAGGTCGTGAAATGACCATACAAAAAATGTTAATTGTGCTAAGGCTGAGAAACTTGCTCTAGAGAATTAGTAACGAAATTATATCACAATGCAACAGGAGCATAGGACATTGCCCAAACACAAAGGTAGGATACTTAATCTAGAATCAGGAGTGGAAACCTTTCCCTGGAAATGAAATCTAATCTAAGACCTGAAAAATAAATGAGTTAGAAAAGGGGCCTGGGGATGGAGGCAGGATAAATAAGCTATTTCAGACAGAAGGTACAGTCAGTAGGCAAACAGGACTATGGAACAGAAGAAATATGTTTACGAGGAAAAAAAAGGAGGAGAGAAAGGCTGGAGAGGTAAAATGGGCCCAGACCATAATGAGTTTTGTATGATGGGTTAAGGAATGTGTGCTTCCCATCTGTACAGCAGTAAGAAGCCAATGAAAGGATTTGCACAGAGGCGCAATACAAACCAAACTTGTTTCAGGCTAATTACCCTGGAGAATGGATTGCTAAAAAACAAGAGGCAAGGAGATGGAGTGGGAGGAGGCCCTTGTGATCCAGGTGACAGTCACAGCTTGTCCTAATGGTGGCCCGGAGCATAGAGGGGATAGGAAGCATTCAAGGGAGGCTCAGACAGTAGAATCATCAATCTAAACGTGCACCTATTACAGTTCTCTGCAAGTAACTCCAAAAACCCAAAAGTCTAAAACCCGGAAGTTTTTTCGTAATTCATCTATGGTCCAACCTGACCAGAATTATGTGTAGCAACAACAGAATCTGAGCTGATTTGAGGCTGTTTATAGTGTATTTCCTATTTACTGTGACTATTTCAAGGAAGAAATATTAATGTCTGATTATGGGGTACTGCCCCAAAGTTCACTGGATGGTACATGTCATCTTTTAAAAATTCAAAAAAACCTGTATTTAAAATGCAGCTGGGCCGCAGAGTTTAAGAGAAGGTGTTGAGGACCTGTACAAATTGCTGAATATAAACTTTTATCAAACCACATTTTTAAATGGGGCAAATTGGGTTACTGAATGATTACTTGTTCAAAATATTTATCTGTCGCTATGCTTACTGACAGTATGAAACATCCAGATAACACATGATTAATTTTTTGGAACTCTGCCTTAAAACCTCAGAAATTTGGCAATGTGATCACAGCAGACTTGAAGCAGTAGGATCTGGGGAAATAGCTAAAAAAATTATTTCACAAAAATCTACTTACTTAGTTGATTGAGAATTCCTCCTCCTGGCACTGCTGCTCAGAAGAAAGGGTAGGTACAATGTGTAGCAAGAACCAGATCTTCCCCTCAGTATCATAATTCCAAGTAGCGTCCTTGTGGCGCTCAAAGGGAGTTGAGGTCATCCTCCCAATCCCTGTTAGCACAGGACTTTTCCCAGTAGAGGAGACCTGATCCTTTCTATACTTGTGTCAAGTGCTGCAAATACTTATATTAAGTGGTGACCAGGGGGAAGGACCTAGGACTCCCTCTCATTCATTCATCCTTTCATTCAAAAAATACCTGTGAAGAGCTTTCTGTATCCCAGGCACTATTTATTGTAGGTGCTGAAAATACAGCGATTAACAAGACAGACAAGGTAGCCAGATAGCCCCTTAGAAATTATGGATTTGGACAGGAAGCATATAATTACAGTTAAGTGCCACAAATTATTATGGTAAAACACAGTAATGACAATACACAGCAGCAGGGACCCAATGCACTAGAAAGGGATCCACAAAGAAGTCCATGAAAATGCAACATTTAAACTGACACCTACAGGATAGTTGGAAATTACTGGTCAAAAAAAAAAAAAAAAAAAAAAAAAAAAAAAAAAAAAAAAAAAAAACTACAGAGAGAAGAAACTGAACGGAAAGCAAACGAGAAAATAGGAGAAAATAATGGTTGAAAGTGAGGGTGGGAGGCAAAACTCAGTGAACCTCCGAGCCAGCACAAGCATGGTGGAATGCAGCCTCAAGTGCAGGCAGGAAAGGAGCTTTTAACCAGAAGAAATCCTATGTGACATTGGACTACACTTTCTGATGTTCTGGAAGGTAGCTAGCACCCAAAAATAGAATAAATGTGGGGACTGAGATTGAAAATACATACTTAAACGTTTTTTGCTTATTTGGGCTAGAAGAAAATAATCCTTCCACGTATTAAAATCTACCTAAAATGTTCTTCAAATGGGTAAAATGAATAGTTCTATATTGAAACATTTAAAACATTTACAATGAATCCAAATAATAAAATTAGGTCATGAGCAACATGCTGCCAACTTTGTAAAGCACTATGGTCTGGCAGGGCATTTTAAAATAATAAATTTACCAGAAGCATAATTGAGATATTCAGATGTCAATTGGGAAGACATTGGCAACATTAAAGTTTCCAACCACAAATATATTAGTATAAATCATGCTTTATATTTTGAACCTATTACAGCTTGAAAAGCAAATACTAGTACTTGACCCTAAAGAGCCAAAGGAACTGGCAATCCATAGCAACTTTTTACTGACAGGCTTTTAGTATCCCATGTCAGAGTAACAGACTTTTAAAAACTAGCATTAACACACTAGTTCTACATACGTAATATTTTTTTATTATAAAAAAATTCAAGAGACCTATGAAAATAAAAGAGTTTATTTTACATTTAACTAAATGTACCTGGAAATTTTAAGGAAAAAAACAAGCTTGACGTAGGGAGAGGGCAACACCTCACAACTGCTACTTTCTTTGTGGACATGCTTTTTTTAAACTAACCTTCTTTCTCCAATTTTTGTCAGAGTCCTCTAGTGATCACCCAGCCTCTCCTAAATTCCATAGTGACTGTGGGCCTAACTGGTAGTTTTGCTCTCCATGTCATCTCCTGCCATCATGCTAGGAGCTGGAATTCCTTCTAATTATCCAATGTCCCAGTAACTTAACTTCCTCAACAACAGGAACTATCCCATTTTCTCCACTTCAATCTCCCACAATAACAATCACATCCAACACCCACTCTAGATCCTGAATTCTGAAATGACCTACTGTGAATAAATCATTTCCTCCTTTTTTAGGTCTCCTGTATCTGTTCACTGATCCATTTATTCATTCATTCTACACTCAATTCATATTTATAGATGTCTGCCATTTGCCAATTTCTCTGCTAGGTGTAGAGAAAAAGCAATTTAAAAAATAAAGGCGTGGGCTGGGCACAGTGGCTCACACCCGTAATCCCAGCACTCTGGGAGGCTGAGGCAGGCGGATCACCTGAGGTCAGGAGTTTGAGACCAGCTTGGCCAACCTGGTGAAACCCCGTCTCTACTAAAAATACAAAAATTAGCCAAGTGTGGTGGTGGGCACCTGTAATCCCAGCTACTTGGGAGGCTGAGGCAGGAGAATCGCTTGAACCTGGGAGGCGGAGGTTGCAGTGAGCTTAGATTGCACCGTTGCACTCCAGCCTGGGCAATAAGAGTGAAACTTTGTTTCTAAAATATTAAAAAATAAAAAATAAATAAGGACATAATAACCTAGACAGAAATCTCTGCCCTTGTGCAATATATCAGCAAGTAAATAAGTAAAATATATACTGTCAAATCGTGATACGTGCTAAGGAGCAAACTAAGGCAGGAAAGGGGTTGTGAGTGTTTGGCAAGTGGAGTGCCATTTCAGATAGGGTGGCCAGAGAAACCCTGACACTTCTGTCCACAGAGACACTGGAACACAGACCAGAAGGAGGCGAGGGAATGAGCTATAAAGATAATCTGGAGAGCGAGTGTTGGATGGCAACGGAAAGTGCAAAGGGCCCCCAGGGCAAAAATATTCCTGGTGCACAACAAGCAGGCCAGTGCCTGGAGCAGAAACAGCGAACTCAGCTAGGGGTCAGGTCACCCAGGCCTAGAGAGATGGAAATGAAAACATCAGACTTCTACATGAAGAACAAACTGTGGTGGAGTAAGAGTAGAAGCAGGGAAACCTGGCTGTCACCTGAAAAGACACTGCTTCCTTTGCAGACCTTTAAGCGGTGGTGATTTTTACCTTTCACAATCCTCCTACTTTACTAGGCTTGAAGGCGAGCCAGCTCATCACTGTGGTCTCCAAACCACTCTCCCTGCCTGCTCACTGGAGCCCTCAGCTTTGAATCTCCTACATTTGGGCCCTGCCACCCACCCTTCCTCAGCCACTCACCTCATGATCATTCCCTAAACTAGGAACACTCCATGATCTCCCCAGTTGCATGCACCTACCTCTGACCACCGCCTCCTAGTTATCTCTCAAATTCTGGATCCAATCCCATGGGGGTCTTCACGTCACTAATTCTACCACCTTTTCCCCTTCCTACCTCCCTTGATATGGCTCTTGCTCTTTCTGCTTCAGGGTCACTCACTTAAATCCCATTGTTTCTTTATACCTGTTCCTCAGAGCTTCAATGCTGATTAAATCCCACTCTGCCCCTACTCCACACTGCCCTTGAACAGTGAAGAACTGATGGGGTGGGAGGACAAAAATCAGTGAAGCAATGCCTTTGAGAGGTCAGAAGGGATGGTATCCAGTAAGAAGGAGTACCCTGGACAGGAGCTGAGAGCGTCCAGCCACCGTATGAAGGGACAGCTGAGCACAAGCACACACCCAGGTGGCTGGGTGGGAGGGTAGGGCAGTGGAGCTCACAGACGCTCTCTTCTCATTGCTTCTGTGTTTTCAGCATTTAGAAGCTAAGCCATCAAGTGAGGGTGAAAAGAGCAAAGACGTGCCAGAGGAGAGAAAAAGCGGGAACTGGGGAATGAACAATGAATGGACATAGCACTTCTCTGAGACTTCAGCACCTCCCTCTTCCAGGTTAGTTAGGCCCTCCCTCTCATTTGCCTCTTCCTCTAGTTTGGAAGCTGGCAGCGGGTGGTGGAGGGGACACAGCCACTTCAGCAATACCAATACCCAACTCTCAGTTTCCCCATCCAGATCCTTGAAGCCAAGCACCACTGAGCAAACCCAGAAAATGGAAATGAGTCCACCAAATTCATGTTAAGTAACTTGAACTGGATTCTCAATGTTTCTCAGTAAGTACTTTATTCATCTCTAGTTAATGTTCACCTCCACGTCCACAGCAAGTGGGGATTTTCTACTTCCTTCAGGACCCTAGCACCACCCCTCATCACTGAGCAGGTGAACTTGGGTTCTATCTTATGAATAGCAAAGGCCACTTGATGTAAGCTTCTTAAAACTTTCTTTCTCTCTAACTCAAAATCTCTAACATCTACTTGTTTTTCCCTCCTGCCTCACAAGTGTTCTTTCCTTCTTTCTAGGGTTAACCCAGCTCTCCCTCTACCACCTGCACCTCTAATCTGCAGAACTTTATCTAGTTATCCTTCTGATTTTTACCTCTCGAGTTCTTACATTTATAGGCTAAGGTATTTAGACGAAAGAAACGAAGTTACAGAAGTAGGAAAAAACATGGAATGCTTATGTAAACAGCAAAAAAATGGTATTGATACACGGCAGGGTGTGTTAAAAAGAGAAAACAAAGTTAGATGAATAGGGTGGGATCAGATTACAGAGGATCTTAAAAACCACAGAGCACGCTGATGATTTCTGAGCAAAAAAATGCTCATGATGGAAGTAGTGTTTAAGGGTGATGAGATTCAGAGCATGGGATGGGACGCGACAGGATGAAAAAGGAGGGATTCACACTGGAAACAGGGGCAAGTTTGGTGCCTTACGGCAGAAATAGGGTGGGTGGCAAGATGCAGTCGTCCTAACAAATATAGCCAAAGCCTGGTCTCACGTGGAGCAGTGAGGAGAAGGAAGGGAAAAGGCATTTCCCAGAGAAAAATGGACAGAACCTGGTGACTGACAGCATGCTGTGGATGGGTTTCGAACTGAAATTCCAGGAGAGAGGGGTGTGACTGCTGCAAAATGGAAGGCATGGCACTGTACTGGTAAAGAACTTGGAATCACAGCACTTTGAAGCTAGAAGGGGCCAGGACCTCTGAGCTTATGGGATTCAGTTTATAAACTCCTGGTTTATAAACCAAAGCCGTCTGGTTTTAGCCTCTGCACATATCTGGTCCAGGAGGGTTAGCTCTCAGCCACTAGGGCTTCAGCGGTGGCTGGTCTGGCTCTAGCCCAGGACCTTCCTGAAGATAAGCTTGCTTTGCCCTTTCATTGGGAGCCCACCTCAGACTTTGAGACTTCTGCAGACACTGTTTTGATGTTTCTAGTATGTCCATATTTCAACGTAGTAAAGTAAATAAGACATAGGCTCTACTCAAAGGATCATCAAGATGATTTTGAGATTAATGTGCAAACCATATTGACCCTTATGGTTTCCTTCTTCCTCTCCTATTCTGACTCAGGAACAGAATTTATGATGGTGTTTGGCTCATTTGTGATGAAATCTTCAGCCATGTGTATGGTTCCCTGGCAAACACTGGAATTTGTATTTGGTACTGGTGTGGTATTGGTATTGTCAGCTCACAGTACTCTACTGATAACAAGAAGTACTCTATAATTTTTAGCAGGGCCTCGAGATTTCCTTACAGGCAATATTCATTAATAAAACAGGAGTTTCTAGGTAATTTCCCAGTGACTTTAGAACCTTGAAAGAAGTTTACATAAACATAGCTTCGATGATTCCTATAGTAACCAGAGACAATACTTATACTAAATAAAAATGGACAACTTGGAGACCTCATTTTCTCCATTAGTGTCAACAAGGACTTTAACAAGGTACCACTGACTGTGGCAAACTGTCCATATTAAAATAGCTATTCAGAGTGGACTGTACTGAACTATTTGAACGTATTAAGTACCAGTACCTGCAGTAATGACAATTCAGCAATTAAAATGTACCCAATTCAGGTATCAAATCTGACCTTTTGGTTTATGTTTTCTTTTTACTTGATTTCCTCATACTATTCATTTTGAAATCAAAATTTTTTTTACCGCACACTTCAAGTATCTCAAAAACTTAAACTGAGTGCATCTGTTTGCTTAGTGGCTTTGAGACATTCTCTTTTGTGACTAAGTGGCAGGTGCTGTTCAGTTTATTTTTATGTGCGTAAGCTAAGCCCTTGAACTTAGATTGAGGAAAAGCATTCAGCTTAAACTGTAGAAAGGAAGGAACTACACAACAGCTTCCTTTGGAACAGCCTGCTTTTTCAGCTTCCTGTATAAAAATAATACCATATTTTTATAGAAATTGCTAAGAAACAATGAAGAAATTATATTTAAGCCTTTAGACAGGTAAGCCTTAAATCCTTTAAAGAGCAAACAATTTCTTCTAATAATTTTGATATTTTAATCAAGCCAGGAATAGAAAACACGATTAATAAAATAAAATGAAAATGGGTACAAAGTTTAAAATGGATTACACAATTTTCAAATTACTATAAAGGGATACACATTTGCTTCCAGTAAATGACAGACATTAACACTTCTGGCCTTAAAAGTCCCAAATACCAAGCTAATGTATTTGGCAGGGGAGATGATAGGGGAAAGGTTTTCTTTGTTGGTGAAGCTGCTATCATCATGAAATTGTTTTGATTAAAACATACAAACACACACACACCAAGTTCACTATTAAATACAGCTTTTCAGACTCTAACTCTAATAATACTTATTTTCTATTCTCAGAAATAACACAGTATTCTCTTTAAAAATAAAATGCATCCAGACTCTCCAGTCCAAGGGGAGAGAGAAGTAACCTCCTGGGGTACAAGGCTTAAATGTTACTCTCCAAACTTCCAGGAAGTGGCCAAGTTTCCTAGCAGTTAACTTACTTGACCATTTCTCATATACTGATTTTACCAGCTAACATTTACACAGCCAGAGAGATGATTATGTTCTCCATTGGCTCTAAACTCTCTCCCTGCATAATTCAGTATATTACTACTATGCATTTAGAAATTTTCTATCAAGGGTTGTTAAATGAACTTAGGCTTATAATGAAACTCAACCTCATGTCCTCAGAGTGTTCTTTCCTGAATGCTAAAAGTTCATCTTATTCAAATACTCAAGATTCACATGTGGTAGAGGACTCCACATACACTTGTTTTGTCTAGGAAAGAGCACTACAGACATGCAAAACTGTAAATAATTCCATTTCCTGAATGTTCTTTAACCCACCCCAATACTAATCCTTCACAGGATCTAGCATCGGGCCCAGCAGTTTTTTCAAATTCTGGACTCTCAGAAGCATGGGACCCTGGTCTAAAGACTGAAGCCAGGTAGAAATTATTAGTTCAATTTACTGTAAGCACCAACCATGGAAGAGCCACAGTCCACTGCTGAGGCCTGGTGGATCCATTGCAATAATGGGGTCCCTGGTGGAGAAGCAGCGGTAGGAAGAGAAATCAGGGGTGGCCAACATCTGAAACAAAAGTTCAGGTCTTCCCGTCCTTACCCGGGATTAGACACTTGGAGATGATAAAGCGGTGTTAGAACGAAGGTAGGCAGGTCTTTCAGAAATCTCAACAACCTTACTGTGCCCTCTTCCTTGGTATACCTCACATGGGTATGCTGACCCTGTATCCTCCTCTCCAGCAACTGTACCCCATGTAAATTACATTTATCTGTTTATCTTTCTATCTGCCCCTAAGTCTAAAGTTCACTGAGGTGGAGGAGGTCATTTTTTCACCAATGCATCTCTCCCTAGTTTCTAGCACAGTAGATGACACAAGGCAGTCATGCAGAACTGGTTCTTGAACTATCTGTTGGAGTGTCCTAGAGACCAAAATGAAGTCTGTCTTCCAGTATGTTCACCTCTCTTCCCTCAACTGTGCTAACCATTTATTCTATGCCTAGTGTTGTTAAACGTTATATCTGGTCCAAAACTACTGTTTGGAAAGAATATGATAAACCCTTGTTCTAAAATGAAAATGACAGATGTGTGGCTGACTACTCCTGGTGGTCCTGCAAAATGATGGAATTTCAATTACTTAGATGTAAATGGGAGAGAGATTCTAGGCGTCAGCCCAAGAAGGGCAACTGCTTCTCTCTTACGGCCAACAGGTCCACCACACAGAAAAGCCTTTTGCTTTTCTCTCTATTTTGTTTGTTTGTTTGTCTGAGACAGAGTTTTGCTCTGTCACCCAGGCTAGAGTGCAGTGGCACTGTCTAGGCTCACCGTAACCTCTGCCTCCCAGGTTCAAGTGATTCTGCTGCCTCAGCCGCACGAGTAGCTGGGATCACTGGCGTGTGCCACCAAACCCAGCTAAGCTTTTCTCTATTAAATTTTTTTTCTGAGTTTTCAACTCTTGGTTTTAACTGCCATCTCTATGCTCTGTTCTCTCTCTGGTAACCTATGCCTAGACCTCCTGGAAACAGTAAATGGGCTACACAAGCAACAATACTACTGTGATATACTGAAAACCTATACAACCATTTAGTATAGTTAACCATACAATTTTACTCTTATTTTCTATTTGTCCACTTTCATTCTTAACTAAGTTGGAAGCTGCCTAGGGAAAGGAGCAATGTATAATTCCCCACACTGAGTCCCAGCCCAATGCTGGGCTCAAACTAGGTATTCAATAGGGTACTACAAACAAGATTTGTCATCCAGCAAGCATGGGAAATGTTTTAAAAACATGATACCCTCACTCTTACAAAAGCCTTCAAAATTACCAGAAGATAATACTGTTGCTGCCAAAAAGCAATTCATGTTTACTTAGAGCTTACTAAATGTCAAACTTTGAGCTCTGCCCTTTACAAAGAGTCTCCCATTTAATCCTCACAGCAACCCCATGAGGTTTGGAGAGGCTAAATAACTCACTCACATAGTTACACAGTCAAGTGGTGCTGCTGATAGGCTGATTCCAGAGTCCTACGCTCCATCAGCCCATGAATTAAAAAATCAAGATCCCCCAAATATGTCCTAATAGTATGGGTAAGAAGAAGTATAGTGATTTGAAAGAACTGATTTAAAATAATTCCTCACCTCTCAGCCCTTACCTACGCAGTTTCCCTTGTGGGAACACCATCTTCGTCCCACCTCTCTGCTGGCAAATTGCTACACATCCTTAAAGTCATCACAAGCATTCCCCAACTCCCCTTGGCAGCACTCCCACCACACTTAACACTCAATGCCATTCTGTCTACCTCCTGCGCTAGTCCATGGGTCTGTTTATTATTTACCTGGGAGAATCTGAGCTCCATGGGGTTGAGAACCTTGCCTTTTCACCTCTGTTCCCAGGTTTTTAGCACAGTACCTACCACATGCACAAGTGTACAGTAAATATTTGTTCTTGAAATCATTGTTGTGGTAGCATTAAGAGACTTAATTTGCAACATCTATCTTTCACAGGAGATCTGTATCACAATCTACATCATAACTTTCAACAATTCAAATTTGTTTCCATAGCAACTAGGCAAAGTGCTCCTTATAATGCTAGGAAAGGCAAGCTCTACCTTAAGGTTCAACCCACTGAAATACTTCACAGTCATTTGCTTTTGCTCTTAGTGTGAAGAGACAGAATGACAGCCATTTAACTTTACCTCTTTAAGAATACCTTAACTTCAACAATAACAGTAAAGCTTATTTTTTATATGTACTAGAGTTTCCATTAACAAAAGGACAGCATCTTATTACTTCACAAATCTAAAATACCCATAAAGGTCCAGGTGCTGTGGCTCACACCCATAATTCCAGCACTTTGGGAGGCTGAGGTGAGAAGATCACTTAAGGCC
This sequence comes from Sapajus apella, assembly GCF_009761245.1. NCBI lineage: Eukaryota > Metazoa > Chordata > Mammalia > Primates > Cebidae > Sapajus > Sapajus apella. The sequence goes on from NW_022436991.1 coordinate 626,226, forward strand.
AGGGGTTTGAGACCAGCCTGGGCAACATAGTGAGACCCTATCTTTACAAAAAATTTTAAAAATTAGCTAGGTACAGAAGCACATGGCTATAGTCCCAGCTACTCGGAAGGCTGAGGCAAGAGGATTACTTGAGCACAGGAGTTCAAGGTTGCAGTGAGCCATGGTTATACCACTACATTAAAGCCTGTGCAACAGAGCAAGACTCTGCCTTAAAAAAAAAAATTATAAGAGAATAATACATCAGGACACAGCTATATAAAGTAGAACATTTTATTTTTGAAAGTAAACATCATTCCTTTCTGACAGATGGCCTTTTATAAAAGATGTCAACAATTTAAGAAAGAGACAAAGGAGAAACTTCTCTGGTCTAGTTTAAAATACAGTATAGGTTCGATCCAAGATGGCAGATTAGGAGCAGCTCAGGATTGCAGCTGCCAGTGAAAGCACAGAGGGTGATCCCCAGGCAAGCAGGGCCTGAAGTGGACCTCAGCAGTCCTACAGCAGAGGGGCCAGACTGTTAGACGGAAAACTAAGAAACAGAAGGAAATAACTTCATCATCAACAAACCGGACTTTCACTCAGAGACCCAATCTGAAAGTCAACAACTACAAAGACGTCAGGTGGATAAATGCACAAAGATGGGAAGAAACAAGTGCAAAAAGGATGAAAACACCCGAAACCAGAATGCCTCTCCTCCTACAAGGGATCACAACTCCTCACCAGCAAGGGACCAAGGCTGGATAGAGAATGAGTGTGATGAAATGAAAGAATCAGGCTTCAGAAGGTGGGTAATAAGAAACTTCTGTGAGCTAAAAAAAACACGTTCTAACCCAATGCAAAGAAACCAAGAACCTTGAAAAAAGATTTGATGAAATGCTAACGAGAATAGACAACTTAGAGAGGAATATAAGTGAATTGATGGAGCTGAAAAACACAACATGAGAACTTTGCGAAGCATGCACAAGTTTCAACAGCCGAACTGATCAAGCAGAAGAAAGGATATCAGAGGTTGAAGATGACTCAATGAAATAAAACGAGAAGGCAAGTTTACAGAAAAAAGGGTAAAAAGGAATGAACAAAGTCTCCAAGAAATCTGGTACTATGTGAAAAGACCTAATCCATGTTTGATAGGCATACCTGAATGTGACGGAGAGAATGAATTCAAGCTGGAAAATACTCTTCCGGGTATCATCCAGGAAAACTTCCCCAACCTAGCAAGGCAGGCCAATATTCAAGTCCAGGAAAAACAGAGAACACCACAGAGATATTCCTCAAGAAGAGCAACCCCAAGGCACATAATCATCAGATTCACCAGGGTTGAAATGAAGGAGAAAAAGCTAAGGGCAGCCAGAGAGAAAGGTTGGGTTACCCACAAAGGGAAGCCCATCAGACTCACAGCAGATCTCTCAGTATAAATCCTACAAGCCAGAAGAGAGTGGGGGCCAAATATTCAACATCCTTAAAGAAAAGAACTTTCAACTCAGAATTTCATACCCAGCCAAACTAAGCTTCAAAAGTGAAGGAAAAATAAAATCCTTTGCGAACAAGCAAGTACTCAGAGATTTCATCACCACCAGGCCTGCTTTACAAGAGCTCCTGAAAGATGCACTACACATAGAAAGGAACCACCAGTACTAGCCACTCGAAAAACATACCAAATGGTAAAGAGCATCAACACAATGAAGAAACTGCATCAACTAATAGGCAAAACAGCCAGCTAACATCAAAATGGCAGGATCAAATTCACACATAACAATATTAATCCTAAATGTAAATGGGATAAATGCCCCAATCAAAAGACACAGACTGACAAATTGGATAAAAAGCCAAAACCCATCAATGTGCTGTATCCAGGAAACCCATCTCACATGCAAGGATACACAAAGGCTCAAAATAAAGGGATGGAGGAAGATTTACTAAGCAAATGGAGAGCACAAAAAAGCAAAAGCAGGAGTTACAATTCTTGTCTCTAATAAAACAGACGTTAAAGCAACAAAGATCAAAAAGACAAAGAAGGGTATTACATAATGGTAAAAGGATCAATGCAACAAGAAGAGCTAATGATCCTAAATATATATGCACCCAATACAGGAGCAGCCAGATACATAAGGCAAGTTCTTAGTGACTTACAAAGAGACTTGACTCCCACACAATAATAGTGGGAGACTTTAACACCACATTGTCAATATTAGACAGATCAACCAGACAGAAAATTAACAAGGATATCCAGGACTTGAACTCAGACCTGGACCAAGCAAACCTAATAGACATTTACAGAACTCTCCACCCCAAATCCACAGAATATACATTCTTCTCAGCACCACATGACACCTACTCTAAAACTGACCACATAATTGGGAGTAAATCACTCCTCAGCAAAGGCAGAAGAACAGAAATGATAACAGTCTCTCAGACCACAGTGCAATCAAGTTAGAATTCAGAAACTAACTCAGAACCGCACAGCTTCATGGAAACTGAACAACTGGTTCTTAAATGTGGACTGGATAAACAATGAAATGAAGACAGAAATAACGACGTTCTTCGAAACCAATGAGAATGAAGACACAACATACCAGAATCTCTGGGACACATTTAAAGCAGTCTCTAGAGGAAAATATATAGCCATAAATGCCCACATGAGAAGCAAGTAGACATCTAAAATTGATACCCTATCGTCAAAATTGAAAGAGCTAGAGGAGCAAGATCAAAAAAACTCAAAACCTAGCAGAAGACAAGAAATAACTAAGATCAGAGCAGAACTGAAGGAGATAGAGACATAAAAAAACCCTTCAAAAAAAATCAATAAATCCAGGAGCTGGTTTTTTGAAAAGATCAACAAAATAGACCACTAGCCAGATTAATAAAAAAGAAAAGAGAGGATAATCAAATAGATGCAATAAAAAATGATAAAGGGGATATCTCCACAGATTCCACAGAAATTCAAACCATCATCAGAGATTACAAACAACTCTATGCACATAAACTAGTAAACCTGGAAGAAATGGATAAATTCCAGGACACTTGCATCCTCCCAGGCCTAAACCAGGAAGAAGTTGAAACCCTGAATAGACCAATAACAAGGTCTGAAGTTGAAGCAGCAATTAAGAGCCTACCACCCAAAAAAAGCCGAGGTCCAGATGGGTTCACAGCCGAATTCTACCAGACATACAAAGAGGAGCTTGTACCATTCCTTCTGAAACTATTTCAAATAATCCAAAAAGAGGGAATCCTTCCCAAATCATTTTATGAGACCAACATCATCCTGATACCAAAACCCGGCAGAGACTCAGCAAGAAAAGAAAACTTCAGGCCAATATCCGTGATGAACATAGATGCAAAAATCTTCAATAAAATACTGGCAAGCTGACTGCAACAGCACATCAAAAAGCTTATCCACCATGATCAAGTAGGATTCATCCCGGAGGCAAGGCTGGTTCAACATATACAAGTCTATAAACATAATCCACCACATAAACAGAACCAAAGACAAAAACCACATGATTATCTCAATTGATGCAGAGAAGGCCTTTGACAAAATTCAACAGCCCTTTATGCTAAAAACCCTCAATAAACTAGGTATTGACAGAACGTATCTCAAAATAATAAAAACTATTTATGACAAACCAACAGCCAATATCATACTGAATGGGCAAAAACTGGAAGCATTCCCTTTGAAATCTGGCACTAAATAAGGATGCCCTCTCTCACCACTCCTGTTCAATATAGTATTGGAAGTTCTAGCCAGAGCAGTTAGGCAAGAAAAAAAAATAAAGGGTATTCATTTAGGAAAGGAGCAAGTCAAATTGTCTCTATTTCCAGATTACATGATTGTATATTTAGAAGGCCATATCATCTCAGCCCAAAATGTCCTTCAACTGATAAGCAACTTCAGCAAAGTTTCAGGATACAAAATCCATGTGCAAAAATCACAAGCATTCCTATACACGAATAACAGACTTAAAGAGAGCCAAATCAAGAACAAACTGCCATTTGTAATTGCTACAGAGAATAAAATACCTAGGAGTACAACTAACAAGGAATGTAAAGGACCTCTTCAAGGAGAACTACAAACCACTGCTCAACGAAACAAGAGAAGACACAAACAGATAGAGAAACATTTCATGTTCATGGTTAGGAAGAATCAGTATCATGAAAATGGCCATACTGCCCAAAGTAATTTACAGATTCCACACTATCCCCATCAAGCTACCAATGACCATTTTCACAGAACTGGAAAAAAAACACCTTAAACTTCATATGGAACCAAAAGAAAGCCCACATAGCCAAATCAATTCTAAGCAAAAAGAACAAAGCGGGAGGCATCACACTACCAGACTTCAAACTATACTACAAGGCTACAGTAATCAAAACAGCATGGTACTGGCACCAAAACAGAGATATAGACCAATGGAACACAACAGAGGCCTCAGAGGCAACACAACATATCTACAACCATCTGATCTTTGACAAACCAGACAAAAACAAGCAATGGGGAAAGGATTCCCTGTTTAATAAATGGTGTTGGGAAAACTGGCTAGCCATGTGCAGAAAGCAGAAACTGGAACCCTTCCTGACACCTTACACTAAAATTAACACCGGATGGATTAAAGACTTAAACATAAGACCTAACACCATAAAAACCCTAGAAGAAAATCTAGGCAAAACCATTCAGGACATAGGCGTAGGCAAGGACTTCATGACCGAAACACCAAAAGCATTGGCAACAAAAGCCAAAATAGACAAATGGGACCTAATCAAACTCCATAGCTTCTGCATGGCAAAAGAAACAGTCATTAGAGTGAAACGGCAACCAACAGAATGGGAAAAAATTTTTGCAGTCTACCCATCTGACAAAGGGCTGATATCCAGAATCTACAAAGAACTAAACAGATTTACAAGAAAAAAACAAACAAGCACATTCAAAACTGGGCAAAGGATATGAACAGACACTTTACAAAAGAAGACATACATGAGGCCAACAAACATATGAAAAAATGCTCATCATCGCTGGTCATCAGTTTTGATTTGAAATGCAAATCAAAACAACATTGAGATACCATCTCATGCCAGTTAGAATGGCGATCATTAAAAAATCTGAAGACAACAGATGCTGGAGAGGAAGTGGACAAATAGGAACACTTTTACACTGTTGGTGGGAATGTAAATTAGTTCAACCATTGTGGAAGACAGTGTGGCAATTCCTCAAGGACCTAGAAATAGAAATTCCATTTGACCCAGCAATCCCATTACTGGGTATATATCCAAAGGATTATAAATCGTTCTACTATAAGGACACATGCACACGAATGTTCACTGCAACACTGTTTACAATAGCAAAGACCCAGAACCAACCCAAATGCCCATCGACAATAGACTGGATAGGGAAAATGTGGCACATACATACCATGGAATATTATGCAGTCATCAAAAATGATGAGTTCATGTCCTTTGTAGGGACATGGATGAACCTGGAAATCATCATTCTCAGCAAACTGACACAAGAACAGAAAATCAAATACCACATGTCCTCACTCATAGGTGGGTGTTGAACAATGAGAACACATGGACATAGGGAGGGGAGCATCACACACTGGAGTCTGTTGGGGGCAAATAGGGGAGGGACAGCAGGGGGTGGGGAGTTGGGGAGAGACAGCATGGGGAGAAATGCAAGATATAGGTGAAGGGGAGGAAGGCAGCAAATCACGCTGCCATGTGTGTACCTATGCAACAATCTTGCATGTTCTTCACATGTACCCCAAAACCTAAAATGCAAAAAAAATAAATAAAATAAAATACAGTATAAATCAGGTACAAGGGATAGTATGAGAACTTCCCAAGGCCCCTACCAGTGCAGTAATTTTCATTCAAAGGAAAGAAAGAACGCGTTCTGTTTTTCGTTCTTAATTACAATGCTCACTTTCTGAGAGTTTACTGACTTCTATAACATTAAATTTTCCATTAGTTCTCGGCATTAGTTCACTTATTTTTTTTTTTTAACAGATGGCCTCATACTTTCATCCACTCCCTTCACTCCTAATTATCAGACCAAGAAAAGGGCACTGATGGTATCTTGACAGCCCTAAGTTCTTAAAAGGATAACGAACCAAAAACGTCAATACACTTCAGTGCAAGTGTGCTCTAACTACACTCAGTTACAATGTCTTCAGCATGGCAGACCAGCAAGATGTAGACATGATCAATCAAACATCCAAACTGGGAGGGCCATCCAATGAATGGAATAGCTATTCCACGAAAATGGCCTGAGGTGCCTATATCCCTGCATTAAATAAATCCTAAAGGAAAAGATCACATATAAAATTTACTAAGGTTCTCATGCTTACGTTTTAAAAACCTATCTCAAAACTTGCTGCTGAAAATAACTGCATACGAAAAAAAATTCTCATTTTTTTGGTTTGGATTCCTTATGATAAATGGGGTACTTTTTGTTTATAAAGAAAACTCCAACACTTTGAATAATGAAGCCTTCAAACAGTACTGAGATTTATTGATACATCTGAAAGCTAAGGTTCTGCTACAGGAAGAGACTCACAGAACTGCACCACATCACGCTGCCTGAGTGTAAAATGCACAGGCATCAGTCTACTGCACAAGCCTCCTTGTAAGGTCTGCTTGCTCACCAATACTTCTGCTGCTGTGGAGAACATGAATTTCAGGAATAAATGAGACCATGTAATGTTGCCCCTTGATATCTCTATCAGAAACCTGTAGAAATGTTGAAAAGGTAACAAATGAGAAAGTGCTCATTCCATGCTTAGCCCACACAGTCAAACCTTTGTGGGTCCTTCCTACCTGAATAACTATATACTGTTCAGTCTTTCTGGCTAAATTTCACTTCAGGGCTCAACCTCATACCTAAACACACCCTCTACTCTATGCCATGTCAAAATTCATTTGTAATTAAGTTTTTTTTCACTCTGGTTAAGAGCACCCTCTGAAAAGAAACTGTCATCCATCAAGTAGGCAGATTATATTTTAGTACTAATGTCACTTCATCATGTGTGATTTCATTTTTTTTCCCTCAACCTCAGCCAATACTAAATCATAGTTTCTACGTCTCAGCAGCCAGAAACTACGCAGAGTTTCTCCCATAGGGAAGTTACAAATTTACCTGACTGCAGAGAGCTTAAATTCTTAATTTTGTTCTTAATATTGTTCTACAGTAAAGGTAAGAGAAACAGAGGCCGGTTGCCTCTGTTTCTCTTATCTTTACTGTAGAACAATATTAAGAACAAAATTAAGTAAACAGGTTTTTTTACTGCTACAAAATTAGTAAAGAGGTTTCTTCACTGCTATTCTTTCAATTTCAATAATTTCTATTTCAACATCTAATTTATGCCAATCCTTGGCTGGACTCACTTTGTGAAGGCATCAGAAGCAGACAGTATTTGCAGCAAACTGGCCAGGGTGTATAACTAACGCAAAAGTGTACTACACTGCTGCAAGATTTCGTTTCTCTTGATTTCAGCAAGGGAAACAGGAATTCATGGGTGTATTCCAGGGTCCCACAAAGCCCCTGAATCTAATCAGCACTGAGTAAAGGCACAAGGGCTGTCAAGGGCACTAAGGAAATCCCTGAACTCATTCTTACAGCTCAGACATTTCCTTAGTGAAAAAATAAACAAACATCCTCCCCCACTTCCCTCCGAAATATGGAAGAAGAAATACCCTTGTTAGGATAAACAGTATATTCTCACTCTCTGAACTTTACTCATTGAACTCAAGGCTTCCTATTCAATGCAATTTCCCTGGGCACCTTTGATCAGGAGTTTTGCTGGGTGCTGGGATACAGAAATGAGCAAGACCTATTCCCTGACTTTCAAGTTAGTAAGGAAGCCAGACAAGAAAACAGACAATCACAACAGTGTGGGGTAAAGAATATTAGATGAGGGCAAAGTGTTGTGAAAGAAAGAAGATGTGCAGGGGGAGGGGTTTTAATACAACTGGGCAAGGATCGGCAAAGGGATCCCAGAGGAAGTAAGTGCTGGAGCTGAGTCTCAAAGGAAAAGATTGCAAAGAAAAGGGAAGTGTGGAGGAAATAGAGGGCACTCCCCACAAAGGGAGCTGATACCCAAATGGTCTCTCTACTCCAAGACTTTGTATCACTCAACATTCCCTACTTCACTTTCTCCTTTGACCTTAAAGCTAAAACAACAGAATGCCCCCAGATAGAGAAAACTGCACATCCTAAAGTACCTAACATGAAAAAGAAAAGGGCGCACACACAACATATTGTGTGAATATTATTAAACTCCAAGGCATGTAACAAAAGAAACAATATCATGTGTTAGCATATACTGTATTGTTTGCTGGACACACTGAGAAAGTTTGAGAACAAATGAAACTGAAGAGCTAATCTTTAACACTGAAGAGCTAACGGTTTTTAAGGCAAGTATAAGCACATGGAAATTCAGTTGCATTTGTTTAATTAGAATGAAGAGTATTTTTGTAAGTCTAAACTAGATATAGTGGGTGAGTTGGATTTACTCTAGAAAACACAAAAACTTTAAAGTAAATAGCTTCTTATCTGCATAAGACCCTTAATTATTTTCTTGAGTCCTTGAGAAGGGGAAAATTGTTCCCTATCCAAAATAATATTAAATATGTACAAGTGATAACACATTTTCTCATTTCACCCTCAACTGGAAGAAAGGTATCATTATCATCTCTACTTTACTAATGAAGAGGTGAGTCTAAGCTAGTGATTAACAGTCAGAATTAGAACCCAGTTTCCTGATTCAAGAGTCTGGGTTCTAGTCCTTGCACGGTCAGAAGACGAGCTGCTTAGCCCAGTTGCTGTTTTCTCCTCTACAAAATTAACATTTTGAAAATCACACTCTCAAAGGAGTAGCTCGCTCTTTCAACCACAAAAAAATTTTTTTAAAGACTCAGGTTGTACTTTTTTTTCTTTGAAGAGAAACTAAAATAATACACACAAACCCTCTGCCTTCATGGCCATTTGAAAATAACTCCTCTATTTTTCTCCTTTTGTTTCTTCCCTGCAATTGACCACCAGTAACATTAGTGCCTCTCAGCAAACAGCTGTTATGTATTTTTCAAAATACCTAAATATAGTACCTTAATTTAAATTGGAGAGTCACACAAACTTTCTAATAGGGGCATTGAGAAGATGTTATTACATTAGGCTGGTTTCACTGCATTTATTTAAAATAATCATAAAATTCTATACCTTTTTAATAACGAAAATCCTCTTTTAAAAAAATGTAGAACTTGTCTTAAACAAGGAATAGTTTGTTAGAGAAACACTGTTACTAAGTGAGCCTAAGTTTTCAGTGGGATACTGATGTAGATCTTCATAATAATCTCACCTCACTCCACCCCCAAGTTTTCCTCTTCTTCAACAGAATCTTGTCAGCAACACTTGCCAAAACTATCACAGCTACAGTTACCATGACCACTGCAAACAGTCTTAATAGAAATTGAAAGTAGACTTGTCAATTAAACCCCAGGGAACATTAGCAGTGTGCAGAATTACTCCTGGCATATTCTAACTCATTTTTCACAATACAGCAACCAAGGAGATCTGTAGTCAACGTAAAATAAACTTTAAGAACAAATAATTTGGGTTTGGTCTCATAGATTTATCCACAGACTTCACCAAAATACGAAACTCAGACATCAACTTCTCCAAGGGGGTCTCCTCATGCCACACCTCACAAGCTAGTCACCATTCTGTATATTCCCTTTGCACCTCTATTTGCCTCTACCACAGTATAATATTTCTAATATTTATACACAGTATAATAATATTTATTATACTGTAAGAAAAAGGACACAGGCTATGCATCTTAACAGTCTGTCTTAACTTCTCTGAGCCTCAATATCCTTATATGTCTTACAGAGGAAACTGCTCAAATCAGCACCTTAAGTGAACTACACTTTACCCTTAAAATTAGAAAAAATTAGCAAAAAAAAAAAAAAAAAAAAAACCCCCCACATAATTATATATACACAGAGAGAGTAGGCAGAGAAAAGAAAGCAATGAAGAAAAGAGCAGAAAAATCAATGAAAGAGAAAACAGAAAAATCAATAAACCAAAAGTTGGTCCTTTAAAGAAGGTAAATAAAATGGATAAACCTCCAGTTGGACTGATCAGGAAGAAAGAGAAAAGACACAAACTGCCAATATCAGGAGTGAGTGAGGCAACGGCACCATAGAGGCTATGCTAAAAGGGGAATATTATGAAAAATTTTAAGCCAATAAATTCAACAACTTAGATGAAATGGACAAATTCGGTGAAAAATACTGCTAAACTCACTCAAGAAGAAATAGATAACCTGAATAACAAGACATCTATTTTAAAAATTGAATCTGTAGTTTAAAATCCCTCAAAGAAAACATCAGATCCAAATAGCTTTACTGGTGAATTCTAGCAGACATTTAAGGAAAAAATTAATACCAATTTTATACAAATTCTTTCATAAAACTGAACAGGAGAAAACGCTCCCATCTTGTTCTTAGGCCAGCTTTAACTTGATAGCAAAACACAAGAGGCTCTTATGTCCCTCATGAGTGGAGATATAAAAATTTCAAACAAAATTTTAACAAATTAAACCCAACAACATAAGAAAAGGTACATGACCAAATGGGGTTTATCCTAGGAATGTAAGGCTGGTTTACCATGTCATACACAATATAATTCACAATATTATATTAAAAAATATAATATTATTTTTTAATTTAACAAATTAAAAAATAATAACCATATGATTATCTCAATAGATGCTGAAAAACATCTAACAAAATCCAACATCTGTTCCTGATAAAAATTCTCACCAAACTAGAAATAGAAGAGAACCTCCTCAACCTGATAAAAGGGCTCCACAAGAAACCTACAGCTAATATTACACTTAATAATAAACGACTGAATGCTTTCCCTTTAATATGACAAACAAGACAAGCGTGTCCACCTTCACTACTTCTATTCAACATTACACAGGTTCTGCTAGAGGTTCTGCTCAGTTCAATGTCAAGAAAAAGAAGTAATAGGCACTCAGATTAGAAAGGAAGAAGTAAAACTGTCTTCATTTAAAAATAACATGATTGGCCAGGCACAGTGGCTCATGCCTGTAATCCCAGCACTTTGGGAAGCTGAGGCGGATGGACCACAAGGTCAGGAGATCGAGACCATCCTGGCCAACATAGTGAAACCCCATCTCTATCTACTAAAATACTATAGAATTAGCTGGGCATGGTGTCGTGCACCTGTAGTCTCAGCTACTCGGGAGTCTGAGGCAAGGAAATCGCCTGAACCCAGGAGGCGGAGGTTGTAGTGAGCTGAGAGGGCACCACTGGACTCTATCCTGGTGACAGAACAAGAGACTGCCTCAAAAAAAAAAAAAAAAAAAAAAAAAACCCAATATATGGTAAGTAAGTGAGTTTAGTAAAGATGAAGAATGGCTGGGCACAGTGGCTCATGCCTGTAATCCTAGCACTTTGGGAGGCCAAGGCAGGCTGATCACCTGAGAGTTTGAGAACAGCCTGCCCAACATGGTGAAACCTCATCTCTACTGAAAATACAAAAATTACCTGGACATGGTGGCGTGTTCTTGTAATCTCAGCTACCTGGGAGGATGAGGTGGGAGAATCATTGGAACCCAGGAGGTGGAGGCTGCAGTGAGCTGAGATAATACCCCTGCACTCCAGCCTGGGTGACACAGCAAGACTCCATCTCAAAAAAAAAAAAAAAAAAAAGAAAGGATGCAGAATATGGCCAGGTATGGTGCCTCACACTTGTAATCCCAGCATTCTGGGAGGCCGAGGTAGACAAATCACTTGACCAGCCCGGGCAACATGGTAAAATCCTGTCTCTACAAAAAATAAAAAAAAATTAGCCAGACCTGGGGGCATGCACCTGTAGTTCCAGCTACTCAGGAGGCCGAGGTAGGAGGATCACTTGAGCCTTGGGAGGTGGAGGTTGCAGTGAGCTGAGATTGTGACACTGCACTCCAGCCTGGGTGACAGAGTGAGAACCTCCGTCTCAAAAAAAAAAAAAAAAAAAAAAGCCCACATAATTTTATGTGTTTATAATTTTATATTGGAAATCTTATAAATACTATTTTAATAACACCAAAAATATGAAATATTTAGAATAAATCTGACAAAAGATGTGTAAGATCTCTACTTTAAAAACACTACCTAGATGAATTTAAAGAAAATATAAATAAATAGAGAAAAATAACATGTTCATGGTTTAGAAGGCTCAGACTCAATGTTGTTAAGAAGTCAATTCTCTCCAAACTGACTTATAAAGTTAATATCTCAGTCAAAATCCCAGCAGGCTGTTTTGTGTAAGTTGAGAAGCTGATTTTAAACTCCAAATGGATATGCAAAGGACCTAGAATAGGTTAAACAACTTTGCAAAAAATAAAAAAGTTGGTGGCCTAACATTACTATATTTCAAGACTTATTATAAAGCTACAATAATTAAGACAGTGTGGTAATGGCCAGGTGCGGTGGCTCATGCCTGTAATCCCAGCACTTTGGGAGGCCAAGGCAGGTGGATCACAAGGTTAAGAGATCAAGACCATCCTGATCAACATGGTAAAACCCCGTCTCTACTAAAAATACAAACATTAGCTGGGTTAGGTGGCCCATGCCTGTAGTCCCAGCTATTCGGGATGCTGAGGCAGGACAATTGCTTGAACCAGGGAGGCGGAGGTTGCAGTGAGCCAAGATCACGCAACTGCACTCCAGCCTGGTGCCAGAGTGAGACTCCGTCTCAAAAAAATAATAATAAAAAAATAATAAGACAGTGTGGTACTGGTGTGGAGACAAATAGATCAATGAAACAAAATAGAGGCCAAAATAGGCCCATACATATGAACAACTGATTTTTTTAATAAAGATGCAAAGGCAACTCAATGAAGTCAGAAGAATCATTTCAACAAATGGTGCTGGAACAGCTAAACAGCCAAAATGCGAGAAATATGAATTTTGATCTACATCTTTCAGCACATGCAAAAATTAAATCTAAACGGGTCATATTGTAAAATTAAAGTCAAAATGGGCCATATACCTAAGTATAAACCCAAAACTATCAAACTCTACAAGAAAACATAGGAAATAACTTCTGTGACCTCAGGTTAGGTGGAATTCCTAGATATAACACCAAAAAAAAAAATGCATAAAACAACAAATTGTTCAATTAAACTATCAAAATTAAGAGCTGCTTTTTGAAAGAATATTAGCAGGGTGAAAAGTCAGAGCCTGGAAGAAAATATTACACATCATAAATCTGATAATCTATATCCAGATTATATAGATAACTCTCAGAACTCAATAATAAGAAAACAAACAACCAAAAAAACATATAAAAGATTTGATACTTTACCTGCTGGCAAATAAGTATATGAAAATATGCTCAACACCATTAGTCATTAGGAAAATGCAAATTAAAACCACGAGGAGATGCTTCTGCACATCTATTAGAATGAATAATGTGAAAAGACTGACCATACCAAATTCCAGACACAGAGCAACTGGAATTCTCATGTACTGCAGGTGGGAATATAAAAGGAAATGACAACTTGGAAATAGTTTGGCAGTTCTGAAAAAAAAGATAAACAGACATCCATCCATCCTACTCCTAGGTATTTATCTAAGAGAAAACAGAGTCCATACAAAGACGTGTATATAAATGTTCAGACTGATTTTATTTGTAATAGCCCAAAACTGGAAATACCCAAATGGGCTTCAACAGTGAATACATTAATAACGACAACTAAACAGTGAACAGATATACAAACTGGCATATCTATACAACAAACTATGTCTAAAAAGGACTGAACTATTGATGTATTCAACAACATGGACAAATCTCAAAATAATTAGGCTGACTGAAAGAAGTAGAACAAAAAAGAGTACATATGATATGGTCCACTTATATAAAACCCTAGAAGGACTTCATGACCAAAACACCAAAAGCATTGGCAACAAAAGCCAAAATAGACAAATGGGACCTAATCAAAATCCACAGCACGGCAAAAGAAACAGTCATTAGAGTGAAACGGCAACCAACAGAATGGGAAAAAATTTTTGCAGTTTACCCATCTGACAAAGGGCTGACATCCAGAATTTACAAAGAACTATAACAGATTTACAAGAAAAAAACCAAACAAGCCCATTCAAAAGTGGGCAAAGGATATGAACAGATACTTTACAAAAGAAGACATACATGAGGCCAACAAACATATGAAAAAATGCTCACCATCACTGGTCATCAGAGAAATGCAAATCAAAACTACATTGAGATACCATCTCATGCCAGTTAGAATGGCGATCATTAAAAAATCTGGAGACAACAGACGCTGGAGAGGATGTAGACAAATAGGAACACTTTTACACTGTTGGTGGGAGTGTAAATTAGTTCAACCATTGTGGAAGACAGTGTGGCGATTCCTCAAGGACCTAGAAATAGAAATTTCATTTGACCCAGCAATCCCATTACTGGGTATATATCCAAAGGATTACAAATCGTTCTACTATAAGGACACGTGCACACGAATGTTCATTGCAGCACTGTTTACAATAGCAAAGACTTGGAACCAACCCAAATGCCCATCGATGATAGACTGGACAGGGAAAATGTGGCACATATACACCATGGAATATTATGCAGCCATCAAAAATGATGAGTTTGGGTCCTTTGTAGGGACAAGAATGAACCTGGAAACCATCATTCTCAGCAAACTGACAGAAGAGCAGAAGATCAAATACCGCATGTTCTCACTCATAGGCGGGTGTTGAACAATGAGAACACATGGACACAGGGAGGGGAGCACTACACACTGGAGTCTATAGGGGGAAATAGGGGAGGGATGGTGTGGGGTGGAGAGTTGGGGAGAGACAGCAAGGGGAGAGATGCCAGATGTAGGGATGGGGAGGAAGGCAGCAAATCACACTGCCACGTGTGTACCTATGCAACAATCTTGTATGTTCTTCACATGTACCCCAAAACCTAAAATGCAATAAAATAAATTTAAAAAAGCCAAAAAACCCTAGAACAGGCAAACTCATCTAGAGAGACAGAAAGCAGATCAGTGGTTGCCTGGAAACAGGATCAAAGGAGCATGAGGGAAGGATTACAAAGCCATACAAAGAAATTTTGGGGGCTGATGGATATGTTCATTATCCTTATTATGGTGATAGTTTCATAGGTGTACACATGTCAGAAATGATTAAATTGAACACTTTAAATGTGTGGTTTATAAGTCAATCAAATTTCAGTAAAACTGTTTATAAAAAAACAGTTTAATTATATCCCATTTAAATTGTCCCTTTTTCATCAGTATACTGAAAATCTTTCACTGTTGCAGAGCAATTGCTCTATCTGCTTCAATATACCTTTTCCTTTGACCTTTAGTCTATATAAACATAACTGCAAAAGTAAATTACTACTGGATGGAAAAGTGAACAAACAAGTCTTCCTGGATTGCACAGTGGCGTGTTTATTGGCTTCAAAGGAAACCTGAATGTTTAGCTGAACCACCAGTACTGAATGCTTGGTCTTTTAATACTGAAAATATTATAACCATAATCTGCCCTAAAGGAATTCATTAATTCAAATAAACGTTTACTGCACATGTACTCTATGTATGGCATTGTTCTAAGTGTTGGATTTCAGTACTCAACTGCAAAGCCACTCTGCTTTATCTTCTCTTAGAGTAATTTATAAGTTCATAATCATTGCATTTAAATAATACAACTAAAGAAAATCAATGGAAATAGGCTATAGTCAGACTAAAACAATGATTCTTCTAATACAAAGTTAAGATAATAAATGCTAATGATGACTTAAGAATGGTAGTCCAAGAGCTAAGAATTCTAAAATGAGAGGTATGTCTTGAAACCTAAGTGAATTCAGGACAAATATAAAGAAAAGTAGTTCTGCAAAGAGTAAGAAGAATGGAGCTTGTCAGCTCCAAGAAGTCCTTCTGGCTTGCAAATACTAAAGAATGTAAAATGTTTAGGAACACAGACCCAAAATGATTTAAAAAAAAATACTAGGAAGTTTTAAGTAATTCTCTAAAGGCTGGTAACAAAGACAACATTCTGTACCACAACATATTCTTCATTGTCGATTTTAGAGAATTCTACGCTAACTAGATCAACTTTGAAAGTTACATCTTATAGAAGAGGTAAGCTTATTTAACTTACCCCAAATAAAACCCAAAAGGTCCACATCCCTGGCCACAATATGTAGGTTATTTTGTAGCTATTCGAAGGCATCCATTTGAAAACCTTTCATCTTTTTTCCCCCGGAGTAGTACTTCTCTTTTACACTTTGTTTTTTTTTTTAGATGAGTTTCACTCTTGCCGCCACGCCCAACTAATTTTTGTACTGTTAGTAGGGATGGGGTTTCACCATGTTGGTCAGGCTAGTCTCAAACTCTCAACCTCAGGTGATCTGCCCGCCTCAGCCTTCCAAAGTGCTGGGATTACAAGCATGAGCCACCATGCACAGCCTAGACTTTTTATCTAAAAGAATCCAATGAACTCAAGCATTGAACATATAATCAGTAAAAATCCCTTGTTAGAGATAAATGCTGGTGACATGTGCTTCAGATTTCCTTAGAAATACTTATTTCTTTTCTAACTCTCAGGTTGCCGTCTGGGCACGGTGAATCACACCTGTAACTGAACACTTTGGGAGGGCGAGGCAGATCACTTGAGGTCAAGAGTTTGGGACCAGTTTGGCCA
Organism: Sapajus apella; assembly: GCF_009761245.1. Taxonomy (NCBI): domain Eukaryota; kingdom Metazoa; phylum Chordata; class Mammalia; order Primates; family Cebidae; genus Sapajus; species Sapajus apella. The sequence continues at coordinate 642,966 of NW_022436991.1, forward strand.
ACACTGTCTCTATTAAAACTACAAAAATTAGCCAGGCGTGGTAGTGCATGCCTGTAATCCCAGCTACTTGGGGGGCTAAGGCAGGAGAATCACTTGAACCCAGAGGCAGAGGTTGCAGGAAGCCAAGATCATGCCACTGTTACCCAGTATGGGTAACAGAGAGATGGTCCTCAAATTAATTAATTAATTAATTAATTTCAGGTTGCCTCTAAACTGCCATATTTTGTGTTCTCAAAAGAACAACTAAACAATAAGCTTTTAGTAAATTTTGCCTGACATGATTTCTTGTCACATGTTCTGAACATATTACACCCAATTTATAGCTACATTCTGCTTGTAAGCACTGTTATAAATAGTGCATTCAGCACAGTTTGTAAACATTCTTATTCCTATAGAAAAGCAATAATCATTAAAACAAAAGATGAAAAAATAAACCACAGTATTCAGTTATTTTACCTTCTCTTGTTTTTCATATTTTGAAAAGTGAAAATGGTTATCTTTGGGGTAAAATGGTAAGAAAAGTATCCAAAAGCAAAGACACTAAACAGCTGATAGTTAAAATAAGGAAATCTGTCCATTTCATTTCCAGTATTTTCTTATTAAAATGGTGAAATGAGGCCTGATGCAGTTTGAGTTCCACTCAAGTTCAGAACCTATTTGTGGTTCTCATGACACCCACACTGTCAATTATTGCCTTTTCTTTTGAAGGAAGATACTGTTCCATGGTTTAACATGTATGGGCAATTTATAATGTGCACTTATGTGCAGCATCTCCACTTATCCTCAGAACAACTCTATAATGGAGCATTTTATAGGCAAGTAGAGTGTTAATAACCTTAAGTAACTTGCCCAAGGTCACAGAGCTATTTCTCATTACTAATAGCACAGAGGGCTATTGAATCCTCTAGGAGGGAGTCTCTCCCAAGCCAGGCCCCAAATGGAACCACACCTGCCTGAGAATGTGGACTCATTTCACCATAAGCACCTGATGTTTAATTATTCTCAGTGTGGTTATTATTCTCTAATTCACTTTAATCTGACTGTATGTCTTAACATCGGACAGAAACAATGCTGTAGCAAGTCTGGATATACAATTTACCTTCTATGCACTGCCTTTCAGGTAGCCTTTGTTACCATAATCTTGCAAAGTCAAGCAAGTTGTCTTTGGTAAGACAAGAAGACTATTTTAGACCTACGGGACGGCCTAACCAGCAGTGCTATTATTCCTGATGATGTTTAAAGTGGCTTTAAATATTTAAAATAATTCTGATATGAAATGGTATCAGTGCTTATCATACAAGCAAATAATTAGCATAAAGTTGTAACAAATTGGATACATAAATGGGTAATTTATCCTTTGTTTCTTGAAAAAAGACTCTACATTCATTAATGACAACATGAAACAGTGGCTTTTTGAATGACACTCCTGGAGCCTCAGTGGAATGCCAGCCCCACTTTCCACTATTCCCTGACCAAACCCCCTATTCTACCTGTTTTAAATACTGGGGTTTCATGGATAACACATCGATTAAAGAAATTTACAAACCACATAACTCCTACTCTTTTAGAATTTCTGTACAGCATTTTGCTAACTTTGAGATACAGAGTAAAACTTAAGATTTTATTAACAGGAGCAAGAACTGGGTGAATAGCTTCTGCAGTCTCTGTCCATTATGAAAGACTATTCAGCAGGCAGCATAAACAAGATTTGTCAGCTATTTAACACTATAAAAAATACAGATGAAGCACATTAGAAATCTCTCATCTACTTATATATGTAAAACTTAGAATCAGTTATCAAATTCATTAGATCTGCTAGACAACACTTCAGCCTAAATTCTACCTACATTTAAACAAATGTATTTTAATTGTTTCATACTTTCTATACTTGGACAAATTCTTCCCTTAATTCAACTAAATCTACATAGAGATTATTTAATGCCCCATTATTAAATGCTCCTTTTTAAATTACATTTATCAGTCATTTTAAAAAATGGAAATTAAATAGGTGGAAATACTGCCTATGTGAAAGCAATCTTGTCCTTTTACATGGTGCAACAGGAGTGAGCCTGACAAGCCCAGAGACAAACTGTGCAAGGGATTCAGGCGTCTTTCATCCAGGCCATGTGTTTACCATCATCTAGAAGACCTGCTTCCTCTCTCCCTGACATCAATGCTGTGAGCTTTTCCCTCCACTTTGAATGAGACTACCTTTGAAGAATTAGCAAAGAACAAAGCTGACTACCTTTTAAAGAATAGAATCATTTCAGAAGATGGAAAAAGCTGTTATATTAGATATATTTTAATTATTTTTCCCAGGAGCTAATGAGGGGTGCCTCCAGAAATCAACATTTTTAAAACTTCAGCTCTATAACTGATTTTAAAAGTGATACAATTTGCAGGGGTCTGGGATCCTGGTACAGAAAATTTCCATGTAATTACTTAACTAAACTATGCAGAACTCAAATCCATGATTTTGACCTCATCATTAAAATCTAAAATATACTCTCCCAGTATTTCAGTAGCTTTGGTAAAATTCAAAATAGACAAAGTCTTGGTCTATTAGATATTTGTTCAAACTTTATCTGAAAGAACAAGCATTAATCTGCAATTTAAATGAAAATGTTCTGTTATTTTTAAAATATCTATATATCCTTTAGATTAATTTAAAAGGCTGACATGCTGTAACTCGATTTGAGTTCTTAGAGAGAAATGCTCTATTAAATTACAACTTGTTAAGATACTGACCTGTATTCAGAGTCAAATTTGATTAAAGTTCTTTAGTGAAAAATTAATAAATAAAAATGGGTCACATCTCTACTTCAGATTAAAAAAACGGAACGTAGGCAATATGCAAAAACACTAAAAATATATGCAGTTTACTATAATATCCTGTCATAAGGAAGTATGGCAGGACAAGGGTGCTTAGCCTATAAAAAGTAATACAGTTGTATTTATGCTTTAAATTTAAAAAAAAACAAATCATCTGTCTCAAGTGTGAATATCGTTCTTTATAGAAATACAACTGTGTTTTTCTAATATTTACATAGTAAAAATTATAGCATATCCAAGCTACCAATGGTTGGTTTTCCTGACTATAGAGGGAAGAGAGAGTTGGAAGCACACTGACTTCAAAATTAAAGGGTAAAAAAACCGAAGTCAAATTCCATTTCCAGCCTAGTGTTCCAGCAGTCATTAAAAGACAGGAATCAGGAGTCTGATTTCAAGATGCCAAGATCTGAAGTCTGTAATTCATTTTATTTTTATATAAAAGATTAAACTAAGTTAACATCTGCTATTTAGACTACAAAATCTAAGTCCTGATGTGAGCTGAATTCTTACTTTTAAGGTGAACTTCCAGTCCTTTCCATTCACAAATAGGACTTGATTTATTAAGTTTCTTGCTTTGTATCTCCAGATTTGATCAAAGCACATTTTCTTAGTACAATCTGTATTGTTCCAAATGTTTTATAAACATCTCTTGTGAGAGTTTACAGGAGTGATCTGAAATCATATCCAAGATTTCATCCTATGAGTCAGTTATTCTTAAAAAGGAAATAGAATCTGTCTTTATCACCTTTATTTTCCTATCTATCACAAGTGTAATTATAATCTGTCACAAAATTTTTAAAAAAATCACTGGCGGGATTGTCAGCAGATAATTACTGGCATTAAAAACTAAATAGGATGAAAAAGGAAAGAAAAGGCACAACTTCACTACCTGGACATAAAAATTACAGGTCTAGACAATATCTGAACTTTTATAAAGGTCCCTTTCCCAATAAGCATAACTTTCAAGAGATGTCAACCATCTAGACCGACACTGATAACTCCTAAATCTGTTTCCTATCTGTACCTGAGATCCAGTCAATCAATTCAACTACTTACTGCACATGGTCACCTGCATTCATTCATTCATTCATACATACATAGATATATACTGTATACCTATTACGTGTCAAGTACAGTATGCTGGGCTCTGGAGAGTCACAGCAAAGAAAACAGTCCCTGTTCTCTCAGGGCTTCTAATAGTGAAGGAAGCCAAGTCAACCAAATAATCACAAAACTATATGACACAGCCACAATTTCTAAGTAGTGTGGGACTAAGGTGATCTAACCTTTACTCACCATACTTGCCTTGCATACCCCTGAACCTTTTTATTGGACAGAAATGGTGCCACCATAGGTTACCAAAGCCACTAATTTGGGAGGCATTCTTGACCTTTCCCTTATTCTCAGATCGTTTCAATATCTGGGTCCAACCCATATGCCTAGAGTGGATGTGTACAGATGGCTCTGCCCCAACAATCCTTCTCTACTTCTTCTGGGAACTCTCAGTGTGACGGTGGTAGATCGCTTCCAACAAAGACCCCAATACCTAGCTGTGGGGACACAAACTCCCAAGGCCAAGAGTGCCCCTGGGATTTTAAAACTAAAGCTGGGAGGGAAAAGCTCTTTCCTTCCTCTTGGTTGGTGACTGTGAAGATGGCTCCTGCCTTATGATAACATACCATTTCTAATCCCTTTGGTCCCTGAAATTGTGCTGGTTTCTACAGCATTTCACTCCTTTTGCAACCTTCTCTAGGAATCTTCCAATTAGCTCCCCTTTTAACTTAAGATAGTTTGAGTGAGGTTTCTGTTAACCTCCAGCCAAGAGTCCTAATAGCACCTCCTAAGCATTTCCAGCCTCTGTCTTCTACAACTCTATCACTAGTGACCTAGTTCAGGTCCCCATCAAACGTCACCTGGACTCGTGTAACAGCCTAATGGGTTGACTGTCTCTAGTCCTGCCCCTCACATCCAGCATCCATAGTATAGTAACTAGAGTGACCCTATCATCTCCCGGCTGCTGGACTCTTCAACGGCTCCCCATCACTAAGGGCAAAATCTAAATTCCTTAATGGGACACACCCAACTGTCTATAATCAATCTTCCTCTCTAGCCAGGCAACTGTCACTCCTTGCCTCATATTTTATGCTGTGACTATACAAAACTACTTGAACTTAGACACACACACACACACACACACTCTCTCTCTGTCTCTCTCTCTCTCTCTCTCTCTCTCTCTCACACCCACCCCATGCCAAACTGATGTTGAAAACCTAAAGAAATTAAAGTGGTTTGCCTCTGGGCTCACTTTTAGGCATCAGAGTCATCACATCTATGTCTACATTTTACTGTATCAATAATCCTAGATATGACTGCTGTGAGATATCTGCTGCCAGTGTACTTGGCATACATAGCAGCAAGTAACCAGAAGAGAGAATCACAGACTATAACAAAAAGTTGTGATCACCCACCCATCTTTACAGACTGAGCACCAGCACCAACTCTTCTATGACGCATTCTCACCTGAAAGAGGAGACTGCTCCCTTTTCCCTACTGGCACCACCACCATCCTCTGTGGATGCTTTTAGCATGGCATGTGAGCTCCTGCTCCTTAAGGATAGGGCCACGTTCCACTCACCTCTGAATCCCCAAGCCCCGCAAAGTTCTCGGTATGTATTAGACACAAATGTTCATGGGATGGTGCATGAATTCTGAGCTACACGGAACAATGAAAGACATCTTTCGGATTTAAAAAACAAAAAAGCACACTGGTGTAAGGTTAGGAAATTTGGTTTTCTCACATTGAATAAACTGAGACTATTTGAAAACATAAAAGATGTTTAATACCTCTTACCCACTGAATAGTCAGTCAACTCATTTTGTACAAATTTTTAAAATGGCAGATGTCTAGAAATAAATTAAACTTCTTAACTTATAGAATAAATTTATAAATTTATATATTAACTTGTAGAATAAATTTATAAATTTAACTTATAGTATAAATTTTTTAACTTAGAGAAAATTTCAAACAGAGAGAAAACGGCACAAGCAACCAAAACAAATTGGAAAACTGGACTTCATCAAAATTAAAACACTACTTTGCTTCAGAGAACAACATGAAGAAAGTGAAAAGACAATCACAGAATGGGAGAAAAAAATGTTACAATTCATATATCTGGTTAGGGTAAGGGTGTTTACCTGTGTGTGTGTGCATGTGTGTATATACAAAGTATATGAAGAACTATTACCACTCAATAAAGACAGTCCATTTTAAAAATAAGCAAAGAATTTGAATAGGTATCTCGCTAACAAAGATATATAAGTGGCCAAGAAGCACGTGAAAAGATGTTCAGTATCAGGCTGGGCCTGGTGGCTCACTCCTGTAATCCCAGTACTTTGGGAGGCCAAAGCAGGTGGATCACAAGGTCAGGAGTTAGAGACCAGCCTGGCAAACATGCGAAACCCCATCTCTACTAAAAATACAAAAATTAGTTGGGCATGGTGGTAGTCGCCTATATCCTAGCTACTCGGGAGGCTGAGGCAGGAGAATTGCTCAAACCCCAGAGGCGGAGGGTGTAGTCAGCTGAAATCATGCCATTGCATGGCAGCCTGGGTGATAAGAGCAAGACTCCGTCTTAAAAAAAAAAAAAAAAAAAAAGAAAAAAGAAAAAAAAGACATTCAATATCATTAGTCACCAGGGAAATGCAAATCAAAATCATGAGATACCACTTCATATCCATTAGGATGGCTACCATGAAAATCATGGAAAAGTGTTGGCAAGAACGTGGAGAAATTGGAACTCTCAAATGCTGATGAGAATGAAAAAGGTGGACCTTCACACAAAAGGGGGTGCACTTTGGAAAACAGCTGGGCAGTTCCTCAAAAAGTTAAATAGAGAGTCAGAGTTACCATACAATCCAGCAACTCCACTCCTAGGTATACACCCAAAAGAAGTGAAAACCTGTGTCCACTAGAAAATTCATATGCGAATGTACACAGCAGTATGATTCAAAATAGCCAAAAGTGGAAACCACCCCAATGACGAATAAACAAAATGTAGTATTATCCATACAACAGAATACTACTCAGCAATAAAAATGAAGTTCTGATACATGCTACAACACAGAAGGAAGCCAGACACAAAAGGTCACATATTTTATTATTCTATTTATAAGGCATGTACAGAATAGGTAAATCCAGAGAGATAGAAAGTAGATTAGTGGCTGCTAGAGGCAAGAGAGAAACAGGGGAGAATGGCATATGGATATAGGATTTCTTTTTGGGGTGATGAAAGTGTCCTGGAAATCAGTCAGACTTGACAGGTGTACAACTCTGTGAGTATACTAAAAATCATTGAGTTCTACACTTTTAAAGGGTAAACTTTATGGTATGCGAATTATATCTCAATAGAGCCGTTATTATTTAAAATGGTCAAAGTCACATAGTAACACCTCTATGCAGAGGCCTGGATGAACCATTCTGCCTGCTACAGAATAACCTGTTGTAAAAACACACAATTTGTCTAAATGAGGAAATAATTTATTTTCCTACCAATAAATCCCTAGAGTGACCAACCATAAAACCAAATCCAAAATAAAAAAAAAAGGAAAGAAAAAAAAGCATGCAATTTGCAATTTGCTGGCAGGTACAGAATGAAATTAACCAAAGACTGCACAAAGAAAAAATGTTTATCAGAACTGCTTACCTCTCTTTGATTATACAGACTTAACAGGTCAAAGTCCTTTTTACTCATGAAAAAAATGTGCCAGCTTCTTTATTAGCACAGAGCAAGGAAAAACAATCATTCTCTCCTATAACCAAATTAACATCCCGCAGGTCTGTTTGTACTTGGCAGTCATGAACCTTTCATCTCAGAGTGCTGCTAAATTAAACAAGTCTCTGCTGTATTGAACATGATGAGCCAGACACCCTGGCAGGCTCCTCAGCTTCATGCATTGGTGTTGAAGAGCATTAGAAATAAAGAGGATGGTAAGAATGACGGTGGGGGTGCTCATAAAGAAGCCTTATCCTCATTCTGTTCAGCATTTCCATGGCCTACAATGGAAACATTCTAACAACTTTCAAGCATTCTACCACCTTTCCCTGTCCTAGGGAAGAAAGCATGGATTTTGGAGTCAGAGAGATCTGTATTCACAGATATGTTTTGTTTTTAACCTACTAGCTGCATGCCCAAGTCCGTTTTTCACAATCTCATTCAGCCCTTCCACTCTTTCAAACTGGGGTAATTACATCTATCCTCAAAGAACTGCTGTGAAAACAAAATGAGGTAATGTACGCAAAAGACACTGCACAAGGCTCAATGTATATCCCTACCATAAAAATCCTCGTTGCTCTCAAATCTCCAGAGAACATGCACATTATAGAGTTTATATCACAGTGTAAGTAATGGTCACCGGCCAGTCTTCAGTAATGGTCACTGGCCATTCTTCTTCTACGCAAGAACATCTAAACATCCTATGAAGATTTCTTATGACATAAATCATTCCTGTCCTTCCATCTCCACATCCCATAGACTTGAAGGTAACAAAGCCATGAATAAAGTCTCTCAAATGCATTAAATCAGGGCATGGCACAAAGTATTCATTCACCTAAGAGGTACTTAAAAGCACAGAACTGAGACACACACAAAAAGAAACACTTACTATTAGAGGGAAATGCATATTTCGCAGTGCAATAATTGGCAACCTTTCCATAAAGATTGATGCCATCTGATTATAGTTCCCAAGTGTCAGTAATCAGTTCTTTTCTTTTTTTCCCCCCTCTTTTGCTTTGAGCAAAAATCAGTTCTCAAGGTAAAAGAAAAAGGAAGTGGGATGGTTTCAAGCACTCCAGAAAAGATGTAGGAGGATATCCTTTCCCACTGACAGCAATTAACGTTTGAGTGATAGTTGCTAGAACGATTAGACTGAAGAACTCTGTTACATTAGAACAGAATGAAATATATTTAAAGTAAAACTTACTGGGTTTAACATACACAAACACTTAACCTTCACCTTGATCTAGGTGTCCTCTCTGAGCAAACTAAGGAAGGAAAAGCTTGTGTGAAATTACAGTATTTGCCATTGCCTAGCTATGATAAGGGAGGAACTGACGGTTTTCAGCCATATTCCCATGTTGGACATTTGTTTAAAGAGACTAGCCTAGACTCTGCAACAGTACAGTCAGACTCCCTCTCCTCAAGTCAAGAAAAATTTCCAGCATGCCACAACACTAAGCAAAGCACCCAGTTATGAAGGAAGGAAATTTCTCAAGGGGAATAGGACATTCAGAGGTTAAGTATATGTCCTTAACCTAGACAGTTTCACTGACTATTGAGCTCATCATGGAACTTGTTGCCCAAAGCTACTGACTGTTCTCTCCTCCCCTTTCCAAACTCTACTCTTAAGACTTTGTGGTGAGAATACTCTTGGGAGAGACCAATTCAGCTGCAGATACTACAGTAGTAAGCCCTGAGTGGTGGCTTTGCTAGGGATCTATCATCTTGTACTGCATACAAGCAGCACTTCAATTTTTTTTTCCAGGTTAGCATTTAATAAAATTCCATTGAATATTCTACCGCCACAAATTCTGTATATGAAGACAAAATTTTTCTCCTCTGCCCAGCTTCCCAATCAAATGACTATTTCCCCTGCTAGTCTAAACTTTAAGCTTTATGCCTAAAATAGGAAGAAACTGTTACAAATGTCCAAAATCCAAGCTATTAAAGATGCTGAGAAAGTCCTAAAACCTTCTTTTTAAGTAGAATGCAAAAAATATTACAAATGCAGCTAAGAGCAGAAATAAATAATAAAGCCTTAATTTCAATTAAGACTTCTGTTTAACTACTGCTAGTTATTCCTCACTTTCCAGGAGTATTTTTTAGAATCACGGCTTTAAAGCATGCAATTAAATAAAGTCATCAGTAAAATGAAAACTGCCAAATGAACAAATTCCTGCACTGCCACATAAAAGATTGAGGAAACCAGAACTTTGGTTATTTTAGAAAACCAACACAAGATTATACCATTAGCCACAAGAAGGTATCAAGAGTTTTAAAATCTAGAAAAACTTCATTAATTTAGACTCTAACATTGAAGGCTCAATGTTAGGGTCTAAATTAATGAAGTTTAATTAATTTAACTTCATTAATTTAGACCCTAACATTTAACTTTGGATTATTTATTAAGAAAGGAGATGCTAGGCAAATGAAGTACAAATAAAAATTGCTAGAGGATGAATCAATTTAAGATGTTATGCATGCAAATAACTGCTGTTCAAATCCTGATTAAAACTAGCTCATGAACTCTTTGGAATCCCATATTCCAATAGAAACAAAGTATATGAAAAGAGAGACAAAAACACTCACTGCTTAAATCCATTAATTGTTCCATCTTCTCTGTTTAGTTTGGCTGTGAAAAATTGGTTAGGACTCAGAAAGGCTTAACAAACAGGATATTGGACAAAGATTTATTATACATTCTTCTCAAAGGCTGGCAATCAATTTCTCTGCTTCTATTTTTAATAAAATTTTGCTGAGCTACAATTAAAATATAGCTCAATTTATCTCCATTATAATTAAAAATATATTTTGGGACATTTATTTTAACCTGGTCTTCAAATAACATTAACCATGAAAAACTTTTCCATGTCTAATACTACAAAACATAAATATTATTTAACAAGATCTAGTATCCTACCTAATTTAGATACCTACTTTGCCCTTAACAACAGCAAAACACACACAAAAAAAGCAGAGTTGGAAAATAAATGGAATACAGGCCAATTCAAAATTTCAAAAAAAAAGTCACAAAATGTTAAGGTAGCAAGTATCATTATAATTGCCTATGTGTAGATTTAGGTACATATAAAAATCACAGATGCTAGTTTTCTTAACCAAATTAAAATTTAAGGCACTTCTCATTTCCATCCTAACTATGACAATATTTACCAACCATTAATTCCTTCAAAAACAATGTGGGTGTCTGCTATGTGCATGCCAGGTCTTATATCCAGGGTGCTGGATGTAAACCAATGAATAAAATACCAGTTGTACTACTTGGTCCCTGTCTTGGTGGTATATAGCCAACAATGTAAACTTGGAGTGAAAGAAAAGCATCGACATTAAGGGCATATTATTAGAAGATGTATTTTCTTTTCTTTCTTTTTTCTTTTTTTTTTGAGATGGAGTTTCACTCTTATTGCCCAGGATGGAGTGCAATGGTGTGATCTCAGTTCACTGCAACCTCTGCCTCCCAGGTGCAAGGAATTCTCCAGTCTTAGCCTACCGAGTAGCTAGGATTCCAGGCACCCACCACCTCTGCTGCCCAGCTAATTTTTTGTATTTTTAGTAGAGACAGGGTTCCACCATATTGGCCAGGGTGGTCTCAAACTCCTGACTTCAGGTGATCCACTCGTGTCAGCCTCCCAAAGTGATGGGATTACAGGCATGAGCCATTACAACTGGCCAGAAGATATATTTTCTATCTAAAGAAAAAAAGGTGACTTTTAATTGGCTTTTTTTTCGAGATGAGATCTTGCTATGTTGTCCAGGCTGGACTCCAACTCCAGGCTCAAATAATCTTCTCACCTCAGCCTCCCAAGTAGCTGGGATTACAAGCACTTGCCACCATGCCTGGCTAATTTTTCCTTATTTTAATTTTTAAATTGTTTTATAGAGAGAGGGTCTCACTACATTGCGTACACTGGCTCTTTGATTTTCTTATTTGAAAAAGCTCCTCATAGTTAACTGGCTTTTTATTAAGCCAAAGAACAAACCACAGGTCAATGACAAAGTTGGTATCTGCTTCATGTGAAACCTTCCTCAAGTAAATCTTACTTGATTGAAATAAAATCTAAGGCAAATATAAAATTAAAGATCATACTCATATCAGAAATGTTAAAATCCTTTAGACAGAAGGGATTCAAATCAATATACACAGGTTTACATATGAACACATATTCACATAATCCACTTAACTCAATAATATCAATAACCAAGTTTGTAAGTCATATTCTATATGCTATTCCACAATCAATATCCATGTTTGAAGCATGTTAAGAAATTAGTTTTTAAAGCTTCTTTATCTTCTTAATTTTTTTCAAGACAAGGTCTTGTTCTGTCATCCAGGCTGGAGTGTAGTGGCATGGTCTTGCATCACTACAACCTTCACATCCTGGTCTCAAGTGATCCTCCTGCCTCAGCCTCCTGAGCAGCTGGGACTACAGGTGTGAGCCACCATGCCCAGCTAATTTTGCATTTTTTGTAGAGATAGGATTTCACCACGTTGTTGTGCAGGCTAGTCTTGAACTCCTGAGCTCAAGAGGCCCACCTGGCTTGGCACCTCAAAGTGCTGGGATTACAGGTGTGAGATACTGTGCCTAGCCTTAAAGCTTCTTGTAACTGCACTGTAAGTGAATAAAAAACAAAGGTAGAGTTCTCTATGGAAGAAAACTTTCAGTATTCAAAACAGTAACAGTCACCTGACCTATAGTTTAAAAATATTTATAATGAGTTAATAAAGGCAACAGACTGAAAGACAAAGAACTCAATATACTTCAACATTTGTATCACATTTAAAGTCCAAGAGCATTTCATCTACGCATGAGAACCACAGGTATGTTCTCAATAAGAAAACTCTTCACGTTAGTAAGAATGTGAAATTAGAGGTCTCTGAAAACACAAAACGTATATTCCAATTAGAAAACTTGTTATCTCAAAAACAAAAAAAATACTACTTTTTGTCTGCTATTGGATTGCCAAGTATTAAAAAGATTAACACGTTACATACAGGAGAAGGTAGTGCAAGATGGCAGAACAAGACTGCAGAAACATCAATTAGAACAACTATCCACCCCTGAAAACACCTTCACAAGAGCTAAGAAAAACAGGTAAGAGATCACAGTACCTGGTTATAACACAAAAATTTAAAAAGACACACTGAAAATAATAGAAAGGATAGTTTTACATTACCCACATCACCCCTCCCGCAACCCTAAGCAGCACAGTGTGGAGAGAGATACCATCAGATAGGGGAAAGAGAGGGAAGTAAGCATAGGACTTTGCCTTGAACCCTAACACCAGGCCCAACACAGTAAAACCCAGTACGCAGCAGATCTCCACGGCCCTTGACTCTATGCCAGCACTCAGGGACTGTGCCTCCAGACCTGCCCTGGAGCCAGGTAGAAACCTGTATGCCCTGTGAGGCAGACTCCATTTCCAGTCTACATCACTGCCAGCCAACTACAGCAGGCTTGGGCTTCTGATGCCCTCAGTGGCTTCAGGATTTAGGCATCCAATTAGGAAAGGAAGAAGCAAAATTGTTCCTGTTTGCAGATGACATGACCTTACATACAGACAATCCTAAAGACTCCACACAAAGAAACTGTTGGAACTAATAAACAATTTCAGTAAAGTTACAGGATATAAAATCAACATACAAAAATCAGTAATACTTATATACACTAACAACGGGCTATCTGAAAAAGCAATCAAGAAAACAATCCTATTTACAAGTTACCAAAAAATAATATACTTAGGAATAAATTGAACCAAGGAAGTAAAAGATTTCTACACTAAAACCTATAAAACATCAATGAAAGAAATTGAAGACATAAATGGAAAGATATCCCATGCTCATGGATCAAAAAAATTAATACTGTTAAAATGCCCATACTACCCAAAGTGTACTATTGATTAAATGCAATCCTTATCAAAATATCAATAACATTCTTCACAGAAATAGAAAAAAAATACTAAAATTTGTACAGAACCACCAAAGGATGTCAACAGACAAAACAATCTCATCATTTTATTTACTTTATTTAATTTATATTTTATTATTTTATTTTATTGAGACAGAGTCTCATTCTGTTGTCCAGGCTGGAGTGCAGTAGTGTGATCAGACAGCTCACTGCAACCTCCTGGCTCAAGCAATCTTCCTACCTTAGCTCCTGAGTAACTGGGACTACAGGTGCAAATGACCACACCTGGCTAATTTTTATTTTTTGCAGAAACAGGATCTTACTTTGTTGCCCAGGCTGGTCTCAAACTTCCTGTTTTCAAACTATCCTCTCTCCTTAGTCTCCCAAAGTGCTGGGATTTCAGCCATTGCACACAGCCACAATCTTGAGTAAAATAAAAATGTTGGCAGTATCACACTATCTGATTTCAAATTGTACTATGAAGTTATAGTAACAAAACAAGCATTGTACTAGCTTAAAATACACATACATAGATCAATGGAACAGAATATAAGAACCCAGAAATAAATCTATGCACTTAGCGTCAACTGATTTTTGACAAAGGTGCCAAGAACAAACAATGGGGAAAGGACAGTCTCTTCTAAATGGTGTTGGCAAAACTGGATAACCTCATGCAGGAGAATGAAATTAGACCCTTATCTTACACCACACACAAAAATCGACTCAAAATGTATTAGACTTAAATGTAAGATGTGAAACTGTAATGCTCCTAGGAAAAAACACAAAGGAAAAGTTCCATGACACTGGTCTGGGCAATGATTTTTAGATATGAACCCCAAAACACAGGCAACAAAAGCAAAAATTGGCAAATGGGATTATACCAAATTAATAAGCTTCTGCACAGCAAAGAAAGCAATCAACAGTGAAGATATTTCCTAAAGAATAGGAGAAAATATCTGCAAACTATACATCTGATAAAGGGTTAACATCCAAAATACATAAGCAACTCAATAGCAAGAAAAAAAATCCAATTAAAAAATAGACAAAGGTGGTGGCTCACACCTATAATCCCAGTACTTTGGGAAGCGAAGGCAGGTAAATCGCTTGAGCCCAGGAGTTCAAGACCAGCCTGGGCAACATGGCAAGACACTGTCTCTACAAAAAGTACAAAAAATTTAACAGATAGTGGTGGCATGTGTCTGTGGTCCCAGCTACTCAGGAGGCCAATGTGGGAGGATCACTTAATCCTGGAAGGTCAAGGCTGCAGTGAGCCATGATCGCACCACTGCACTCTAGCCTGGATAGACATTTCTAAAAAGAAGCATACAAATGGCCGGGCGCAGTGGCTCATGCCTGTAACCCCAGCAGTTTGAGAGGCCGAGGTGGGCCGATCATCTCAGGTCAGGAGTTCAAGACAAGCCTGGCCAACATGGTAAAATCTCGTCTCTACTAAAAATACAAAAATTAGGTGGGAGTGGTGGTGGATGCCTGTAATTCCAGCTACTTGGGAGACTGAGACAGGTGAATCACTTGAACCAGGGAGGCAGAGGTTGCAGTGAGCCAAGATTACACCACTGCCCTCCAGCCTGGGCGACAAGAGCTATAGAAAAAAAAAAAAAAAAAAAAAAAAAAAAAAAAAGCATACAAATAGCTAACCAATATATGAAAAAATGTTCAACAGCACCAATCAAGGAAATCTGAGTTAAAACCACAGTGAGATAAATCACCGCACTCCTATAAGAACGGCTATTATCAAAAAGATAAAAGGTAAAAACTGCTGGCAAAAAATGCAGAGACAAAGAAACCCCTGAATACTGCTTGCTGAAAGGAATGTAAATTACTGCCATTATGGAAAACAGTGTGGGGGTTTCTCAAATAAATTTAAAATGGAACTACCATATGATCCAACAATCCCACTACTGGGTATTTATGCAAAGGAAATGAAATCAGTACGTCAAAGAGATAATCTGCACTCTTATGTTTATTGTAGCACTATTCACAAAAGCCAAGATATGGAAGCAACCCAAGTGTCCATCAACAGATGACTGGATAAAGAGAATGTGGTACATATACACAATGGAGTACTATTCAACTATAAAAAAGGAAATCCTGTCATTTGTGACAACATGGATGAACCTGGAGAACATTATATTACGTGAAATAAGCCAGATACAGAAAGACAAATACCACTTGTTCTTGCTTATATAAGGAATCTAAAAAAGCTGAACTCATAGAAGTAGAGAGCAGAGTGATGGTTACCAGAGATGTTAGAAGGTGGGGGAGAGAGGGAAAGTTCTGGAGATTTTGGTCAAAGAAGACAAAATTCCAGTGAGATAGAAAGAATAATTCCAAGAGATCTATTGTACAGCATGGTGACTATAGTTAATGATGATATACTGTATTCTTCCAAAATACAAAGAGAGTAAATGTTCAATGTTCTCACCACAAAAATGATAACTATGTGAGGTAATGCATAATTAGCTAGATTGAAACACTCCATGGTGTACACATACTTCAAAACATGTTATACATTATATATAGGTACAATTTTATTAGTCTATTTAAAATAAATAAATTTGAAAAAGTTATATACACATAAACAAAACTCTGGGTGGGCAAGATATGGAAAACAGGACTCTTGTGAATTTTGAGTGGGGTTATAAACTGGTAGTCTCTTTAGACGACAGGTTAGCCATGTCTCAACATTTTAAATGTGTATAATTTCTGACCCAGCAGTTACACATCTAAGAAGAGAAATGAACAAGTATACAATGATGTCAGCAAAGGGCTGATCAATACATCTTTATCTACAACAAAGTAAAACTAGAAACAATCTAAAAAGTCATCAAAGGCATAGTTTAATAAAATATGGTGCCTCTAAAAGATGGAACATTAAGTAGCCAGTAAAATGACATGTATGATTATGTGTATCTTTTCCAATTTCTGCAGAGACATACAAAACATATTTTTCATTTAAAAAGACCAACATATAAAGGTAAAGCAATTTATTTAAAATTTTGTATATAAATTCTTCTATATTCATAGATTGCTAAAAGTATATTCACCAAAATATTAAGAGCAGCATTTCTTGGTGGCAGGAGTTGGCTGCTAACTTTTGTCATTATGTTGTTTTATATTGATAGAAATTTTTTCACTATTCTAATAAAAATTACAACAAAATTTTATGTAAGAAAAAGAAGGGTTCTTATCTCACCAAAAGTAGCTTAAAATTCTTTCAACTCCCTATTTTCAGAAGAAAGTGTTCACTGAATGTTACAAGTATAGATAACCATGAAATAGCTATGGGTTTCTCCTTGCTAGATTTCCTTCTCAGTACCATGCTTTAACACGATGAGAAAACAAGAATTTAAAGATTAGATTCAAAAAGGTGGAGAAAGCCAAATGAAATTTGAATAGCCCACATTCCTGGCATCTACCTTAAGAACTCTAGGTTCTATGAACTTAACCACTTCTAAAACAGTCTCCCTGTTACACCTCAAGGATGCAGGCTGTGAGAGGAAGTAAAAATTTTTTTAAAAATAATTTCTTTGTTTAAAAAATATTAAAAACTTACCTCAGTAAGAATATTTAATTATTTTCCTATTGTACATTCTCTTTCTTAGCACCTTTATTGTGAATCTGGAAAAAAAAAAAAGATAAAAATTACTTTTCATTGAACACCTACTACATTCCAGACAGGGTGATCACAGAAAGTCTCCTAGACAATGTTAAGTTGAAGATAAACTGGAAAGAACAAAATAGAAGTTATGAAAATGGAATGGTCAAGAAGGAAAGTAAAAATTTGAAAGTGTAACTAAAACTTTTCCTAAATTGTTCAAGAATCTATAAACAACTGTATTCAAACAACTGTATTCAACAAACAAGTCTGGAGAACTGCAGAAGGTTAAGAGTTGGGGTGCTGGGCTCAGAGCATCTGCGTTAGAATCCCAGCTCTACCACTTTCCACCTGTGTGATCTTGGGCAAGTCACTTCTCTGTGTGCCTGTTTTCCCATATATGTAACGATACTACCCAATTCATAAGATTGCTGAGGATCATACGAAATAATCCACATCGGGGACTCTAAAGCATTTCCTGAAATAGATGTTCAATAATTATTTTTATTATAATATATTATATAATAATAAATCTGCCTTCCACCATCTCCACCACCAGTATTATTTATGATGATAATTATTATTAATTGCCTAAGCACAGTGACATACACCAGTAATCTCCGGGCTTGGTGAGGCCGAGGTCGGCAGTTTGCTTGAGCCAAGTTGAAACCAACATGGGCAACATCGTAAGACCTTATCTCTTAAAAGAAAAAAAAAATTAGCCAGGTGTGGTGGTGCACACCTGTAGCCCCAGCTACTCAGGAGGCTGAGATGGGATGACTGCTTGAGCCCAAGAGTTCAAGGCTGCAGTGAGCCATGATTGTGCCATTGCCTGTATCATGTACTCTAGCCTGTGTGACAGAGAGACCCCGTCCCTAAAAAAAGAGGGGAGGGGTGGGCGTAAGCTTTGTATTCTAGGAGCTTACAGTGTCCTGAGTGAAATAAGAGTTACCTAGACACACAATGTAAAGCAAAAGAAAGATCAAAGTCAATTATTCATTCATTTAACAAACATCTGAATGTCCATTCTTTTTTTTTTTTTAGGCGGAGTTTCACTCATGTTACCCAGGCTGGAGTGCAATGGCGCGATCTCGGCTCACCGCAACCTCCGCCTCCTGGGTTCAGGCAATTCTCCTGCCCCAGCCTCCTGAGTAGCTGGGATTACAGGCACGCAACACCATGCCCAGCTAATTTTTTGTATTTTTAGTAGAGACGGGGTTTCACCATGTTGACCAGGATGGTCTCGATCTCTTGACCTCGTGATCCACCCGCCTCGGCCTCCCAAAGTGCTGGGATTACAGGCTTGAGCCACCACGCCCGGCCTGAATGTCCATTCTTTGCCAGTATTTTGCTGGGTGCAGGGCATTCTTTGGTGTACAGGATGAACACAGTTTTTCTCCTCACAGAGTTTACAGTCCATCCAGGCCCAAGCTGCATGACAGACAAGCTATATGCAGACAGATACTGTTTTTGACTATGTGGGGGACAGTAACAGATCTGAGCTGGCAGAATTAGGTAGCAATATATTTTGGGTGGGAGGGATGGGGTTCCAGGAAACACACAGCCTCTGGGAAACATAAGCAGCATCATTGTTAGGGTGCATCCAAGAGAGGCTGAGGCAGGAAGTCCAGAAGCAGGAGGGGAACTTGAACACCAGGCTGAGTTTGTTCTGCTTTCAAGTACATTAATTGTCCTGCTGAAACTGAACAAGAGCTTACTTTTAACTTAATCCTAATGTCTTGTAATTGTTTTTCTTTATGGTTTCTTCCTTTTTTGAAAGTGAGAAGGGTAAGAGTGGGGAAGAAACGAGCCAATGGCAACCTCAGCCCATGTTGGCAACAGTGGTGGGAGTGAACCAAGGGCACTAAGTGATGAGTTTCACCTTTTCTCTTTCAATCCTTCCAGCATTCTTACAGACATTATTGCTCCTTTTACAGATTAGGAAACTGAGGCTCAGAGAAGTCAAATAGATTTTAAGTTCATAAATTTAACATCATCTTGATTCTTTAAAAGGTGTTTTCTGGAACTAGACAAAATGATTCTAAAGTTCACATGGAAAAATAAACAAGCAAGAATTGCAAAAAAAAAAAAAAAAAAAGCAACACAGGGAAACTAGTTTTAAAAGACATTAAAACATTTTATAAAACGAGCGTACTACTAGTATATGAATAGAAAGACTAATGTCATAGAACAGAAATTGCAGAGATGTACCCCAATGCATCCAGAAATTCACATCACCATAAAACTGGATTCAGAGATGAATACTGAAACAAACGGGTAAAGATAATTGCTAGCCACAAGGAAAAATGAAAGTTGAATTATGTATCATTCTGAACACCAGAATAAATCCTAAATGGATCAGAGATTTAAGTGTTAAAATGAAACCATAAAAGCAGAAAAAAAAAAAAAAAAGGCAAATTCCAGAAATCTTGGAGGCCTTTGACATAAAATTCAGATAACGTAAGAGATTAATGTTAAGTACATAAAATGTAAAGAAAGCCATATTTAAGCTTTCTTTATCCAAAATACATGAAAGAAAATTTTAAAAACAAGTGGCAGGTTGAGGGAAACTGCAACCTCACAAAGGGCTAATCTCTTTAACTTACAGATTTACAGAAATTGATAAGAAAATGCAATCAATCCAAAAGAAAAATGTGCAAAAGGCATGAACAGAGAGTTGATAGAAAAAGGAATATGAATAACCTTTAAGCAGATGAAAAGATGCTCAGCCCAATTCATAATGAAAGCAATGCACATTAAAACTACATGGAGTTATTATTTTTCATCTACAAGACTGACAAAAATCCAAATTTTGGTTAACTGTTGGAAAAGTTATGGAGAAACAAGGAGTCTCACACATTACTTATGGGAACTGAAAACAGTGCAGCCCTGGAGAAGGAAAGTATTTATCCCAATTATAAATGCATTGCCCACTGTCCAGGAATCCTACTTCTAAGAATGTATCCCATAGATAATGCCTGCAAATATACAAAATAATACATGCACAAGGTTATTCAAAATAATACGTGCACAAGGTGATTCAGCACAGCATCATCAGTGAGTCTAAGACTGAAAACAACTCAAAGGTTGATCACTGAGGGCTAAACAGCCAAACAATGTATATTTTACAGCTGTTTAAAAAAAAACTGTTTTCTGGGCCGGGCCCAGTGGCTCATGTCTGTAATTCCAGCACTTTGGGAGGCTGAGGCAGGTGGATCACCTGAGGTCAGAAGTTTGAGACCAGCCTGGCCAACATGATGAAAGGCCATCCCTACTAAAAATACAAAAATTAGTCCAGCCTAGTGGCTTGCACCTGTAGTTCCAGCTACTTGGGAGGCTGAGGCAGGAGAATCACCTGAACCTGGGAGTTGGAGGCTACACTGAGCTGAGATGGTGCCACTGCACTCCAGCCTGGGCAACAGAGCAAGACTCTATCACACACACACACACACACACTCTCTCTCACACACTCCCTCTCTCTCTCTCTCTCTCTCACACACACACACACACACAGTGTAAACAAAAGTTTCCTATATACTAATATGAAAATATGTCAAGATAATATTAACTTTAAGAAAAGCAAAAGGTAGAATATTCACATTGTATATATATTTTATATAAAAAGAGTATACATAGTATATTAATATTTGCTTATCTGTAACTACACACAAAAAAAGACGTCTGTAGGAAACAAATGAAAGTTTATTTATGGAGAATCAAGACAATTGGAATTTAGATTTCTCAAAATATGCCTTGTATCATTTTAATTTTTGAACCATAGTAACATTTTATCTACACAAACATAATTTTTAAATGTTAAGAGGACCTCACAAAAAGAAGCAAAAAAGAACTACCAATAAAGCAGTGTTTATGTTTTCGCTGAAATTAGCGACCAGCAATTTTGGTGTGGCCATCACCATAAATTATAAGACAAGGTGCTTTTGTTTCCTCCAATGGAGACAAAGTATATAATTATAATAATCTGTTTTAAAAAGGTATTTGGTGTGGTGAGGAATGAGAAGACAGAACAGCAAGAGGTGAAAAGAGAAGGAGCTCTACTCTAATGGTTTTCAAAGCATGGTCCTTGGACCAGCAGAATCAGCATCACCTGATAATTAGTTAACAATGCAAATTCTATGGGCCTAGTAGCCCAGACCTACTGAATCAGAGAGACTCCTGCAGAGGCGGCTAGCAATCCTTGTAATACACACTCAAGTTTGACAGCCACAGATCTGGTCCCATGATTCTTACATGTTCACGTGCATTGCCCAGGAAGGGATCTTTTAGAATGTAAATTCTGTTCCACTTGGTTTGCAGTGAAGCTTAGAGTCTACATTTCAAACAAGCTCCAGGATGCTGCTGATGGTGTGTGGACCACACTTTGAGGCCCAAAGCCCAAGTCCACCTGGGGAAGAAGGTATGTAAAGAGTATTCACGTAATTGAGTTTGCTGTGAAACCTGCACTCAATATCAGACAAAAAAGTCCTTACACAGGTTTCCTAGCTGAGGCATACCATGGAACTAGCTAACCATATAAAGTGTGTACTTCACACAGAGTAAGTATGTTTTCAAATATATTTCTTAAACAACAATAACAACTGATTCACTGAGATCCAATTTAAGGATGTCCCATTTGAGAAAACCTTCATTTATAAGTGGATCTTCCAGAATGGAAACAAAAAACACACACAAAAAAACATATCCATACAACTGGTTACATTATCTGATTAACTTTACCTCAAACACACTAACCACACCACCTGCACCTTGTGAAAATTCACCAAGCAGTTTGTTCCCTTTTAAACATTTTTTTAAAAATGGTTCCTATATTTACAAACATTGATTCTCCACTTGTTTTACAGGAGGAGAAAAATCTCTGCAGGAATCTTCTTAGTAAAGAATTCTAGTTTAAAGGGTCTAGAAATGTTATGTATTTTCATTTTGCAAGTCAACCTTCGAATCAAGTTTTTGCTATTAAACATTAATCACTGTTTCATATTACCTATTCATGAAATAAAATTACGTAATAAAAATTATGTAATAATTTTTACGTATTCCCTATTTTATTGACTCTAAGATGCCATCAATGTTGACACACTCCTATTTAATGTCCTACTAAGAAAGAAGAAAAGTTGCCAACTAAACAACATGCTAATTTTAAGATGCCATTCTATCTCACATATGCATCTTAATTATCAGTAAAATAGCCTTGGAATCCCAGCACTTTGGGAGGCCGAGGTGAGCAGATAACGAGGTCAAGAGATCGAGACCATCGTGGCCAACATGGTGAAACCCCGTCTCTACTAAAAACACAAAAATTAGCTGGGCGTGGTGGCATGCGCCTGTAGTCCCCGCTACTCGGAAGGCTGAAGCAGGAGAATTGCTTGAACCCAGGAGGTGGAGATTGCAGTGAGCCAAGATTGTGCCACTACACTCCAGCCTGGCGTCTGGCGACAGAGTGAGACTCTGTCTCAAAAAATAAATCAATAAATAAAATAAATCAATAAAATACCTTAATTACACATCAGAGATATGCGCATAGTATTCATTTTCTAGTTAACATTTGTGTCTCTCAAATGTAAAACTTCAAAAAGGCATGAACTTTATGCCTTTAAAAGTTCATTCAACAATCTATCCCCTATGCCTAGAAAAATGGAACATTTCAATCAACATCTTTTACACACAGGTGAATATTTTTTAAAGTTCTCATTTTAAAAACCACTAATGACCTCTTTTACGCTGGCACAAGATACTGCTTGCTCAAATTAATATAAACTCATTACTTTCAATCTGGATAATTTTCCACCTCAATAGTGTTCAATGTCTCTAACTCTAGATAATTTAAAGTTTGGCCTTCTATTTTGACAACAGTCATTACCTACAAGTCTGTTTTCAGAGCACCTTGCAAACATTACACACAACTTATCATTAGTGTTATCTATTTTGTTGAATAGATAAGTTGCATCTTACAGCAAGAAGCAACTTATCTATTCAACAAAAAAACGCCAAATAAACTTTTTTAAACAAGAGTTAAAGAAATGTATAATGGTATAATGTAGGTAACATTGTAACATGTAAATTTTATATGAAGGTAACATATAAGTGGTCTGAGACTAACTTTCTTAACTCAATTTGCATTTTCCCCTTTGCAGCAAGACTAGCAGAGTTTGAAATAAAAAGACAATTTCTAACAAATCACACCTTGAGGACTACTGGCCTATGTGATTATAGATAAAAATTTTAATTTTTACCTTTGAATACACCTGCATTTTCCATATTCTCTAATAAAAATATTAGTAAGCACAAGCAGCTATTTAAAAGGTGATTACACTAGTTTATACTTTACTAAGACTTTTCATTCTACATACTATTGCTGTTGCCTCCCAACTCCATTCTAACCTCAATCTGCTACTTGATTCAAGAGTTGATTTGTCAACATTTCCATTAAACACAGCCAATCTTTCAGAGGGAAACAGGTACTAACCTGGCCTCCCATCTGAGATTCTACAATAATCAATAAAAGTGCCACTAACCCAAAAGCATGCCTTTTTTGTACATCAGACACTTCAGAAAGAAAAAAAAATTTTAGCAAAAACTGTCAGTTAAATTGTACCCCCCTTCCTATTATAATTGACTAGATAATATTGCTCTTTAGGATGTTTTTCCACGGAGCTGGAACTGCCAAGGAGCATTTTTAGTTATCAATGAGACTGGAGGGCACTGCTGGCATTTAGGGTTTGGGGGCCTGGATCTACAAGACTCCACATAACACATAGGTGGGACAGATCTGTATAACGAAGACTCGCCTGGTACGAATGTTTCCAATGTCCAGGCAGATTAAGCCCACTATAAACTGGCATTACTTTACAGTATTTAGAAGTTTTTACAAGAAATTGTGGGGAAACTCCAGTAATGTAGGAGAAAGTAGCAAGGGAAGCTTAAATACAGTAAGGGAAAACTGTCTAAACATTAGCGATCGCTTCCTAACACCACACACCGTTAACATACAATTGCAATATCAGAATACTGAGCATATATTCACAAGTGAGATACTGATATTGAACCCAAAATTTTCAACCTTGTTAATATTTTATTATTACTAACGGTAATTGTTAGGAAGCCAGTACTGTCCCTTCGAGTAGCAGTACCTCAAAGTGTGTGACACAAAAGATATTCTACAATATTGTTTGAAAATATGGATCTGTGGAAGGCTTATGCTAACATTATTTGCGCATTGACTGAGACAGTTTGTGGTCTTGCCACGTTATCCCTAGTTGAATCTAGGTTGTTTTTAACTCGCAAGAAATAGGTTATCCCAACCTAGGTGTTTCAACCCCCCCTCCCCCGCCACGCAACCTCCATCCATATCTCTGCTCTTTGGCTGGAGTGGGGGGGAGGGGGCCTGGCTCTGTAGCCCAGGCTGGAGTGCAGTGGTGCAATCACAGCTCACTGCAGCCTTGAACTGAGCTCAGGCGATCTCCTCATCTCAGCCTCCCAAGTAGCTGAGACTACAGGTGTACACCACCACGCCCAGCTAATTTTTTCTTTTCTTGTAGAGATGGGATCTGGCTATACTGCCCAGGCTTGCCCTTGTTTGAAATAGCTCCTGGTAATTTTTTTTTTTTTTCTTTGAGAAGGAGTCTCCCTCTGCCGCCAGGCTGGAGTGGGTGGCGCCCTCAGCTCACTGCGCCTCCCGAGTTCAAGCAATTCTGTTTCAGCCTCCGGAGTAGCTGAGACTTAGGTGCGCGCCACCACACCCAGCTAATTTTTTCTTTTCTTGTAGAAATGGGATCTAGCTATACTGCCCAGGCTTGCCCTTGTTTGAAATAGCGCCTGGTAATTTTTTCTTTTTCTTTTTTTTAAGAAGGAGTCTCCCTCTGCTGCCAGGCTGAAGTGGGTGGCGCCATCTCAGCTCACTGCGCCTCCCGAGTTCAAGCAATTCTTTTGTTTCAGCCTCCGGAGTAGCTGAGACTTACAGGTGTGCGCCACCACACACAGCTAATTTTTGTATTTTAGTAGAGACAGGGTTCACAATGTTGGCCAGGATGGTCTCAATCTCTTGACCTCGTGATAGGCCTGGCTCAGCCTCCCACAGTGCTGGGATTACAGGCGTCAGCCACGGCGCTCGGCCTAATTTTTTAAACCAACCCAAACGTACTCATTATAAGCAGGCACAAGCACTCCAGTATATGCTGTCTTCTAGCACAAGAGCATGTACTAGATGTGAATGATACAGCAACGCCTGTCATATACTGTTCTCTATTTCACTCTTAAACTTCAAACCAACATACTGCTTTTCAGTGATGTGTGTAGGGAGGTTACATTGTTTATGAATTTCATTCCAGGGTAGTAAAGTGGGCTTTATAGATGTTTGCTACAAAGGGGAAGAAGGGGCTTTGATTCTAACGAGGTTGAGAACCACTGTTACCAAGAGTGGAATCACGTGCTGAAACAAAAATCAAACTTTAGAAGTGTTTCCTTTGCCTAAGGCAAGTGCTGGGCTCCAGTATTCCACTTCACTGGGCCTGACACCCCACCCCCAGCACACACCCGCAGCTCTCACCCCACCTCTGCTCCCACGCAGGGCCAAACAATGGTTCTTGAGCATTTGGGGGTCGGGGACCCTTTTAGGAACCAGACAAAAGCCATGGGAAAACTCTCTCCCAAGAAACCCATACACCAAGCTGCATTCAATTTCGGGGCGCTCCCAAACACCCCTCTGCAGCCTCGTCGGGACCCAGGGGTAAAAGGACTGCGGGGAGTGGGACGTGAAAAGAGGAAGGGGCGCCGAGGTCTGGGACCCCTCCCACACCGCCTCCCCACAGTGTGGCTTCGGCCCGGGCGCTCCAACTCTCTGTGCAGCCCCGGGGTGGAAGCGCGCAAGTTAAGTGCCCCGCACACAGCAGAGGCTCAATAAATGCCGCTGCCACGGCTAGCAGGGCCAACCCCGCAGTCGAGAGGGACACTGAGGCGGCCCCGGAGTCGCGTCCGGGCGCGAGGACCAGTGGCGGGGGCACCGGCCCGCGGCCCCGGTCGCCCCGCCCCGCGCGAGTCCCGGGGACAGCGCGGACCAAGCGGCGCTGCAGCAGCTGTGGGGACGAACAGGGACGGCCGCCCGGGACGCGGGACGTTCACCGGGCCCACCGTCCCGCCCGGCCCTCGGTCTCGGCCGCGCTCACCCCACCTCAACCCCCAACGGCCGCCGCCGCTCGCCTCTCACCTCCCAGACCACCGCCGCCGCCGCCGCCGCCGTAGCTCCCGCCGCCGCCGCCGCGCGATCTCGCGAGACTTCGCTCTCCTTGCCGCTCCCCCTCCCTCCCGGCGGCGCGCGCGGACCCCAGCTTGGAAGCCGCTCGGCGCGCTCCCCGGACACCGCCCACCCAGCCTCAAGGGTCAAGCCCGTCCACTGTCGCGACTACCCCCCCCAACTTCGTCCCCGTCCCTGCGTGCCCTTTGCCAACCCCTGTGATGGGGAAGGGTTCAAGCCCAGGTGCGAAGCGGCCGCCTCCTTCTCACCTGGCCGGCCGGGTGCGCGTGCGCATGCGCGTGTCCGGGGCTTGGCCCTGACCCTCTGCAAAGGCTTGGACGGCGGCGACTTAGGTGACCGCAGCCACCCGTCCTGAGTGCTCGCTGCGCTCCAAGCACTTAACAGTCCTCTTCGGTCCTCACA
Source organism: Sapajus apella (assembly GCF_009761245.1). NCBI lineage: Eukaryota > Metazoa > Chordata > Mammalia > Primates > Cebidae > Sapajus > Sapajus apella. Next base: position 669,783 of record NW_022436991.1, read on the forward strand.
CTGCTCCCAAAAGTGGGTATTACTAGTCTCCCCATTCCTGAGCGGGGAAAAATGGAGGCCTGGCAAGCAAAGTACGCTAACGGCTCCATGTCACACAGCCAGGAATTGGCTGAGCGATGTTAGGATCTGGAGTTATCTGATGCGCAACCCAAACCCCAGTTCTGCACCTCACTGTCAGACCCCAGGCCCTGTCCGTCCCAACGCTCAAGGCTCAAGGCGCTGCATCTCAGCCCCAGTCTTCACTCTCTGCCAAGATTAACCAAGGTGAGAGGAGGAGCTCCTAGGAGGTCGTTTGCTACAATCTCTCTGGTTTCAAAGGAGCTGGCGACAGTAAAGTGCTTCTCCCTCACTGCACAAACTTCCTAAGGCCTGTGAAGCCCCTGTGCCAGCTCTGAAGGCTGTGTGACTATTTTTATTCGGTTCTGTCTCCTCCTTAACACTGGTGGCGTTTTGCTGGTAAAGAGCATGATGGTGTGGCACACAGGACAGAGAATAAAAATGTACATGGTGTTAATACAGAGCAAAGTGTGACTTCTTCCCAGGGGTAAGTCTTAATGTAATAATTGTTTGTAAAGAGGAGGGGCTAACATTTATTGCAGGCATATCAAGGTCATACCAATATTCTTGCAATCCTGGAGGTGGAGAAAGTAGCCTGTTTCCATTGTGAGACAGGATTTGAACCTGGGTCAGAGACCAGAGCCCAGTACTGCCTTGTAGGAAGGTCCTGTTCTGCAAGGAAGTGAACATGAGCTAGCTCATCTGGGCCGGCTGCCCTAAAATCAGGAGAGGTGAAACCCTGTCTCTACTAAAAATACAACACTTAGCCGAGCATGGTGGTGGCGGACACTTGTAGTCCCCGCTACTCCGAAGGCTGGGGCATGAGAATTGCTTGAACCTGGAAGATGGAGGTTGCAGTGAGCTGAAATCACACCACTGCACTCTAGCCTGGGTGACAGAGCATGATTCTGTCTCTAAAATAAAATTAGTTTTTACTTTTATTTCTGAATGAAATAAGTAATTCTGAAAAGAATAAATATTCCTCCTAATCATGAAAGGAGACCAGCTCTCCTGAAGCAATCTCTTCCCAATTTCCTGGAGGAGGGGCAGTCTGCTTTAAAAAAGGCACCCCTTATAAAGGAAAAGCCACCCAAATATTTTTAGAGATATGACTTGGAAGTCACTTCATAGGCAAAAACAAAACCAAAGAAAAAATTGAGCTGAAACTTCGGAGAATGTTGGTGTGGTTAAGGGTTAATAGCAGGCTAGGCGCGGTGGCTCACCCCTATAATCCCAGCACTTTGGGAGGCTGAGGCAGGCAGATCACTTGAGGTCAGGAGTCCAACACCAGCCTGGCCAACATGATAAACCCTGTCTCTACTGAAATAACAAAAATTAGCCGGGTGTGGGGGCACACACCTATAATTCCAGCTTCTATGGAGGCTGAGGCACAAGAATCACTTGAATCCAGGAGGTAGAGGTTGCAATGAGCTGAGATCACGCCCCTACACTCCAGCCTGGGTGGCAGAGCGAGACTCCGTCTCAAAAGAAAAAAAAAAAAGGGTAGGGGGTTAACACCAAAGTGACATCATGACTTGGGGAAAAGTTTTATAGGAACTGAAGTTGCCACTACCCTCAGGCCTTGCTGTGCCAAATTCAGGTTTCTATCCTAACACAAGGTGTGCCATACTTTTCCATCAATGACAAAGGCTCCCTGTGGAAGTGATCATCATGGGGAAGGGGATTTGGTTTTTTTTTTTTTTTTTTGCAAACATTATTGTTTGCAAACAACAACAACAAACAAACAAAATGGGTAATTCTGGCCAGGCATGGTGGCTCTCTCCTGTAATCCCAACACTTTTGGGCCAGGAGTTTGAGACCAGTCTGGACAACATAATGATACCCTGTCTCTACAAAAAATTAAAAATTTAAAAATTAGCCAAGCATGGTGGTTTGTGCCTATAGTCCTAGCAATTGGTGGGGCCGAGGTGAGAGGGAGAGGGAGTAGGAGGCTGCGGGGTGCTATGATCGTGCCACTGCACTCCAGCCTAGGCAAAAGAGCAAGCCCACATCTCTAAAAAAATCAAAAACACAGGCCAGGCACAGTGGCTTGTGCCTGTGATCCCAGCACTTTGGGAGGCTGTGGTGGGTGAATCACAATGTCAGGAGTTCAAGATCAGCTTGGCCAACATGGTGACACCCTGCATCTACTAAAAATACAAATTTTGTCTCCTGTAATCCTAGCTACTCAGGAGGCTGAGGCGGGAGACTTGCTCGAACCTGGGAGGTGGAGCTTGCAGTGAGCTGAGATTGTGCCACTGCACTGCAGCCTGGGTGACAAAGCAAGACTCTGTCTCAAAACACAAACACAAACACAAACAGTGGTGATTCTAATATACATGCACCTAAAGGTTTAAAGTATGGTTTCCATCAAGTTAACCAACAGAGCTTAAAAATAAGAAATTTAGTGGCCAGGCTCAGTCACTCATGCCTGTAAGGTGAGAGGATCATGAGGTCAGGAGCTTGAGACTAGCCTGACCACTACTGTAAAACCCCGTCTCTACTAGAAATACAAAATTAGCCAGGCATGGTGGCGGGCGCCTATAGTCCCAGCTACTCAGGGGGCTGAGGCAGGAGAATCGCTTGAACCTGGGAGGCGGTGGTTGCAGTAAGCCAAGATTGTGCCACTGCACTCCAGGGTTGGCAATAGAGCGAGACTGTTTCTAAATAAATAAATAAATAGAAGTTTTAAAAAATAAAAAATAGACCTAGCACAGTGGCTCATGCCTATAATCCCAGCACTTTGGGAGGCTAAGGCAGGTGGCTCACAAGGTCAGGAGTTCAAGACCAGCCTGACCAACATGGTAAAACCCCATCTCTACTAAAAATACAAAAATTAGTCCAGCATGGTGGCACACACCTGTAATCCCAGCTACTCAGGAGGCTGAGGCAGGAAAATCACTTGAACCTGAGAGGTGGAGGTTGCAGTGAGCTGAGATAGCACCACTGTACTCTGGCCTGGATGACAGAGACTCCATCTCAAAAAAACAAACAATAAAAAAAATTTAAAAATTTAAAATAAGGTATGGTTTCCAAAAAAGCACTCTTAAAATGTCTTTTGATCCAAGAAGAATTTTATGAAGTCCTATAATAGGGTTTGTTTTATGCACGTTCATTCAATAAAAAATGTATTAAGCACTTCAGTGCCAGCTACTATGTTAATAACTATGAGCAAGACAGGTATTGTCCACACTTTCGTGGCATTTATGGTATAGAGGAAGAGAGAGGTATTAATCAAATAATTAAACCAATAAATGTTGAAATACAATGTAATAAGTAGAATGAAAAAGAAGAGCAAATGACAAAAAAAAAATAGCTGGATGGAAGCGTAGGAAAGAACTTACTTTAATTGAGTTCCGAAGGATGCATCAGAAAGAACTATGCAGAAAGGAGAGGGGAGAGCATTTAGAGATCAGCAAAAAGTAGGTAAGTGCTAAGCGCTGGTGACTGGGAGGGCAGGGTGGACCAGGGACTTAAAATACATTTTTTTTTTTAGACATGAGTCTTGCTATATTGCCCCCACTGGAGTGCAGTGGGGTGATTATCGCATGCTACAGCCTTGAACTCCTGGTCTCAAGCGATCTTCCTGTCTCAGCCTCTTGAGTAGCTGGGACTACAGGTGCACCATCACACCAAGCTTTAAGAGGCATCATCAACATCATACTGAATGGGCAAAAGCAGGAAGCATTCCCCTTGAGAACCAGAACAAGACAAGGATGCTCACTCTTACCACTCCTATTCAACCTAGTACTGGAAGTCCTAGCCGAGCAATCAGGCAAGAGGAAGAAATTAAAAACATCCAGATAGGAAGAGAGGAAATCAGACTATCCCCGTTTGTAGATAATATGATGATTTATAGCTAGAAAACTATAGTTTCAGTCCCATATCTCCTAGATCTGATGAACAACTCCAGCCACAGTTTCTGGATAGAAAATCAATGTACAAAAATCAGTAGCATTTCTAAACACCAATAGCATCCAAGCTGAGTGCCAAATCAAGAATGCAATCACATTTGCAATAGCCACACAAAGAGTAAAATACCTAGGAATACAGCTACCCAGGGAGGGGAAAGAACTCTCCAATGAGAATTACAAAACACTGCTGAAAGAAATCAGAGATGACACAAACAAATGGAAAAACATCCCATGCTCATGGACAGGAAAAATCAATATTGTTAAAATGGCCATACTACCCAAAACAACCTACAGAGTCAGTGCTATTCCTATCAAACTACCAATAAAATTCTGTACGTAATTAGAAAAAAACTGTTCTAAAATTCATACGGAACCAAAAATGAACCCAAATAGCCAAAGTAATTCTAAGCAAAAAGAACAGAGCCAGAGGCATCACATGACTGACTTCAAACCATACTACAAGGCTACAGTAACCAAAACAGTATGGTTATGATACAAAAATAGACACATACACCAATGGAATAGAATAGAGCTCCCAGAAATAAAGCTGCACATCTATAACCAACTGATCTCTGACAAATTTGACCAAAACAAGCAATGGGGAAAGGATTCCCTTTTCAATAAATGGTGCTGGGATAACTGGCTAGCCATATGCAGAAGATTGAAACTGGACCCCTTCCTTACACCATGTATAAAAATCAACTCAAGATAGATTAAAGACTTAAATGTAAAACCTAAAACTATAAAAACTTTTGAAGAAAACCCAGGAAATACCATTCTAGACACAGGGCCTGACAAAGATTTTGCAATGAAGATGCCAAAAACAATTGCAATAAAAATCAACATATGGAACCTAATTAAACTAAAGAAATTCTGCACAGGAAAAGAAACTATCAACCAAACCACAAAACGGGAGAAAATATTTGCAACTAAGCATCTTACAAAGATCGAATTCAAAAATCTGTAAGGAACTTAAATTAATGAGGAAAAAACAACCCCATTAAAAAAGTGGGCAATGGACATGAACAGACACTTTTCAAAAGAAGACATATACACAGCCAACAAGCATATAAAGAAAATGCTCAACATCACTAATCATTAGAAAAATGCAAATCAAAACCACAGTGAGATACCATCTCACACCAGTCAGAATGGCTATTATTAAAAAGTCAAAAAATAACAGATCCTGATGAGGCTGTGGAGAAAAGGGAATGCTATTCACTGCTGGTGAGAATATAAATTAGTTCAGCCACTGTGGAAAGCAGTTTGGCAATTTTTCAATGAACTTATAACAGAACTACCATTGGACCCAGCAATCCCATTATTGGGTATATATCCAAAGGAATATAATAAGCATTCTGCCATAGAGATACATGCATGTGTATGTTCATTGCGGCACTATTTACAATAGCAAAGACATAGAATCAACGTAAATGCCCATCAGTGGTATACTGGATAAATAAAATATGGTACATATACACAATGGAATACTATGCAGCCATAAAAAAGAACAAGATTATGTCCTTTGCAGGATGGACATCTCAATACAGATAGGCTACAGATAAAACAGCTGTCTGCTACATTCTGCCCGTCCTTGACCTAGCACTGGGTGCGGCAGAGGTGGTAGGATTGAGCTCAGATTGACCAAATGGAATGTCGGATGGAGATGCAGGCCATTATCCCAAGTGAACTCATGCAAGTACAGAAAACCAAACTCCACGTGTTCTAACTTGCAAGTGGGAGCTAAACATTGAGCAGACATGGACACAAAGAAGGGAATAGTAGACACTTGGGCATATTCGAGGTGGGGGAAGGAGGGTGAGGATCAAAAAACCACCTATTGGATACCATGCTGATTACCTGGGTGACCTCATAATAAGTACACCAAACCCTGTCAACATGCAATTTAGCTATAGAACCAATCTGCACATGTGCCCCTGAAATTATAATTAAAAAACAATTGATTAGATTATGTGATTTTGGCATAATATATAATACATGTGATTTTAAAAAAAAGACATCTTGAGACACATGTGCACCCCGAGCACATGAAGGCAGTGGAGAGAAAGAAACCAAACCAGAGGCAGAAGGGTGTTGTGAGCAATGTCGGTCCCCAGATACTCATCATTCCTGTTGGTCAATCTGAGCTCAATCCTCCACCTCTGCCACACCCAGTGCTGGATCAAGGATGAGTGGGATGTAGCAGATAGCATTGTATCTGTAACCTATCTGACCTATCTGTCTTTGAGGAAATCTCATTGTGAGTCCTGGCAACCCAGAGAAGATATTGAGCTGCAAATCTCCTGCCTCCCTTGCAACCAAGACAAGCCATGTGATGTCGGTTCTGCCACCAGGAGGTAACCCATGAGAATGTTGATGTGATCAGTGGCAGAAGTGGCCGGCTTTGGGGATAGTGGTTGCAGGGTCGAGCTCCCAATGGCACAGCAGGCCCTGTGCTGAGGGCGGCGGCAGCGGCTATAGTGAGGGTAGCCTCCTGGCACTGATGCTTCATGGCACAGGAGCAGGGTGGAGGTTAGTTCGTCAGACCAGGCCTGCAGTGCGGTTTGGGGCATTTTTCCTAGAAGCTTAGCCTCAAGTTCTTTTCTCTGGCTCTTCCAATGATTCTGTGGGATACCTAACATCCTCTATTGCATTCCCCTTTCTACTTAACCAGCTTGCATTTCCATTCAAGGACATGGACCCCTTACAGGCCAAAACCAATCAGAGCCTGTGAAACATGGACAGGGGCTTACTGGGGACTGTGGGGAGGCAAACTTTCTGTGCTGTACGAGGGAACCCAGGAAGCCAGCCCACTCTCCCTGCTTACCTGGAACCTCAGTTGCCACCAAGGGCTTTCCCTGCAACTGTGAAGGGAATGGGCCTTAAGATAGGGCATGCATGGCAGAGACACCAAAAGATCCTGGAGGCTGAATGGGTGGCTCACGGCTATAATCCCAGTTCTTTGGGAGGCTATGGCACAGGGATCTCTTGAAGTCAAGAGTTCAAGACCAGCCTAGGCAACATAGTGAGACTCTCATCTCTACAAAAAATAAAAATATAAAAATTAGCCAGGAGTGGTGGCATATGCCTGTAGTCTCAACTACAGAAGAGACTGAGGCAGGAACATGGCTTGAGCCTGGAAGTTTGAGGCTGCAGTGAGCTGTGATTGTGCCACTGTACTCTGGCCTGGGTGACAGAGCAAGATCCTGTCTCAAAAAAAAAAAAAAAAATCCTGGGTCTTTGATGACATCACCAAGCTGCTGGACTGACCCCAGCCTCAAAAAGCTCTGGACATCCTCCTCCCTGAGCTAATGCATGTGGTCAAACCAACTCTAATTGGCTCCTCTGTTCTGTGAAGCCCAAATATTTACACTGGTACAGGGAGGAAGGAAGCAATTTCTGGGGAATAAGCACGCATTCTCCCTGGCTATGTCAGAAACCACTTTAAATTCTGTGCAATTTTAAAATCTGTTCCTTCCCCACAATACCAATCCTACTCAGGCAAGTCCTACCTGGTTCCAAACACTTCATTCCAGAAAATACATCCTTTCTTGGCCCTCTCCCTCTGTTGAGTCTCTCTTTGATGGGTGTAAAGTGGTTCCGTTACTTGCCTAGCTCACATATCTGGTAAGTGGCAGAGCTGAAGGTCTGGAGGCAGTCCAGATTCCAGGCTTTTAACCACTAGGTTGAGTGCCATGCATATCCAGCTTCGTTACATTAAAAAAAAAAAAAAAAAAAAAAGGATGACCTTGAGCCAGACTGAAAATAAAGAAAAAAAAAAGAGCTCAACTCCAGCTCCATATTTACTATCTGGCCTTGAACAAGCTTCTGAAGTCTCACTGTAAAATGAAGTTAGTGATGCCAGCTTCATAGAACCTGGCAGTCATCTATGCTGTCTACCAATGACTTCAGGCTCCCCAGCTTCTGGGCACATGCAGAGCTTCACACTTCCTGGTCCACTTGGGTGAGGTGATCTGACTAGCTCTGGCCAAGGAGTGTAAATCGAGGGTGTATGTGTCTCTTCTGGGCCAGAACTCTGTCTCTCTGGTAGAACAAACAGCAATGCCCATGATGTCAGTGGCTCTGCTGAGAAGAGCCCCCAGCCAATCCATCATGGGCACATAATGAGCAAAACACAAACTTTGAGTGTTTTAAGCAGCTCCTGGCTGATGGCTGCCATAGCGTGCACTAGCCTGTCCCGCCTGAGATATCGAGGATGGTCATCTGCTCAGTGATTCTCTTAAACTTATTTGTGCTGTGGTTCCAAACCCCAGCTGCATAAGAGAAAAAGCTCAAGCAGCAGTCCTAAAGATTCAATACATCTTGGATGAGGCCCAGATCTCTGCAGATTTCTGGAGCTCCCCAGGGACTGCCTAACCTGAGATCCCTGCATTACCATGGATCACTCATGATGTTACAGTATGATGTGGTCCCTACCCTTGAGGGCCACATAGATTGGACCAGACTGGTGGCAAGAAAGAAAAATGAAAATTCAAACAGGATAAGACATCTGACACCTGCAAAATGAAGTGAGAATATATGAGAGCTTTATGAACTATAGAGCTTGACCTATAATAAAAATAGAGGTGCTCACTGGAAAATCCATTCACCAATTGTGTGACCCAAGACTGAGAGTATAGGCTCTCAGTCTAATGTATATATCATAAAATTACATGTCTCACCTGGGCACAGTGGCTCACACCTGTGATCCCAGCACTTTGGGAGGCCAAGGCGGGCAGATCACCTGAGGTCGGGAGTTTGAGACCAGCCTAGCTAACATGGTGAAACCCAGTCTTTACTAAAAATACAAAAATTACCTGGGCAAGGTGACGTGCACCTGTAATCCTAGCTACTCCAGGGGTTGAGGCAGAAGAATTATTTGAACCCGGGAGGTGGAGGTTGCAGTGAGCTGAGATTGCACCACTGCACTTCAACCTGAACAACAGAGCGAGACTCCGTCTCAGAAAAAAAAAAGAGAAATTATGCGTCTCTCTGTTTTCCACGCATGAAAACTGAGGCTGGGCATAGTGGCTTATGCCTGTAATCCCAGCACTGGGGGAGGCTGAAATGGGCGGATCATGAAGTCAGGAGTTCAAGACCAGCCTGGCCAGGATGGTGAAACCCGTCTCTACTAAAAATACAAAAATTAGTCAAGATTGCACCACTATACTCCATCCTGGGCTACAGAGTGAGACTCTGTCTCAAAATAGAAAAGAAAATTGAAGCTTAGAAGGGTTCCGAAATGTAGCCCATGATCATACAGTGAGTATATAGCTGAATTGGAATTCAGACCCAGGTCCTTCTATATTTAAAGTCTAAGGCCCCACTGTTCACACAAGGCCCCTGGTTATCTCTCCAGCCTTAGCTATTGTCTTCCCCTTCACCTTGAACCCTATCTTCTAGTCAACTCCGAGCTACTGCTCTTTCTAGGCACATGCCATGCCATTTCACACCTCTGTGTTTTCGCTCATGCCTGTCTTTCTATCCAGCATGAATCTCCTCCATCCTCACACCCTTGCCTCCAAACACTGGAATAGTCAGAGTTTGGAGGCAACATCCTCGAACACTCAGTTTGATGTGCTGTGACCATCTCCCACAGGGAGGCCTTGCAAATGGCCCTGAACCTGCCGACTGGATGCCTCGGTCATTCGATTGCATCCGGGTGGAGGCCAGAGCTTGTCGTCTTGTCCTTGGGTCATCTGATTGGCATCCTAACACTTGTACTAAAATATCAGCCATGACCACCCGAATACTTAGCAAAAGCAAAGCCTACAGCTTACAAGGCAGACCCTTCCAGGTAGTAGGGAGAGGAGGATACAGAGAGGTTGATTGACGGACTAGCAAAATTACAGCTAGGTAGGAGGAGTAAGTTCCAGCCTTCTGTAGCACTGTGTGGTGACTGTAATTAACTATATTGTATATTTTCAAAAAGCTAGAAGAGAGGATTTTAAATATTTGCAAAACAAAGATGATAAATGTTTGAGGTGATGGATATGTTAATACCCTGATCTGATCATTTCACTGATTCCAGTATTGTCTGTAAGTATCAAAATATCTGTATTCAATAAATAGGTACAATTATTATGTGGCAACTAAAAATAAAAGGAAAAAAATACTATATCAATAATGAGTTATACAAAGGATTAAATAAATATGTATTCGTTTAGGCTGGGTGCAGTAGCTCATGCCTGTAATCCCAGCACTTTGGGAGGCCGAGGCAGGCAGATCACTTGAGTCCAGGAGTTCAAGACCAGCCTGGCCAACATGGCGAAACCCCGTCTCTACTAAAAATAGAAAAAAATTAGCTGCGCGTGGTGGTACACACCTGTAATCCCAGCTACTCAGGAGGTTGAGGTACGAGAATCGCTTGAACCCAGGAAGCAGAGGTTTCAGTGAGTTAAGATCTCACAACTGCACTTCAGCCTGGAAGACAGAGTGAGACTCTATCTCAAAAAAATAAAAATAAGGCCACATGCGGTGGTTCATGCCTGTAATCCCAGTACTTTGGGAGGCTGAGGCGGGTGGATCATGAGGTCAGGAAATCAAGACCATCCTGGCCAACATGGTGAAACCCCATCTCTACTAAAAATACAAAAATCAGCTGGGCGTGGTGGCTCGTACCTGTAATCCCAGCTATTCAGGAGGCTGAGACAGGAGAATCACTTGAACCCAGGAGGCAGAGGTTGCAGTGAGCTGAGATCACACCACTGCACTCTAGCCTGGGTGACAGAGCAAGACTCCATCTCAAACAAACAAACAAACAAATAAATAATAAGTATTAGTTTTTAAAAAGGCCCATCCAGTAAGACACACAGAAGAATATTTAAGAAAGCAAGTTCAGAGTTCTAATCCAGTCTTTGCCACTTTTAGTTTTGCAACTACAAGTACCATATTTCATTCCTCTGGACCTCAGTTTCCCAGATGTGAAATGACACATCTGAGACAGTACCTACCTCACACAGTCATTGTGAGAATTCAACGAGATTAATGTGTTCAGCAAACTTGGCCACATTGCCTGGCTCATAAGGAAGACTTGGACTAAATTCCAGCTGCCGTCATTATTTCTATTATTGTTGCCTTCTTTTTATTATTACAACTATGTAGCATGCCCCTGTAGCTACCATTATTCATATGATTACTCACCACATCCTCCCTCCCTTCCCGCCAACCCTAAGTGACTTTGCTAAAGATTCCTTCCGAGAATGGATAGTATTCTTGGAATTCTCAAAATGAGTTCTTCATTGTCCCTGATGGTTCAGTGGCCCAGTGGTGATTTTGCACTCCTGGTACCCACGGGAAGCTGCCCAGTTGGCTCCCCAGGAAGTTGGTGCCTGCCAAGCCCATTCCATCCAGGCTTCCTGGATACAGCTAAGAAAATATGGGCTCTCCATAGGCTCTCCCTCCCACTGACTTGACATCTCCCTGCTCTGGGGTATTCTGGGTTTATTCCTGGTCAGCTCAGGTCACTGTGAAGGTGGCCTCCACCCCTGGCTCTGGGAGTGGCAGGATCCCAAACAGGCCTATGGGCCTCTGGGATTGTTGATAACACTAAAAGGAATAATACCTGGAACATGCTTATTTTCTTTCCTCCCAGGAGGAGCTCAGAGTTGGACTTTTTGGTTTTGAATAACAAGTGCTTCATTTGCCATCAGAGTGAGCCAGTCTTGCCTCTCGTTACTTATCTTTCACATATCCAGAGTGTGGTAGGCAAAATTTGGGTTTTCAGTGAAGCATTCCTTGGGGTTTCATAGTGAACAACTCCAAATGTTATGAAAGGACGGAAAAACAGAAAATTCCTCCACACCCAAAGTATTACAAGAACAGGGAATTTAAGGAAAAAAACAAGTCTCAGACAATGAAATAAAGGAAAACGTAAGCTTGGCTTTTCAGATTGAAAAGATTCTGATAACCCACCCATGAAAGGTTTTCACTAGGATCTGCTTAGAGGTGAAAATTCACAGGGTCTGTGAAAAGGAAAATAAAGGTGGGAAGTCAGAAGAAAAGAAGAGAGAACAGTATGTGTGTCGGAAGATGGAGGGGACAGAAATCAATGAGAAGGTTAAAAGGCAACAGATAAGGTACCCCAGGAACCAGGACTGTCACCAAAGTAAGAGGGTCATTGGGTGACAGTATTTTACAAAAGGCTGGTGCAGGAAAGAGGCGCACACACAATTTTTTTTTTTCTGGAACTATGTTGACACACAACTGCTCAAATAAATTTGCATTCCCATCTCAACTGACTCATTTTTTTGGCTGGAACAATGAGCTCACATTCCAGAACCCAAGCCGACCCTCTTGCATCCCACTGCTGATAAAGTATAAAATGTGTAATTAGTGCTTTTTGCAGTAGGAAGGATCATGAAGTCAGCTGGGCTCTCTTTCCTGTAGCCTCTTGTCTGCAATATCTAGCGTTCAGTGTTGCATTCTTATGTCAGCCATTTCCATAGAAGAAAAGACGAGAAGAAGGGTGAGAGGGGACATTTTTACAACTTACCAGGATTTAAGCATCAGTCTTTCAATTAAAAAGCAAAGTTACAGGCGGGTGGATCACGAGGTCAAGAGATTGAGACCATCCTGGCCAACATGGTGAAACCCTGTCTCTACTAAAAATACAAAAATTAGCTGGGTGTGGTGGCATGCACCTGTAGTCCCAGCTACTCAGGAGGCTGAAGCAGGAGAATTGTTTCAACCCAGGAGGTGAAGGTTGCAGTGAGCTGAGATCATGCCACTGCAGTCCAGCCTGACGACAGAGCAAGAGTCTGTCTCAAAAAAAAAAAAAAAAAAAAAAAAAAAAAAAAAAAAAAAAAAAAAAACAAAGTTACAAATAGGGAAAAGAGGGATGTTATACTGAGTACTGTGAGGATGAAATCAGTAGTATTGGCATGAACTAACAATTTCTTAATATGTAGAGATAGTATAGGTTGATTGATGGATGGATGGAGGGATAGATAGCTACATAGACAGATCCATGTGTGTGTAGACTCGTATACTTAACATATTCTCAAGCTCTGAACACTGAGAGGGCCCAGCAGCAAGGATTCTCCAGGAGCAGTGAGCACACATACCACTCAGATCTTGGTTTCTAAATACCGTTCTCTAAAAAAAAAAAAAAAAAAAAGACAGAGAGAGAGAGAAACCAGGGCTTCTTGGAGAAGTGGTTACTTTCAGAACTGGAGCAGAGAAAACACAAAATGCCCCTAGAATACCTTGTGAACAATGCCAGAAAATAGGGAATTGCTCAAAAAATAATGGGGACTTATTAGAAGGATATAGAATTCCTCACGGCCAGAGCTGGAACAATTTGAGCAACAAAGTAATGATAGCTCTGGATTATAAATCATAAAATATATACCCATGAGTCCATAATAATAAGAAGAAAGGAAGCAAAGGAGCAAGCAAGAAAATGGGGAAGGAAAGAAGGAAAAGAGGAAGGAAGCAAAGGAGGAAAAAAGGGAGGAACTCTTTCCTTAAGAAGAATTATAATTGGCTGGGCACGGTGGCTCATGTCTATCATCCCAGCACTTTGGGAAGCTGAGGCGGGTGGATCACCTAAAGTTATGAGTTCGAGACCAGCCTGGACAACCTGGTGAAACCCCATCTCTACTAAAAATACAAAAATTAGCTGGACATGGTGGCAGGTGCCTATAATCCCAACTACTCAGGAGGCTGAGGCAGGAGAATCACTTGAACCTGGGAGACAGAGGTTGCAGTGAGCCAAGATCACAGCATTGCACTATAGCCCGGGTGACAGAGTGAGACTCCATCTGAAAAAAAAGAAGAAGAAGAAGAATTACAAATAATAGGCTGGGCGGGGTGGCTCACAGCTGTAATCTCAACACTCTGGGAGGCTGAGGTGGGCGGATCCCTTGAGGTCAGGAGTTCAAGATCAGCCTGGTCAACATGGTGAAACCCTGTCTCTATTAAAAATACAAAAATTATCAGGGCATGGTGGTGCACACCTGTAATCCCAGCTTCTAAGGAAGCTGAAGCATGAGAATTGCTTGACCCCAGGAGGCAGAGGCTTCAGTGAGCTAAGATTACGCCACTGCACTCCAGCCTGGGTGACAGAGTGAGACTCCATCTTAAAACCAAACCAAAACAAACAAAAACAATAAATGTAGAAGCAATGAGGGAAATAAAAAAATCACCATTAGTACACCACAGTACAAACTGCTGCAGGCAAGATCCACGCATGGATGCTGAAGTGTAAGTGAGCAAACATTTCAGGAGAAACAAGATAGTCTTGAAGTATCTCCCCCGAGAGATTAATCAATGACAAAAATAAAAATGGTAACTTTATAGTGAGGAAACCCAACAGACACCACATTAATCAAGTGATTGAAGTTAACATCCCTAGTAATAAGTTATGTTGATATATTGATATGATTCAAAAAGAAGGGCACTTCGGCTCTATCATTCTTCTCCCAAACCCATAACCCCTGTCTAACCATGAGAAAACATCAGACAAACTCAAATTGAGGGACACTCTACAAAACGCCCCTCCAGTATTTTTCCAAAGTTCCAAAGTCACAAAAGACAAGGAAAAGGCTGAAGAATTGTCAGAGGCTGGCAGAGACTAAGGAAACCTGATGGTTAAATGCATTGTGGGATCCTGGTCAGAAACACGTCATCAGAGGAAAAACTGGTAAAATCCAAATACAGTCTATAGGTTAGTTAACAGTACTGTACCCCTGTTAACTTCTTGGTTCATTTTGATCATTGCTTTACAGTTATAAAAGATGCTAATGTAGGCCAGGTGTGCTGGCTCATGCCTATCATCCCAGCACTTTGGGAGGCCAAGGCGGGTGGATCATCTGAGGTAAGGAGTTCGAGACCAGCTTGGACAACATGGTGACACCCCATCTCTACTAAAAATACAAAAATTACCTGGGTGTGGTGGCACACACCTGTAATCCCAGCTACTCAGGAGGCTGGGGCAGGAGAATCACTTGAACCTGAGAGGCAAAGGTTGCAGTGAGCCAAGATCGTGCTATTGCACTCCAGCCCAGGCAACAGAATGAGACTCCATCTGAAAAAAAAAAAGAGGTACTATAATCCCAGCACTTTGGGAGGCCGAGGCGGGTAGATTGCCCGATCTCAGGAGTTCAAGACCAGCCTGGCCGACATGGTGAAACTCTTATCTCTACTAAAATACAAAATATTAGCCGGGTGTGGTGGCGTACGCCTATAGTCCCAGCTGCTTTGGAGGTTGAGGCAGGAGAACTGCTCGAGCCCGGGAGGTGGAGGCTGCAGTGAGCCGAGATCATGCCACTGCACTCCAGCCTAGGTGACAGAGCAATACTCCGTCTCAAAAAAAAAAAAAAAGATGCTAATGTTAGGACAAGCCGGGTAGAGGGTCTATGGGAATGTGCTGTTGCTTTTGCAACTTTTCTTAAGTCTGAAATTATTTTGAGGTAAAAAAGTTTTTTCTTTTTAATGAGCTGCTGAGTTTACCTCTCTACTGCTGATAGGGTTTTCTAGCAGCAATGTGAAGCTAGAAACCCTCTGTTCTAAAACTGGCATAAGAAGTAAGGCCCTTCAGAGTTTCCATTCCTGGAGGAAGAACTTTAAGGGGGAGCTTCATTCAATAATAAATGCTTATTAAGTACTATGATGGGCTCTGAGGATATAAAAGTGAACATACAGACATGATTCCTGTCCTCAGAGAGCTTACTGACTAGGGGGAAGAAACAGACCAAAACAAACTACAAAAAAATTAAAATTATTGTGAGCTATGACAAATGCCATGAAGGAAATCAATAAGGAGGTCAGGAAAGGAATTCCTAAAGCGAAGCTGAGAGCTAATGAATGAAAAGGGCCAGGTGCAGGGGCTCACGCCTGTAATCCCAACATTTTGGGAGGCTGAGGTGGGCAGATCACCTGAGGTCAGGAGTTCCAGACCAGCCTGGCCAACATGGTGGAACCTTGTCTCTACTGAAAATACAAAAATTAGCCAGGTGTGGTGGCGAGTGCTTATAATCCCAGCTACTCAGGAGGCTGAGGCAGGAGAATTGCTTGAACTCGGGAGGTAGAGGTTGCAGTGTGCTAAGATTGTACCACTGCAGTCCAGCCTGGGAGACAGAGCAAAAAAACATCTTAAAAAACAATAATAAATAAAAACATCCATCTTAAAAAACAATAATAAATAAAATAATAAAGAATGAAAAGGATCTAAACATGTCAAGAGTGGGAGAAGGAGAACTCAGGCAGAAGGAATAGCACGTGCAAAGCCCTGAGTCAGGAAAGAGCTTGGTGTGTTTGAGGGCAGTGGCACAGATCACCGTGAACACTAGGCCGTAAGTCAACTTAGAATAGACACCTCAAACAGTAAGGAGGTTTCTCAAACAAGTAAAAACAGAACTAGCACACAATCTTGCAATCTCACTACTGAGTATTTATCCAAAGGAAAGGAAATCCATATATCAAAGAAATACCTGCACCCCCATGTTTGCTTGTGAGTGTATTGCTTTATTTTAGAGGCAGCCTCACCCTGGCTCCCACGTGGGATGCAGCGGCACAATTATAGCTCACCGTAACATTGAACTCCTAGGATCCTCCTACCTCAGCCTCCTCAGTGGCTAGGACTATAGATGCCCTTCACCACACCCAGCTAATTTTTAAAAAAATATTTTTTGTAGAGTCAGGGTCTCACTATGTGGCCTAGGCTACATCAGTGTTTATTGCAGTGCTATTCACAACAGCCAAGATATGAATTCCACCTAATCGTCTAACAAATGAATGGATAAAGAAAATATAAATATATATACGATATAAATGGATACTATATATATCCATTTATACACACACACACACACACACACGCACACACACACACACACACACAATGGAGGACTGGGCATAGTAGCTTGTGCCTGTAATTCCAATACTTTGGGAAGTCAAGGTGGGAAGATCACTGGAGACCAGGAATTTGAGACAAGCCTAGGCAATGTAGTGAGACCCCATTTCTAAAAATATATGTATATATACACAATGGAACACTAGTTAGCCATAAACAAGAATGAAATCCTGGCATTTGCAGCAACATGGATGGAACTGGAGGTCATTATGTTAAATGAAATAAGCCAGACACAGAAAGACAAATATCATATGTTCTTAATCACATGTGGAAGCTAAAAAAGCTGCTGTAATGGAGGCAGAGGGTAGGAGGGTGGTTTCCAGAAAGGGTTGCAGTGGGGATGAAAAGAGGTTGGTTAATAGGTACAAACATAAAGTTACATAGAAAGAATACATTCGAGTGTTTGATAGTACAGTAGGATAACTGTGGTTAACAATAATTTGTTGTGTATTTCTTTCTTTTTTCTTTTTTTTTTGAGACAGAGTTTCACTCTTGCTGCCTAGGCTGGAATGAATGGCGCAATCTCGGCTCACTGCAACCTCTGCCTCCTGGGTTCAAGCGATTCTCCTGCCCCAGCAGCCTGAACAGCTGGGATTACAGGCATGAGCCACCGCACCTGGCCAATACTTTGTATTTTCAGCAGAGACGAGTTTCACCGTGTTGGTCAGGCTGGTCTCGAACTCCTGATCTCAAGCTATCTGCTCGCCTTAGCCTCCCAAAGTACTGATATATACAGGCCATCGCGCCCAGTCTGTATATTTCAAAATAGCTAGAAGAGAAGATTTGAAACGTTCCCAGCACAGATAAATGATAAGTGTTCAAGGTAATGGATATCTTAAATACCCTGATGTGATCATTACACATTCTGTACATCAAAATATCACATGTACCCCATAGATATGTACAATTATTATGAATCAATAAAAAATTTTTTTAAAAAGAATAGAATACTCAATCCTTGTCTATGCCATCACTGCCACCATAACTCCTCCCTCATTTCATGTAACCCCCCAACAATCCTACCAGGTAAAAACAAACGAACATCAGCACCCCCATGCAAAACCCTCTCTAAATTTATTTAAGAGGCAGCCTCACTCTGGCTCCCAGGCTGAATGCAGTGGCACTATCATAGCTAAATGGTCATAACAAAACAAAGTATGACCACATTGCATTTTAAGGTTGTGTAAGGGTGGGTGGCATGCTTCACACTGATGGGGAAATAAATCTCTTTGCTGGTCTTTTCCCCTTGCAAAACTTGACGTGAGAGGAAGAGACCAGATTGGAAGGCCTGGGTCTCAGCAGAGCACATTCACGTGAGGGAAGACGTGTAAAGGGAAGTCCAGTGCCGAGTTCAAAATTAGGGAGTTGAAAAGAAATGAATTGTTCTGATCAGAAAAAAGGTGAAGAATATTTGGGAAGCAGGGTAAAAGAAGATCGGAAAGGAACGATGTTTGGGGAATTCCGAAGAAAGATACCTAATATTCATTTATAAATTTGCATTGAAAACTCGTTCCAGAGCCCACGAACCTTGTAAAGTCTGCCACATAGGCAGGTCTGGTGTGTCTGTGAATAAGTGTGTGATACTGTGCCAGAATTGCTAGTCTTTGCTCACCGGTAACAACTAAAATAAGCAGCCCAGGATAACTAAGATCTGTGTGTAAACAAATGCTTATCTTGACTTCTGTAAACCACTGAAGTAACAAACAGAATGACAAAAGTCCCCTGGCCCTTGGAATGTCCGGAGACCCCCACCCTCGTCTCCGCCCAGGAGGTGAATTACAGAATCCCCTGGCCCTTGGAATGTCTGAATCCTTTTCATCCCCATCCCCGCTCCTCATCCCCACTCCCAAGGTGGTTTTTCGGGTATAAAAAGTCTTGGCACCCTCCTTTCGACGCCACAGGTTGAAGAGACGTGTCCTCTGTGGTCGCCGGCATCATAAATGACCCTGCAATCTGGCATACTTTTGTCTTGGTGCTAACTTTCTACGCTCGATCCAGTACCAGAAGTGTGATCTGTGTGAGTATATTTGTGTTTGTGTCTGTGTCTGTGTGCGCATCTGTGAATGTGTGTCTATGAGTGTGCTTGTATATCTATGTGTGTCTGTATGTGTTTGTATGAGTGTTGTGTATGTGTGTATTTGTATGAGTGTACTGTGTGTGTCTCTATGTCCATACGTGTGTATTTGTATAAGTGTATCTACGTCTTTGCATATGCCTGTATGTGTGTATGCATTTGTTTTCGTTATTTTTTTGAGACAGAGTCTTCCTCCTGTTGCCCAGGCTGGAGTGCAATGGCGCGATCTAGGCTCACCGCAACCTCTGCCTCCTGAGTTCAAGTGATTCTCCTGCTTCAGCCTCCTGAAGTAGCTGGGATTACAGGCGCCCACCACCATGCGCAGCTAATTTTTTGTATTTTCAGTAGAGACGGGGTTTCACTACGTTGGTCAGGCTAGTCTTAAACTCCTTACCTCAGGTGATCCACCTTCCTCAGCCTCCCAAAGTGCTGGGATTACAGGAGTGAGCCACTGCATCCAATCACATATGTGTATTTATATGAGTGCTTCTGTGTTAGTCTGTATGTCCATGTGTGTGTATTTGAGTACGTCCGTATGTGTGTGTGTGTATTTCTATAATGTGTCTTGTGTGTTTGTATGCATATGGGTATATATGCATGTGTTGTGTATCTGTGAATGTCTATGTGTGTATGGGTCTGTCTATGGTGTGTCTATAGGACAGTGTCTGTGTGTGTGTATGTTGGTGTCTGTGAATGTTTCTGTCTCTGAGTCTATGTGAACTGCTGTATCTGTCTCTGTTTCACTGTGTCTTTGTCCCTGTGTGCCTCTGTTGGTGAGTTTGTGTGTGTCCAGGTGTGTTTGTATATGGCTTTGTCTTTGTATGTGTGTTGAAAATCACATCACGGGACTGAATTCCTGTGACAGTAAAGACAAATAAATCGCCATAAGAATCAGAGGGAGAACAATAAGTCAGCCAAGACAGGAGGAAGTTGGGCCCTAGGTGACAGTGAGAATGTAAGGAATTCCATGACATCTTTGCAAGGGCATTGGAATTTCCCCAGGGTCTGGAATGCGGGTGGGGGTGGCGAGTCAAGACACTACTATGGAGACTTCCAACAGCAGGGAGACCCGCCTCCATACTGCACCTGGAGTACACTGTGTTATCTCCATTTGGCAGCTGAGAAAACTGAGTTTGAAAACTAGTTAGTTCTTTTATTGGACTAAAGAGAAGGACCCAACTGCTGAGCTAGCACCAGGCTCTGGCTGGACTGACCCTTGACTGAAAACACTGAATCACAGTGAGAAAGTCACTCCCTGTCCCATTTGTTTTCTGTCCTTTTAAATTGAACTTTTAGAGATAGGGTCTTGCTATGATGCCAAGCTGGACTCAAACTCCTGGTCTCAAGAGATCCTCCCGCCTCACCCTCTAGAGTAGCTAGGATTACAGGTGTGCATCACAGGAGATGGGAGAATTGCTGAAGCCTGGGGGGTCAAGGCTGCTGTGAGCCATGATCACACCACTGTATTCCAGCCAGGTGACAGAGTGAGACCTTGTATCAAAGGAAAAAAAAGGAGACTTCTATCATGTTAGAGGTAAATTTAGGAGAGTTTGTTTTCAGTCCTGATGAGACAGTCTCTTGTGGTGGCAGTCTAGTGTTAATACTTTTCTAACACTTGTTCATCTTTTTTATAAAGAAAATATTTTTCTTTATCATTAATAACACCTACTAAGAGCATCACAACCTCAGGCAGGCGGACTGGAATGCATTTTCTCCTGGATATGCATAACAACAGCTCTATAGATGCACGATGTCACAAAAATAGTGGAACACCTCGCAAGACAATTTTAGTATGGTTTCTGAGATAGTTTGGCCATCTTATCTACATAAACATGATGACAGGGAAGATACTCTTTTTCTATTTGGCATGATTTTAATTTTTGTTAATTATTTGTGGAGTTAAATAAGAAGCACTCAGCTCACTGGAAACCATTTAACATTTGAAGTCCTTCTGAGTGCTTAAAAAGTTTGAGAGGTTTCACCAGCTGGAGCAACACAAGACCTTGTCTCTACTAAAAATAGAAAAAATTAACCAGGCATGGTAGCGTGTGCCTGTAGTCCCAGCTACTCGGGATACTGAGATGGGAGAATCCCTCGAGCCCAGGAGGTCAAGGCTGTGGTGAACTATGATCGCACCACTGCACTCCAGCCCGGGTGACAGAGCGAGACCTTATATCAAAAATTAATCAATAAATAAATTGAGACTTTGGTCATGTTAGTGGTAAATTTAGGAGAGTTTTTATTTGTTTGGTTGCTTGCTTTTAATTTCTATTTTACAAAAATTCAAGACTACGGAAAAAGTTGCAAGAACTGTAAAATAATCTCTTATATACACTTTATCTAGATTCTACCTCTTTACATTTTTGCCACATTTGCTCTCTCCCCTCTCTCTCTCTCTTTCTCTCTCTCTCTCTCTCTCTCTCTCTCTCTGTGTGTGTGTGTGTGTGTGTGTGTGTGTGTGTGTCTGTGTGTCTTTCTGGGTAATATCTGTAAGTCTATGTGTCTATACACATACATACAACATATACACACACTTTTTAAAAAAGCATTTGAGAATCAGTTGCCAATATAATGATCTTTAATTCCTGGTCAGGCGCAGTGGCTAACATCTGTAATCCCAGCCCTTTCTGAGGCCAAGGCAGGCAGATCACCTGAGGTCAGGAGTGCGAGACCAGCCTGGCTAACATGATGAAACTCTGTTTCTACTAAAAACACAAAACTTAGCTGGGCGCAGTGGCATGTGCCTATAGTTCCAGCTGCCTGGGAGGCTGAGGCAGGAGAAATGCTTGAACCAGGGAGGCAGAGCCTGCAGTGAGCCAAGATCATGCCATTGCACTCCAGCCTGCCAAAAAAAGTGAAACTCCGTCTCAAAAAAAAAAAAAAAAAAGAAGAAAAAAAATTCTAAATACTCCATGTACCTCCTGAGAACAAGGACATTCTCTTCCATAACCACACTGCAGTTACCAAGTTTGCAAATTTAATATTGACACCATGCCATTATGCAATATACAATCCATATTCAAAGTCTGCCAATTGTCTCAATGAAGTCACTTCAGTCATTTTAGTTTTTCTGATCGAGGATCCAATCCACAATCATACTGCATTTAAATACCATTTGCCTTCACTCTCATTTAATCTGGAACAGTTCCTCAGTCTTTCATGACATTGACCCAATTCTCTTTTTAACAAAGAGAAACCAAGCTTTAGGCTCAGAACCTCACACTAGTAACAATATCCAGCTAGAATAAAATCGACTTTTGTTTTCTGAGTATTTATGTCCCAATTATCATCTATTTATGGCAAGTGACACTGGCTTCTTATTTAGGGGACCATATAGGATTTCTTAGTTTTTCATTTTAAAAGTAAGTTAGAGCACAATGGCTCATGCCTGTAATCCCAGCACTTTGGGAGGCCGAGGTGGGCAGATGACCTGAGGTCAGGAGTTTGAGGTCAGCCTGGCCAACACGGTGAAACCCCGTCTCTACTAAAAATACAAAAATTAGCTGGGCATGGTGGCACGTTCCTGTAATCCCAGCTACTCAGGAGGCTGAGGCAGGAGAATGGCTTGAGCCGGGGAGGAAGAGGTTGCAGGGTGCCGAGATTGTGCCGTTACACTCCAGGCTGGGCAACAGAGTGAGACTCCATATCAAAATAAATTAATTAAAAGTAAGTTAATTTAAAAGAATATATTAAGGAAGTCATAGAACTGGCATGTAGATTTAGTCTGAGTTTTCTCATCCTCAGCACTACTGGCACTTGGGGCTGGATAACTCTGCGTTGTGGGGCTGTCCTGTGAACTGTAGGGTGTTTACAGCCTCCCTAGCCTGTACCCACTAGATGCCAGTAGTATCCCCTGCCCTCTCTTTCTCTCTCACTCTGGTTGTGACAACCAAACATGGCTCCAGACATTGCCAAACGTCCCCTGGGAGGCAAACTCACCCAGCTAAGAGCCACTGATATAGCCAAAAACCATGAGAGTGGAGTGTGATTGACAGGAGCTTGGGAACCTTGGAGTAGAGCCTCTGGCCAGTTCAGCTCAACCAGTGTTTACCAAGTGCTGCCATATGCCTGGCTCTGCATAGGTCCTAGGGAGACAGATGAGCAGGACGCAGTCCAGCCCTCCAGGAGCTGCAATGAAATAAAAAGGGGGTGGTGGGCGATCAAGAGGCAGAAAAGGTGGGAGATGGGAAAAGCTCTACCATCACCCAGAATTAAGTGTCAATCTGGTGACTCTCACAACAGCTCTTCTGCCCCAATAATTCCTTTTAAGGCATGAATTAGATCATGTGATTCCCCTGATGAAAAGCTTCCAGTAACTTCCCACCACATTTAGAATAAGATCCAAAGCTCTTATAGGACCTCAAAGGCCCTGCACACTCTGGCTCCTGTGTCTTCCTCTGTGGTCTGGATTTGCCTCACTGCCCATTATTCCCAGGCTCCAGCCACTCTCTCTCAGGGTCTTACCACACTTGTTTCCAACTGAAGGTCTTAGCACTGTGATGTCCTCTGTATGGAATGCTCTGTCCCAAGTCTTTACAGAGCCAGCTCTGGGTCACCAGGTCTCTGTTCAAATATCACCTCCCCCGACCACTTTATATACAGGAGCCCTCAATCCTATTATTCTGTTTAATTTATTCCATTGCATTTTCTGTGGTTGACAATGTAGGTTGGCTGACAGACCTTCACCATCAGTGCCTGCCCAAGACCATGGGAACCCACCTCTTGCATCAGCAAGACCTGGATATGAGACATGGAATCAAAGGAGATCATTTTGGAGCTTTAAGATTTGACTGCCCCGTTGGATTTTGAACTTGCATGGAGCCTGTAGCCCCTTCGTTTTGGCCAATGTCTCCCATTTGGAATGGGTGTGTTAATCTAGTGCCTATACCCCCACTGTATCTAGTAACTAACTTGCTTTTAATCTTATAGGCTCATAGGTGGAAGGGACTTGCCTTGTCTCAGATGAAACTCTGGACTCTGAACTTTTGAGTTAATGCTCAAATAAGTTAAGACTTTGGGGGGACTGTTGGGAAGGCATGATTGGTTTTAAAATGTGAGGATATGAGATTTGAGATGGGTCAGGAGCGGAGTGATAAGGTTTGGCTGTGTTCCCACCCAAATCTCGTCTTGAATTATAGCTCCCATAATTCCCATATGTTGTGGGAGGGACCCAGGGGAAGATAATTGAATCACAGGGGTGGTTTCCCCATGCTGTTCTCATGGTAGTGAATAAGTCTCATGAGTTCTGATGGTTTTATAAGGGGTTTCCCCTTTTGCTTGGCTTTCATTCTCTCTTGCCTGATGCCATGTATAAGACGTGTCTTTTGCCTTCTGCCATGATTGTGAGGCCTTCCCAGCCACGTGGAACTGTGAGTCCATTAAACCTCTATTTCAAGCTGGCTGCGGTGGCTCACGCCAGTAATCCCAACACTTTGGGAGGCTGAATCAGGCGGATCACCTGAGGTTGGGAGTTTCAGACCAGCCTGACCAACATAGAAAAACCCTGTCTCTACTAAAAATACAAAATTAGCCAGGTGTGGTGGCACATGCCTATAATCCCAGCTACTTAGAAGGCTGAGGCAGGAGAATTGCTTGAGCCTGGAAGGTGAAAATTGTGATGAGCCAAGATCATGCCACTGTACTCCAGCCTGGGCAACAAGAGCAGAACTTCGTCTCAAGAAAAAAAAAACCAAAAAAACCCCTCCATTTCTTTATAAATTACCCAGTCTCAGGTATGTCTTTAATAGCAGTGTGAAAACGGCCTAAAATAGTATCCTTCTCCTTAGTGACCACCCAGGCAGAAGTGACCGTCTGACCCACATCTGGTCCCGGAGAGATGCAGAAATCGGCTGTCACTGCCTGATACAGGGACTGCCCTTCCCCTCTCTTCATCTTCCTGCTGAATTACAAGGGTGACGACTGGAGCTGTTCAACCATCCTATGACCGACGGGAAAGACCATACACATGTAGATCCTTGAGCCACAGAACCAGCACCAGCTTCCTCTCATTTACTGCTCCAGAGAGAAAAATAAAGCCCTAGGGTTTAAGCCACTATAGTGAGGTTGTCTGGAACTTGCAGCCAAAAGCATCCCTAATTGACATACTATGTGAGATTCCTACGTAAATTTAGCTGTTTGTTTTTGGTCCATATCCCTTTAGTATTCTCTATGCACCATGAGACAGGAAGTCATGTCTGTCTTATTCATGACTACATCTCCAGCTCCTAGGCATGGGCCCCGACTCATGACAGAGTTCAATAACTATGAACCTGTCTGTTCTCTAGTTCCCTTACATGTAAATAGGGATGGTCTCAACACCTTGACAGATTGCAAGGATTAAATGAGTCAATATGTTTTATATATAGCACTTAGAGCAGTGCCTGGCATACAATCACAGCACAAAGAGTTGCTATTATTTGTTGATTTAATGAAGTAATTAATTTATGGAAGAAAGGATCCCTCCTCTGTGTGCTTTAGCAGCCGTGTCCTCTGGCTTCCTCTTCCTCTTCAAATCAAAGCTGTGTTTACTTGGTGCTGACAAGTCAGACTATTGATTAAGAAACATGACCATGACAGTTGGAAGAAAGTCACACCATTTACAGTGAGCTGGGGGATTAGCACTTTTAGGGGGTGGAGAAGGGGAGAGACGCTGACACACAAAAGGGTAGGGTGCATAAAGCCTGCCATATTCCAAAGGGCAGGCCAAGAAATGCTGGAAATGAAATCCAATATGAGGTTTTGCTGTTGTGCACTGTGGGAAGAAGAGAACTGTGCTTTGCAACTGGTGCCCAGTGAAAGCCACTCAGAGGTCAACTGGAGTTTATAGGGATGGAGATTCAACATGCATTGTAGGGGGACGGGCTATAGTTCGCTGGGATCAAAGAGGTTCATTCATTCATTCATTAAACAAAATATATACGTGTATTTTTGAGACAGGGTCTTGCTCTGTTACCCAGGCTGGAGTGGAGTGGTGTGATCACGAATCACTGTAGCCTCAACCTCCTAGGCTCCAGCATTCCTCCCATCTCAGCCTCTGGAGTAGCTGGTACTAGAGGCATGCACCATCACACCCAGCCCCACTCAACAACCTACTCTGTGTCATATAGAGAGGGATCTGGCAGAGAAACAGTAAGTGCTGCCTTAACTGAAAAGATCATACTAGGTGATTCCAAGGGACCCCACTGTTTCTCTTTCCTAATTGCCTTGCAAGCAAGTAGATGCCAGCCCCAAATTTCAGATCCCACATGACTTAGTTCATGACCAATACTACTGCTACTAGCTAATATTTTCCAGTACCCACTCTGTACTAGATGCTCTGCTGAGACCACTTTACCAGCTACAGCCAATACCACTCACTAGGAACTTAGCACTGATTTCCCTCTTCTCTTTCACAAAAAATCTCACTTTTATTCAGGTGGCACCAGAGGACACAGGCACCCGAATTTGACTATTGGCATCCAAACATGTGCCCTAATGGACACAGAGTTACTATTTCATTCATTTCTTAGAAGTCAGTGAGATAGAGGTTAGTGTCATTCCCATTTTACAGTGGAGCAAACTGAGGTTCGGAGAGTTTACATGAATTGCTTCTATCTGATGAAGGTAGAATGTGAATCCAAGCAATTTGATTCTGGAACCTATGTTCTTTCTATTCTTTTGGTCTTTCCCCATTTGTACAGACTGCACATATAAACATTTTTGCATTTAACCCTCCCAAGAACTTGGCAGGTGGGGTTACAGGTAAGGTTTTCAAATATCTGCTGATACGTGTTCTCTGATCTGTGTGCTGGCTTTATTCTCTCAGTCACCTCCCTCCTGCTTTTAAGGCTGATCTCTTCCAGCCCAGTGGAGTGGAGAGCGTAGAAAAAGAGGGAGAGAAAGGCGAGAAGCCATCAGCTGCGTCAGGATCTAAGCAGAACTCCTAGGAGGCGAATGTTAGATAGAGCTTGGAGAAAGTCAGAAGCCGAGAAGCTTTTGCATCATTTTCCATGTGACGTTCTGGAAAGAGACATTAAAATCAGCTTACAATAGAGTTAGGCAGAGGGAGGGTTCAAATTTTGCATCCAGAAGGTTCCAGAATATACCAGGTACCCTGTGGAGGGATCTATGACACGGTGCTGATGGTGATAATAAGAGAGACTGATTGAACTTGCTGTACAGGGGTGCAGTCCCTCTCAAACTGAGAGCCACACAGTGACCAGAAATGAGACAGGAGCAAAATGTACACGGCAGTCAGACCCCAGACTAAATTTGGCACCACAAAGAGCCAAGGTAGGGCTGGTCAGTGGGAAGATGCCTTGAGTGGACCAAGTTGACCACCAGCTATCCAGAAGCCTATCAGTTGTAGACTCAGCCACTGCGGGCTGCTGGGACAGAGTGGGGGCAAGGGACCCTATTGTCACAGAGGTCAGCAAGGGCCTCCTGAGCAGCATCCCAACACACTGGGTTTTCTTCTATATATCCCGGATGCCACCTTGATGAGACAGAGGAGGGGAAGGAACTCTGAAACGACAAAGTCTCTCAAACCCAGAGGATATGGCAATACCATTCATTGGCAATTTCTAGCTCCTCTTGATCAATGATGACCTTATGGGCAAAACTTGGGAGGAAGATTGGTGCAGTTATGGAACATTCAGAAGCAACTTTTGCTTTGCACAGCTGAGTTGTGGAGGGAGTGTGTGCTCTGTTTAGTCCTGGCACACAGAATACCTATTTCTCCAGATTTTAGCCGACAAGCAAACTGAAAGTTACCATGGAAACCACCTACCTTCTCTGAGCCTCAATTTCCCTGCTTTTAAAATGGGAATAATAAGGGCTACCTCCCAGGATTATGAAGGTAAAATGAAGATCAGCACCATGAAGGAGCATGACGAAGGTCACATGCTAGACGTGGGACCACAGGCTCTCCTTGCCTTCTACTCCACTGTCTTCCCATGGATGCTGTCATGAGAGACACCTAGAGCCAACTGGGACCTGAATAGCAGCTTGATGACAGAAAAGAAACAGACAGGCGTCATTTATTTATTTTATTGTTTGGTGACAGAGTCTCACTCTGTCACCAGGCTGGACTGCAGTGGCGTGATCTCGGCTCGCAGCAACTTCTGCCTCCTGGGTTCACGCGATTCTCCTGCCTCAGCCTCCTGAGTAGCTGGGACTACAGGCATGCACCACCACACACAGCTAATTTTTGTATTTTTAGTAGAGATGGGGTTTCACTATGTTGGCCAGGATGGTCTCGATCTCTTGACGTAGTGATCCTCCCACCTTCATCTACCAAAGTGCTGGGATTACAGGCATGCGCCACCGCACCTGGCCAACAAGTCTCACTTTAATGCTTGTGGAAAACCTAGGTGAGGCTCCTCTTGTCACCAGTTGTTGTTTATTGACACTTAGTAGACTGATTAAATAAATGAAAGAAAGAATGAATGACAAGGCCTTTGCTAGGGACTACAGGAGTCTTGGACACCAACTGTTGTCATGTGAGACTCCAACGTGTTTTAGTGGGATCACATAAATGGCAAATTAGTCATTTTTCAGTCTTATAAGGTGACAGTTCAGATGTCCCCTCCTCCAGGAAGACCTCCCTGATGCTCCCAGTCTGGTTCAGTCACCTACTGAGTGCTCCTATCACTGCACTTTATGGACTACTCTGTCCATTAAGGTTTTCTCTCTTGATGGTCAGTTCTTATAGGCAAGGTTATGTCTCATTTCATCTCCCTGTGTCCCTAGCACAAGGTTCAACACAAGGTGGGCATGCAGACAATCACAGGAGCCATTTATTGAGTGCTTTCCAGGTACCTAGTGCTGGGCTAAGTGCTTTAGCTATGATATCCTTGATTTCTGCCATAACCACAGAAGCCAGGGCCACCTTATCACGCCATCATACAGGTAGGAAAGCTGAGGCTCAGAGACACTGAGCCGCCCGATATTTCTTCCTTGTTTCTATAGCTTTCTTTGCCAGACTGCCTGGCCTAGATTCTTGAGGTTTGGGAAAAGCATAAACCTCAGAGTGATGAGGCGGTCTGGTTGGCTGGGTGGGTGGGTAGGAAGATGGAACAATGAAGAACAAGTACATGCCAGCAGCTGGCATCCATGTTGCATGCCAGACACAGGACCACAGCCTGAGACCACCCCAGGAGAAATGCCTCGTAGCCACTGAATAGGGAGTGTTAACCACACATTCTACAGGACCCATCTGCTAACTGATTTGGAACAAATGGGTGCTTGAGAGCTTGTGCTGTTATGTGCATGCATGATGCTTCCAGCAGAGAGAATGGGGAAAACGAAACCCGAAGTCCCTCCAAATCCCAGCAACACATACAGAAGTTCACAGAGGTGAGCTGACATAAGATGCAGGCAGCAACACAAAAACATCAGCGCTATAGTCAAGAGGGAAGAACAGTGCAACACCCATTGCATATCCCATTTTAAAAATAAAACAAGGCCACAGGCTTGCTTTTCCAAGGAGCCCCAGACGGTCTCCAGAAGTCTCCCAGAGGACCTGTTCCTTTGCGGGCCTTTCCTGCCCAAGCTCCGGGCTACCCGTAAATCTGACCCTCTCCGGGGTCAGGGGGCCTCAAGAGCTTGGAGACTCACCGGAGCAAACAACTTAGCAAAAACAATCTGTCCCATAAACAAAGCCAGTGGAAAGCATCCAGGCCCACACAATGGAGCTAATCTTCTGGGCACACATTTCCCGTCTGGGGTATTAGCAAGGATACTGCTTCCTTCTAGGTGGAGGTAAACGCTGCTTGGCCTGTGGCTCCAAGAACAACAATCCTCTGTAGATCCCCCCCTTGTTTGAAACATAACAGGCAGGAATTCAAAAGCAAGGAGCTGTTCTTCTCCCCTTCCTTTCTTTTCTTAAAGAAGCACTGCAAATTTAAAGACCAGGGAAGTTATGGGGAAGGACATGCTTTATGAATCACGGCACCCAGGGTTCTGAGTTAGCTCATCCTGCTGACTAGCCCTGTGCTTTGGGACAACAGAATTAACTTCCCAGAACCGTAACTCCCCCATGATTCAAGTGAGACTGTCTACAGATGTCCAATCCCACTTGTTCTCATGGAGGTGTGAAATTAAAATGTTGAACGCCACTATCAAAAACGAAACCAAAAAAACCCAGTTGCCAGACTTGGTGGCTCAAGCCTGTAATCCAAGCACTTTGGGAGGCTGAGATGGGAGGATCACCTGAGGTCAGGAGTTCAGACCAGTCTGGCCAACATGGTGAAACCCCATCTCTACTAAAAATACAAACTTAGGCGGGCATGGCGGCAGGTGCCTGTAATCCCAGCTACTCTGGAGGCTGAGGCAGAAGAATCACTTGAACCTGGGAGGCGGGAGTTGCAGTGAACTAAGATTGCTCCGTTGCACTCCAGCCTGGGGGACAAGACCGTAAGTCGTCTCAAAAACAACCAACCAACCCAGAACATAACACGTGTTGGTGACGATAAGCAGAAATCAGGGCCCTTGTGTGCTGTCGGTGGGCATACAAGATGGGGCAGCATTATGGAAAACAGTATGGAGTTTCTGCAAAACATTCAAAATAGAATTACCATGTGATGCAGCAATCCCACTTCTCGATATATACCCCAAAGGATTGAAAGAAATTTATATGCTCACGCCCATAGCAACATTATTCACAATAGCCAAGAGGTGGAAACAACCCAGATGTCTATCAATGGGTGAATGAATAAAGAAAATGTGGTAGACATATATGATGGATATTGTGGATGAAACTCAGTCTGAGAAAATGAGATCCTGTCACATGCTGCAACACAGATGAACATTATGCTAAGTGAAATGAACCAGACATAAAAAGACAAATACGGCCAGGTGCGGTGGCTCATGCCTGTAATCCCAGCACTTTGGGAGGCTGAGGTGGGCAGATCAAAAGATCAAGAGATTGAGACCATCCTTGCCAATATGGTGAAACCCCATCTCTACTAAAAATACAAAAATTAGCTGGGCGTGGTGGCAGGCACCTGTAGTCCCAGCTACTTGGGAGGCTGAGGCAGAAGAATCACTTGAACCTGGGAGGTGGAGGTTGCAATGAGCAGAGATCCCGCCACTGCATTCCAGCCTGGGGTCAGAGCAAGACTCCATCTCAAAAAAAAAAAAAAAAAAAAAAAAAAAGGAAAAAGGAAGAAGATAAATACTGTATGATTCCACCTATATGAGGTATCTAAAAAAGTCAAACTCAGAGAACAGAAATAATTGTAGTTGCCAGGGGCTGGAGTTAGGAGGAAATGGAGAACTGTTGTTCAATTTGTATAGACTTTCAGTTTTGCAAGATGAAAAGTTCTAGATCTGCTGGATAACAATGTGAGTATAGTTAACACGACGAAAGTGCACACTTACAAAAGGCCAGGATGGTGAATTTTATGTTATGTGTTTCCACCACAATTTAAAATAGTTTAAACATTGGCCATCCTCCCTCCCTCCCTCCCTCCCTCCCTCCCTTCCTCCCTTCCGCTTCCTTCATTCCTCCCTTCTTTCCTTCCTCTCTCCCTTCCTTCCTTCCCCCCTCCCTTCATTCTTCCCTCCCTCCCTTCTTCCTTCCTATCCTTCCTCCCTTCTTCCCTCCCTCCCTTCCTCTTCCTTTCTTCCTTCCTCTCTTCTTCCCTCCCTCCCTTCCTCTTCCTTTCTTCCTTCCTCTCTTCTTCCCTCCCTCCCTCCCTTCCTTCCTTCTTCCCTCCCTTTCTTCCCCTTCCCTCCCTTCCTCTTCCTTCCTTCCTTCCTTCTTCCCTCCCTCCCTCTCTCCCTTCCTTCCTTCCCCCCCTTCCTTCTTCTCTCCCTTTCTTCCTTCCTTCTTCCCTCCCTCCCTCCCTCTTCCTTCCTTCCTTCTTCCCTTCTTCCTTCCCTCCTTTCCTCCCTTCCTCTCCCTTCCTCCCTCCCTCCCTTCCTTCCTCCCTCCCTTCCTTCCTTCCTTCCTGACACTGTTTTGCTCTGTTGCCCAGGCTGGAGTGCAGAATCATGATCATGGCTCACGGCAACCTCAAATTCCTGAGCTCATGAGATCTTCCTGCCTCAGCCTCCTGAGTAGTTGGGACCATAGGTGTGTACCATCATGCTCAGCTGATGTTATTTTATTCCTTTTTAAAGTGTTTTGTAGAGATGGGGGTCTCGCTATCTTGCCCAGGTTGGTCTCAAACTCCTAGGCTCAAGTGATTCTCCTCCCTTGGTCTCCCAAAGTGCTGAAATTATAGGCATGAGTCACTGTGCCTGGCCGACTTTAATGGCATTTTTCTACCCATCAGAGTGGCAAAATATCTGGCAATATGGAGTTAGTAACAGGCTGTAATCCCAACAATTTGGGAGGCCAAGGTGGGTGGATCACTTGAGGTCAGGAGTTCAAGACCAGCCTGGCCAACAAGGTGAAACCCCATCTCTACTAAAAATACAAAAATAAGCTGGGTGTGGTGGCAGGTGCCTGTAATCCCAGCTATCCAGGAGGCTGAGGAAGGAAAATCTCTGGAACCTGAGAGGCAGAGGTTGCAGTGAGCTGAGATCGTGCTACTGCACTTCAGGCTGGGCAACAGGGCGAGAGACTCCATCTCAAAAAAAAAAAAAAGAAAAGAATTAGTAATATTATGGAGCAATGGAAACACTTCTACTTTGTGGATGGGAGTATAAATCAGTATAACTATTCTAAACGGCAACTGGCCCCATCTATCAAAACATACAATACACATATTCTAGAACCTAGTGATTTATCTTATTATTTATCCTAGGACATTTAAGAGGATGTTCAGTTATTATTGCTATAAAAGCTAAAAATTGGAAAAAATCCAAATTGCCATTAGTAGGGGAATGGAAATGTAATAGTCACTTTTGCCATTGAAAGTAATGTTAAAAACTGCAATAACTTTTGCACCAACCTAATACTTACTAATCCTTATATAATTTAAGGCAATGGACCAGATCTATTTACATCAATGCAGATAGATCTCAAAAACATTACTGAGTGAAAAAAATCAAGTTATACAATAATAGATAATACATATAGCATATCACAAGCATAAATTAAAAGTACATGGAATGCTAATATATACTATATGCAATTATATTTGTAATACAAATATAATTTGTACATACAAATTATGCATATACAAATATACATGTATATAAATGTACAAATATATTTGTGCATACATATACAGATAAGGTAATGAGAAAACTAGTTAATCAGGAAATAAAACACTTATTAAGAGTCCAGTCTCTGAGATGGCTCTCAACAATCCTTGCCTTCTGGTATTCATATCTTTGTGTTGTTCCCTCCCACAATGAATAGGGCTGACCTGTGCTCTACTCATTCCACAGTCTCCCTATAGGATACTATGAAATTGATGGCATATGATTTCCAAGGCTAGGGCATAAAAGACATCACACTTCTTCCTGGCTCTTCTCTTTCTCTAAAACCCGTTCTGGAGGAAGCCAGCCATGTAGCGAGGATACTCAAGCAGTCTGTACAGAGGCCCATATGATAAGGAACTGAGGGCTCCCTCAACAGCCAACACTTACTGGAGCCACCTGAAAGGTGGATTCGCTAGTCCCAGGCAAGCCTTTAGATCACTGCAATTTCATAAAAGACCACGGATGTAGTTTGGCTGTGTTCCCGGCCAAATCTCATCTTTGATCATAGCTCCCATAATTCCCATATGTTATGGGAGGGACCCAGTGGGAGATAATCAAATCATGGGGGTAGTTTTCCCCATACTATTCTCATGGTAGTGAATAACTCTCATGGGATCTGATAGTTTTATAAGGGGTTTACCCTTTCGCTTGGTTCTCATTCTCTCTTGCCTGCTGCCATGTAAGATGTGCCTTTTGCCTTCTGCCATGATTGTGAGGCCTCCCCAGCCGTGTGAAACTGTGAGTCCATTAAACCTCTTTTTCTTTATAAATTACTCAGTCTCAGATATGTCTTTGTCAGCAGCATGAGAACTGACTAACATAACCATGAACTAGAACCAGCCAGCCAAGTTGCTTCTGACTTCCTGACCCATAGAAACGGGTATAATAACTGTGTGTAGGTTGAAGCCACTAAGTCTGAGGGTAATCTCTTAGGCAGCAACAGGTAACTTGTACAGATACGGTTGCCTCCCAAGGCTCTGTGTCTGAGGCCTACTCACCATGTATTCTGGTAGGCATCAGAAAGGAAAGAAAGGTACATTAGCAAATCAAACACTTTCTTCTCCAAGTCATCAGAAAGACTGCTTATTCCTCAAGGCCTGTTTCTGTGTTTGAGATGAAGTCAGTCCCACCATAGCAGGAGCACATGCCTTGGGAAACACTGATCTGGTCTGTCATGGGATGAATCTTGTCCCTCCTTCCCCTAAATGTATATGATGAAGTCCTAACCCATAGTGCTTCAGAATGTGACTATATTTGAAAACAGAGTATTTAAAGTAGTCATTAGGGTAAGATGAGATTATCAGGGCGGCCCCTAATCCAAAATGACTGACATTTTTATAATAAGAGGTATTTAGAACTAGACACACATAGAGGGAAGATCATGTGAGGGAAGACAGGGAGATGATGACAACCTACAGGCCAAGGACACAGGCCTTGGAAGAAACCAGCCCTGGTGATATCTTGGTCTTGAACTTCTAGCCTCCAGACTGTGAGAAAATAAGTTTCTGTTGTCTAAGTCACCCAGTCTTTTGTTATGGTATCTCCAGCAAAGTAATAACATAACAGCACAAGTATGGAGATACCGTAACATACCCAACATACTTGTTTTACCAGTAACTACCCCAGGTCCAAAGGTAGAGGTGACTTGGCCAATGTCACAGAGAAAATACTTCATACAAAGCAGAATAGCAATGAGAGCTCCTGTCTGGAGTTCCCAAAAGTGAGACCAAGCACCACAGGTGGAGAAGGATTCTCAGTCAACGCTTGCTGACATCAGTTGAGCTACTTGTTTCTGGTTCATGATGATAAGTGAGGAGCCTCTGCCCTCAGCCTTCTCTGCCTCATGCACTATGGTTTCTCCTTAAGAACCGGCCCCAGTTAGACCTTTTCTTTGCAGATTTAACTTCCAGTGGAAAAGCAGCCAGTCCAGGGAATTGTGCTCTTTTCCAGGAATCAAGGACCACAGCCAGGAGAGCATCCAAAATGGAGGCAGTGACCAGAAGCCCAAGAACTTTCAAAACACAAAGTTACACAGAGTAAAACAAGTCTCACATCTATCTAAAGAGAACTCTCAATGGAAGACACTCTTCCCCCATATGAAAATCTCCAGCCCCCACCCACATGTCCAGCTGCCTCTGGACAGCTCCATCTGGGTGTCTCCTCAACACTTAAAACCTGTCAAGCTCAAAATAATCATCCTCCCTCCAACATCTCCGCCTACCACAGTCCTGATTTCATTTAATGTCATTGCCATAACAATAACCGTGATCTACCATCTACTGAGCACCAGCAATATGCCAGGTCCTTCACAGGAACCATCAATCAATCAAATGCAATCATATCGAGTGACTGTCATTGCCCTTCTACAGATGAGGACATCACCAACCGTGATGTGGTCACGCACCTCGTAAATGGCAGAGCTGGGATGCAAATCCAAGCCTACCCAACTCCAAAGAAAACTGGTGGTCCACTGGCCACATTTGGTCTGCAGATAGGTTTTCTTTGACCTTAACAATGGATTTTCTTGTTGCTTAAAAAAATCATAATTAGGCCAGGCGCGGTGGCTCATGCCTATAGTCCCAGCACTTTGGGAGGCCAAAGCAGGTGGATCACAAGATCAGGAGATCGAGACCAGACTGGCAAATATGGGAAACCCTGTCTCTACTAAAAATACAAAAATTAGCCAGGTGTGGTGGCACACACCTGTAGTCCCAACTATTAGGGAGGCTGAGGCAGGAGAATCGCTTCAACCCAGGAGGTGGAGGTTGCAGTGAGCTGAGGTTGCGTCACTGCACTCCAGCCTGGCAACAGAGTGAGATTCTGTCTCAAAAAAAACAAAATCATAATTAAAAAGTCAAGGAATTTGACATAAAAAAGTCAGATTTATAGAATCTCCAGGAAAAAAAAAAAGTGAGATGATCTGGCACTGTGAATTTGGCGAGCTAATTAACCTCTTGGAACTCAGTAGGGATAATAAAAGGGGAAATCTGCTATTCAGCTCTGGAGTGTGTTTGGGGTGCTGTGGGGGCTGGCCCTGGGTGCCTGGTGGTGGTAGTAATGCCTCTTGTTTCCTCCACAGGCACCATGAGCTTGAAGAGTATATGATGGAGCTGAGATCCTACAGGTCAGATTCCAAAACACCAGGTTTATGAAATCTTGGACTATGATAGACGTAGGTAGTTCAGGCTGGTGTGGTGGCTCACGCCTGTTAATCCTAGAGCTTTGGAGGCCGAGGTGGGCGAATTTCTTAAGCTCAGGAGTTCGAGACCAGCCTGGGCAACATGGTGAAACCCCGTCTCTTCAAAATATACAAAAATTAGCCAGGTATGGTAGCATGCACCTGTAATCCCAGCTATTTGGGAGGATGAGGCACAAGAATCACTTGAATCTGGGAGGCGGAGGTTGCAGTGAGCCAAGATCGCAGCACTGCACTCCAGCCTCGGTGACACAGTAAGACTCTGTCTCAAAAAAAGAAAAAAAAAGTCTGTAGGTAGTTCAGGTACTAGCTACCTAGTACAGGGGTTACATAGGGATTGGTCTGTTTCCTATGCTAGATTGGGAGGGCAGCATTCAAGACTCACTCATTTCTCTGTCTACCCAGGAGCCCAATAATCTGTTAACTCACATTAAATAAGAATTGGTGACCAAGGCAAGGTTAGCTATAGCCTGGTTGCTTCTATACTCACTAATAGAAGAAGCAAAGAATAACAATGAAAATAAAATAATAGCACATATATATATACCCTTTGCCCTAGCAATTTCACTCTAAAACACCAATCCAAAGATACACACACATATATGCAGAAATCACATATGTATGAGGAAACTGATGCAGCATACTAACTGATGCATAAGACTGGATGCTGGTAGAAGACTCTTAGTCCCACCTGCCAACTTGACACTCTTCCGTGGGAGACATGATTGGCAGAGCATTGACTCTCAGGCCAGATCTCAGATCTGACTAGGCAACTGATCCCAACTAGAAAGAACTAGCTGTATCACTAATGATCAGGGAAATGCAAATCAGAATCACAATCCAATACTACCTTACTCCTGCAAGAATGGCCATAATCAAAAAATGAAAAAATAATAGATGTTAGCATGGCTGCAGTGAAAACGAACACTTCTACACTGCTAGTGGGAATGTAAACTAGTACAACCACTATGGAAAACTGTGGAGATTCCTTAAAGAACTAAAAGGAGAATTACCATTTGATCCAGCAATCCCACTACAGGGTATCTACTCAGAGGGAAAGGAGTCATTGTATGAAAAAGATACTTGTGGCCGGGCACAGTGGCTCATGCCTGTGATCCCAGCACTTTGGGAGGCTGAGGTGGGCAGATCACGAGGTCAAGAGATTGAGACCATCCTGGCCAACATGGTGAAACCCCGTATCTACTAAAAATACAAAAATTAGCTGGGAGTGGTGGCGCGTGCCTGCAGTCCCAGCTACTCGGCAGTCTGAGGTAGAAATGCTTGAACCCAGGAGGCAGAGGTTGCAGAGAGCCAAGATCGCACCACTGCACTCCAACCTGGCGCCTGGCGACCCAGTGAAACTCTGTCTCAAAAAAAAAATATATATATATATATATTATATATATACTTGCACACACATGTTTATAGCAACACAATTCACAATTGCAAAAATGTGGAATGAACCCAAATGCCGATCAATCAACGTGTGGATAAAGAAATGACTATATATATATATATATATATACTCCAGCATATATATTTCTACATATGTATATTGCAGCATATATGTATTCCAACATATATAGACATATATATATGATGGAATATTACTCAGCCATAAAAAGGAATGAATTGATGGCATTTGCAGCAACCTGTACGAAACTGGAGACTATTATTTAAAGTGAAGTAACTCAGGAAAGCCAAGCATCGCATGTTCTCACTCATAAGTGGGAGCTAAGCTATGAGGATGCAAAGGCATAAGAATGACACAATGGACTCTGGGGACTCAGAGGGAAAGGCTGGGAAGGTAGGAAGGGATACAGGACTACAAATTAGGTGCAGTGTGTACTGCTCAGGTGATGGGTGCACCAAAATCTCACAAATCACCACTAAAGAACTTACTAATGTAACCAGATACTGCCTGTTCCCCAAAACTTATGGAAATATATATATATATTTTTTAAAGAAAGAACTAGAGAGGATCCAACATGGCCATTTAGGAACAGCTCAGGATTGCAGCTCCCAGTGAAAGCGCAGAGGGTGAGTGGACGCTGCATTTTTATCGCCCACAGACTAGGAAATTCCCAGGCGGAGGAGCTCCACAAGTCGCCAGCGCGGCTGTTTCGGCCAGCGTGGCTGTGCCTGCAGCGCCGCTGCTTTGCCCCGCGTGGCTGCTTTGTCGGCGCTCCGGAGCAACGGTTCTCCATACAAAATACACCAGTCCGGGAGCCCTTTTGGCTGGTGACTGGAGCCACGGGAAGTTGCCCATTCGTCTGTTTAAAAAGGGGACTGAGCAGGGAGCCAGGATAGTAGATTCCTGGGCAAAAAAAGCACCATGAATCTGAGTGCTGCTGTTTCAGCCAGCACAGTGAGTTGTCACATGGGAAAAAACACACACCGCGGCGCCTCTTCAACAGGCAACTGGAACACCAACTTAAAAAAAAAAAAAAAGGCACTGAGGCAGGGAGCTGGACAATCAGGCTCGGCTGGTCCCACACCCAAGAAAGAACCGCAACCAGAAACTCTGGATTGAGAGTTTCACAGCAAGCACAGCTGAACCCGGGGCCGTCTAGCCCTGAGGGGGAGGGGCGTCTGCCATTACCGAGGCAGCCCACCCGCTAAGGAGGTAGCCAATGCTGAGGCAGCCCGCCGTTGCCAAGGCAACCCGCCACTGCAGAGAGGCTCCGCCTTAACAGAGGCGGGCCACCATTGCCGAGGCAGTTCTAACTACACCCATAAAACAGTACTGCAGCGAAGTTCACACAGTAGCTGGGTGGAGCCCACAGCAGCTCAGCAAAGCCTCTACAGGCAGACAGTGACTAGGCTGCCTCCTTGCTGGGCAGGGCAGCTCTGAAGGAAAAAAAAAAAAAGAGAAGGCAGCAGCATAACCAAAACTCATAAAGCCATAAATCCCTGGGACAGAGCACCTGGGAACAAAAAGCAGTTTATGAGTTCTGCTGCAGCAGACCTAAACGTACCTGCCCAGCAGCTCTGATTGAACAACAGAGCTCACAGCTCAGCATTTGAGTTCCTATAAAGAAGAGACCGTTTCCTCAAGCAGCTCCCTGAACCCTATATATCCAAAGAGCCACCTCATAAAGGAGAGACCAGATTGACACTTGGCAGGTATCCTTCTGGGACAAACATAGCAGAAGAAGAAAATTGGTAACAACCCTTACTGTTCAGCAGCTGATGCAGGTGAACCCCAGGCAAGCAGGGCCTGGAGTGGACCTCAGCAGACCTACAGCAGAGGGGCCAGACTGTCAGAAGGAAAACCAAGAAACAGAAATAACCGCATCACCAACAAACAGAACATCCACTCAGACCCAATCTGAAAGCCAGCAACTACAAAGTCGACAGGTGGATAAATCCTTAAAGATGGGAAGAAGCCAGCGCAAAAAGGATGAAAACACCCGAAACCAGAACACCTCTCCTCCTACAAGGGATCACAACTCCTCACCAGAAAGGGAACAAGGTTGGATGGAGAACGAGTGTGATGAAATGACAGAATCAGACTTCAGAAGGTGGGTAGTAAGAAACTTCTGTGAACTTAAAGAACATGTTCTAACCCAATGCAAAGAAACCAAGAACCTTGAAAAAAGATTTGATGAAATGCTAACGAGAATGGACAAAATAGAAAGGAATATAAGTGAATTGATGGAGCTAAAAAATGCAACACGAGAACTTCGCGAAGCATGCACAAGCATCAACAGCCGAATTGACCAAGCAGAAGAAAGGATATCAGAGGTCGAAGGTCAACTCAATGAAATAAAACAGGAAGGCAAGAATGGAGAAAAAAGGGTAAAAAGGAATGAACAAAATCTCCAAGAAATGTGGGACTATGTGAAAAGACCTAATCTACGTTTGATAGGCGTACCTGAATGCGACGAAGAGAATGAATCCAAGCTGGAAAATACTATTCCGGGTATCATCCAGGAAAACTTCCCCAACCTAGCAAGGCAGGCAAACATTCAAGTCCAGGAAATACAGAGAACACCACAAAGATATTCGTCAAGAAGAGCAACCCCAAGGCACATAATCGTCAGATTCACCAGGGTAGATATGAAGAAGAAAATACTAAGGGCAGCCAGAGAGAAAGGTCGGGTTACCCACAAAGGGAAGCCCATCAGACTCACAGCAGATCTCTCAGCAGAAACCCTACAAGCCAGAAGAGAGTAGGGGCCAATATTCAACATCCTTAAGGAAAAGAACTTTCAACCCAGAATCTCCTATCCAGCCAAACTAAGCTTCATAAGTGAAGGAAAAATAAAATCCTTTGTAAACATGCAAGTACTCAGATATTTCGTCACCACCAGGCCAGCTTTACAAGAGCTCCTGAAAGAGGTTCTATGCATATAAAGGAACAACCAGTACCAGCCACACCAAAAACATGCCAAATGATAAACAGAATCAACACAATGAAGAATCTGCATCAATTAATGGGCAAAACAACCAGCTAGCACCAAAATGGCAGTATCAAATTCACACATAACAATATTAACCCTAAATGTAAATGGACTAAATGCCCCAATCAAAAGACACAGACTGGCAAATTGGATAAAAAGACAAAACCCATCGGTGTGCTGTATCCAGGAAACCCATCTCACATGCAAGGATACACAAAGGCTCAAAATAAAGGGATGGAGGAAGATTTACCAAGCAAATGGAGAGCAAAAAAAAAGCAGGAGTTGCAATTCTCATCTCTAATAAATTAGACTTTAAAGCAACAAAGATCAAAAGAGACAAAGAAGGACATTACATAATGGTAAAAGGATCAGTGCAACAAGAAGAGCTAACGATCCTAAATATATACGCACCCAATACAGGAGCACCCAGATACATAAGGCAAGTTCTTAATGACTTACAAAGAGACTTAGACTCCCACACAATTATAGTGGGAGACTTTAACACCCCATTGTCAATATTAGACAGATCAACCAGACAAAAAATTAACAAGGCTATCCAGGACTTGAACTCCAACCTGGACCAAGCAAACCTAATAGACATTTACAGAACTCTCCACCCCAAATCCACAGAATATACATTCTTCTCAGCACCACATGACACCTACTCTAAAACTGACCACATAATTGTGAGTAAATCACTCCTCAGCAAATGCAAAAGAACAGAAATAACAGTCTCTCAGACCACAGTGCAATCAAGTTAGAACTCAGAATTCAAAAACTAACCCAGAACTGCACAGCTTCATGGAAACTGAACAACTTGCTCTTGAATGTTGACTGGATAAACAATGAAATGAAGACAGAAATAAAGATGTTCTTTGAAACCAACGAGAATGAAGACACAACATACCAGAATCTCTGGGACACATTTAAAGCAGTCTCTAGAGGAAAATATATAGCAATAAGTGCCCACATGAGAAGCAAGGAGAGATCAAAAATTGACACCCTATCGTCAAAACTGAAAGAGCTAGAGGAGCAAGATCAAAAAAACTCAAAGTCTAGCAGAAGACAAGAAATAACTAAGATCAGAGCAGAACTGAAGGAGATAGAGACACAAAAAGCCCTTCAAAAAATCAAGAAATCCAGGAGCTGGTTTTTCGAAAAGATCAACAAAATAGACAGATCACTAGCCAGATTAATAAAAAAGAAAAGGGAGAATAACCAAATTGATGCAATAAAAAATGATAAAGGCGATATCACCACAGATTCCACACAAATTCAAACCATCATCAGAGATTATTACAAACAACTCTATGCACATAAACTAGTAAACCTGGAAGAAATGGATAAATTCCTGGACACTTGCCTCCTCCCAAGCCTAAACCAGGAAGAAGCCGAAACCCTGAACAGACCCATAACAAGGTCTGAAGTTGAGGCAGCAATTAAGAGCTTACCACCCAAAAAAAGCCCAGGTCCAGACGGGTTCACAGCTGAATTCTACCAGACATACAAAGAGGAGCTGATACCATTCCTTCTGAAACTATTCCAAACAATACAAAAAGAGGGAATCCTTCCCAAATCATTTTATGAGACCAACATCATCCTGATTCCAAAGCCCGGCAGAGACTCAATAAGAAAAGAAAACTTCAGGCCAATATCCATGATGAACATAGATGCAAAAATCTTCAATAAAATACTGACAAGCCCATTGCAACAGCACATCAAAAAGCTTATCCACCATGATCAAGTAGGCTTCATCCCGGGGATGCAAGGCTGGTTCAACATACCCAAGTCTATAAACGTAATTCACCACATAAACAGAACCAAAGACAAAAACCACATGATTATCTCAATTGATGCAGAGAAGGCCTTTGACAAAATTCAACAGCCCTTTATGCTAAAAACCCTCAATAAGCTAGGTATTGACGGAACGTATCTCAAAATAATAAAAGCTATTTATGACAAATCAACAGCCAATATCATATTGAATGGGCAAAAACTGGAAGCATTCCCCTTGAAATGTGGCACTAGACAAGGATGCCCTCTCTCACCACTCCTGTTCAATATAGTACTAGAAGTTCTAGCCAGAGCAATCAGGCAAGAAAAAGAAATAAAGGGCATTCAAATAGGAAAGGAGGAAGTCAAATTGTCTCTATTTGCAGACGACATGATTGTATATCTAGAAGGCCCCATCGTCTCAACCCCAAATCTCCTGAAACTGATAAGCAAGTTCAGCAAAGTCTCAGGATACAAAATCAATGTGCAAAAATCACATGCATTCCTATACACCAATAACAGACTTAAAGAGAGCCAAATCAAGAACAAACTTCCATTCACAATTGCCACAAAGAGAATAAAATACCTAGGAATACAACTAACAAGGAGCGTAAAGGACCTCTTCAAGGAGAACTACAAGCCACTGCTCAATGAAATAAGAGAAGACACAATCAGATGGAGAAACATTCCATGTTCATGGTTAGGAAGAATCAATACCGTGAAAATGGCCATACTGCCCAAAGTAATTTACAGATTCAATGCTATCCCCATCAAGCTACCAATGAACTTCTTCGCAGAACTGCAAAAAATCACCTTAAACTTCGTATGGAACCAAAAGAGAGCCCGCATAGCCAAGTCAATTCTAAGCAAAAAGAACAAAGCGGGAGGCATCACACTACCAGACTTCAAACTATACTATAAGGCTACAGTAATCAAAACAGCATGGTACTGGCACCAAAACAGAGATATAGACCAATGGAACACAACAGAGGCCTCAGAGGCAACACAACATATCTACAACCATCTGATCTTTGACAAACCAGACAAAAACAAGCAATGGGGAAAGGATTCCCTGTTTAATAAATGGTGTTGGGAAAGCTGGCTAGCCATGTGCAGAAAGCAGAAACTGGAACCCTTCCTGACACCTTACACTAAAATTAACTCCAGATGGATTAAAGACTTAAACATAAGACTTAACACCATAAAAACCCTAGAAGAAAATCTAGGCAAAACCATTCAGGACATAGGCGTAGGCAAGGACTTCATGACCGAAACACCAAAAGCATTGGCAACAAAAGCCAAAATAGACAAATGGGACCTAATCAAACTCCACAGCTTCTGCACAGGAAAAGAAACAGTCATTGGAGCGAATCAGCAATCAACAGAATGGGAAAAAATTTTTGCAGTCTACCCATCTGACAAAGGGCTGATATCCAGAATCTACAAAGAACTAAACAGATTTACAAGAAAAAAACAAACAAGCGCATTCAAAACTGGGCAAAGGATATGAACAGACACTTTACAAAAGAAGACATACATGAGGCCAACAAACATATGAAAAAATGCTCATCATCACTGGTCATCAGCGAAATGCAAATCAAAACTACACTGAGATACCATCTTATGCCAGTTAGAATGGCAATCATTAAAAAATCTGGAGACAACAGATGCTGGAGAGGATGTGGACAAATAGTAACATTTTTACACTGTTGGTGGGAGTGTAAATTAGTTCAACCATTGTGGAAGACAGTGTGGCGATTCCTCAAGGACCTAGAAATAGAAATTCCATTTGACCCAGCAATCCCATTACTGGGTATATATCCAAAGGATTACAAATCGTTCTACTATAAGGACACATGCACACGAATGTTCATTGCAGCACTGTTTACAATAGCAAAGACCTGGAACCAACCCAAATACCCATCGACGATAGACTGGATAGGGAAAATGTGGCACATATACACCATGGAATATTATGCAGCCATCAAAAACGATGAGTTTGGGTCCTTTGTAGGGACATGGATGAACCTGGAAACCATCATTCTCAGCAAACTGACAGAAGAGCAGAATATCAAACACCGCATGTTCTCACTCATAGGCAGGTGTTGAACAATGAGAACACATGGACACAGGGAAGGGAGCAGTACACACTGGGGTCAGTTGGGGGAAAATAGGGGAGGGACAGTGGGGGGTGGGGAGCTGGGGAGAGATAGCAAGGGGAGAGATGCCAGATGTAGGTGATGGGGAGGAAGGCAGCAAATCACACTGCCACGTGTGTACATATGCAATAATCTTGCATGTTCTTCACATGTACCCCAAAACCTAAAATGCAATAAAATAAATAAATGGGAAAAAAAAAAAGAACTAGTTTGTGTGGCCTTGTGCAAATCATGACAGAGCCTCAATTTTCTCATCAGGAAAGTGGAAGTGATATTACACACCTCATAGAGCCATTGAGGATTAACATATGACACATGCTCAAAATAGTGTCTGGCACACATTTTAGTAAGTGTGATCTAGGCTTATTAGTATTCAT
This sequence comes from Sapajus apella, assembly GCF_009761245.1. NCBI lineage: Eukaryota > Metazoa > Chordata > Mammalia > Primates > Cebidae > Sapajus > Sapajus apella. The sequence goes on from NW_022436991.1 coordinate 714,731, forward strand.
ATTTTTACTGGGATGAGTTTTATTACTGCCACTCTACAGCTATCAAAAGCCAAGATAGCAGCTCTGCATTTTTGTACCAAAGCCATATAAATTGCCTATTCAACAAAGAGTTAAATTTCTGAGACCGAAGAAGGCAGGAAGCGGGCTGTGCTGCATGCAGGTCAGTTGGAATAAAAGCAGATTTGGGGTCAGGAGATCTGGACCTGGTGACCTGCCACTTCCTGGCTGTGCCTCTCTGTTGTTACACAACTCCTCTGCACTCCTGTCCCCTGGTTTATAGGAAAGGGATCATCACGTGGGCTTGGGGAGGATCGCAGTCTAATGCAGTCTCCCTGCATTGGTGTGGGGGTTGCAGTTGTTTAGGGTGAACTGAGCAACTTTGGTGGCTTCCATTACTCATGGTTTTGGGGGCATACAACATGGAGTAAAACCACTTCAGAGGTGAAATCTCCAAAAGCTCAAGGCCAGGTACTTTCTGACCATGCTTCTGTTTCCATGGGGTGGAGGAAGACATAGACATACCCTCCCCAGGACCAAAGGCAGGGTTGGCTCAGCAGAGAAGCCATAGAGGAGATCGGGGCCGGTAGGGCCAAGGAGAAGTGCCGGCTGCAGGACTGGGGCAGTGGGGCCTTCCTTCCTAGTTGCTGAACAGGCCTGTTAAGGGTTGAATTGTGTCCCCACAAGAGATGGTGAAGTCCTTACTCCCAGTACCTGTGAATGGATTGTGCTTGGAAACAGGGCCTTTGCGGCGGATCAAGTCAAGATGGGGTTAAAAGTGGGCCCTAATCCAATAATACTGGCATTTCAGAGGAAATTTGGACACAGAGAAAGACAAACAGAAGGGAAAGACAACGTAAAGACACAGGGAGAAGATGGCCATTTATAATCCCAGGGACACCTGGGGCTACCCGCAGCTGGAAGAGAGATGTGGGACAGATTCTCCCTCACAGCTTCCAGAAGGAACCAAACCTTGCTTTTGGACATCTGGCCTCCAGAACACTGAGCCAATACATTTCTGTTGTTGAAGGCACTCAGTAGGTGGTACCTTGTTACAGCAGCTCTAACAAACTATACAAAGCCCGAATGCCAAGAAGCAGCAGCAAGGCCCGGGGCTTGAGCTCTCTCTGACCCAGCAGAGCCTTAGGAGCCCTGGGAGAAGTGTGGGAGCGCCTAGACAGACCTGAGCTCACAGCCACGCACAGCGGGGAGAAGTAAGGAGCACCTTCTGCTTTGCTCCTCCATTGCCTAGCCCTCTTAAATGCTGGATTTCCTTTTTATGAACCACTTCACAGTCACCACAATTTTTTTAAAATAAAATTATTATTATTATTATTATTATTTTGAGACTGAATCTCGCTCTGTCACCCAGGCTAGAGTGCAGTGGCGGGATCTCAGCACTGCAGCCTCTGCCTCCTGGGTTCAAGCAATTCTCCTGCCTCAGCCACCCAAGTAACTGAGATTACAGGTGCACACCACCACGCCCGGCTAGTTTTGTAATTTTAGTAGAGACAGGGTTTCACCATGTTGGTCAGGCTGGTCTTGAACTCCTGACCTTAGGTGATCTACCTGCCTTGGCCTCCTAAAGTGCTGGGATTACAGGTGTGAGCCACTGCACCCAGCCAATTACTATTATTTTGAGACAGGATCTTGCTCTGTCACCCAGGCTAAAGTGCAACAGTGTGAACATGGCTCACTGCAATCTCCTGGGCTCAAGCAATCCTCCCACCTCAGCCTCTCAAGCAGCTGGGGCCACAGGCATGTACCACTACACCTGGCTAATTTATATATGTTTTGTAGAGATGAGGTCTTGCAATGTTGCCCAGCCTGGTCTCAAAGATCCTCTCAAAGAGGATCTTAAAGTGATCCTCTTCCCTCACCTCTGAAAACACTGGGATTACAGGCATGAGCCACTACACCTGACCTCTTTTTTTTGTACTTTTAATTTTTTTGCTACATTGCCCAGGCTGGTTTCAGACTCCTGAGCTCAAGTGACGCATCCACCTTGGCTCCCAAAGTGCTGGGATATAACATGGTTTTTGGTGTCTGTTCTAAGAATGCAAGAGCCTGATGGGACCCAAGGTCTAGAGCTTCACAGCTGTCAGTCATTTTCTAATAAGCTTACTGATTTTTGCAGACCTACTAAAAAGAAAACTATGAAGGGAAACAAACCTTTTTCTCTTCTATGCCCACAGAGAAGAGCATGTCTGTGGTTCCAGCTACTCGGGAGGCTGAGGTGGGAGGAGTGCTTGAGCCCAGGAGGTCAAGGCTGTTGTGAGCCGTGTTTGCACCACTGCACTTCAGCCTGGGTGACACAGCAAGATCGTGTCTCACTTTTGACACCAAAAGTGTGGATGTTCCACACCAAGCAATTCTCCAAATCTCTGCAGACACCAGCTAGTTGTCCTATAATTTAGTTAAATCCTGGCAGTAGCTACCTGAGGTTTGTATAGACCCCATAGGTTAAGGGCTCAGTTCCATAAGACTGCCCCAACTTCAGCCTCCAATCACAAGCAGTGGGTCCCCATGTTACCCACAACTTCTGACAATTGGAGGTTCCCATGATCCCCCTTCTCAGGTTCATTAATTTGCTAAAACAGCTGTCCAAACTCAAAGACATATTTGCTAGACACTTGCAGCAAAAAGAAAAAGAAAACAAACAGAGAAACATTTATGTACATTACTGGTTTATGATAAAGGATTCAAGTTCATTACCGACAGTTCAATGGATGAGATACATGAGGCAAGGCACGGGGAAGGGAGTGGCGCTTACATGCCCTCTCTGAACACATCACTCTCCTGGCACCTTGAATGTGTTAACCAACCCAGGTGCTCTCCGAAATCCTGTCCCTTAGGCTTTTAATGAAGCCTTAATTATGTAGCATGTTGGATGAAAGCATCCACCATTAGTGATTAATCCACCCTCCGGATCCTCTCCTCCTCTGAGGTCAGGGATGAGGTTGAAAGCTCCAACCACCTAATCACATGATTTGTTCCCATGGCAACCAGCCCCCATTCTGACTCTGTATCCCAGTCTCTGGCCTTTTCAAAAGTCATCCCATTAGGCCAGGTCAGTGGCTCATGCCTGAGAATACGGGCGAGACTGTCTCAAAAAAATAAAAATTTTAAAAGTCACCTCATTAACACAAACTCAGGTATGGATGAAAGGGGCTTGTTATGAATGACATCTTTATTACCCTGGAGGTATTCAGGCCCTGGGGACAAAAATACAAACGTTGTCACAAGTGATGCTCTTTTCACTCCTATCACTTAGGAAAGTGCAAGGGTTTTAGTAGCTCTGGCCAGGAGCTGGGAGAAAGACCAAAATTATGGATTTCTTATCATATCACAATATCCCATCCACTTACTCTTGGTCCTAATACTTAACCTTTTCTATGCACTAAAAGGACAGTACTAATATTCATTTAATCATGGATCTGATGTACTGCTTATTTCTCTAGCACATATTAAGACATGTAACCGTTAAAGTGATCAATGTTTTTTTCATGTACCAAAGTTTGTGAAACATTGACCTAATATATTTTTTTTTTCCAGACAGTCTCACTCTTCACCCAGGCTGGAGTGCAGTTGTGAAATCTTGGCTCACTGCAACCTCCTTCACCTCCCAGGTTCCAGAGCGTTTCTTGCCTCAGCTGGGACTACAGGTGCAGACCACCTCTCCCAGCTAATTTCTGTATTTTCAGCAGAGATGAGGTTTCACCATGTTGGCCAGGCTGGTCTCGAACAGCTGACCTCAAGTGATCCACCTGCCCTGGCCTCCCAAAGTGCTGGAATTACAGGTGTGAGCCATTGCACCTGGTTTAAACATTGAGCTAATCTGATCCTATCCTTTTTTTTAATTTCTTTTCCAGTATGACTGATGAGGCACTGGAGATGCATGGGCCTTACCTGAAGTTTGCAGGTGCCTGGTTCCCTATCCCAAAATGTCTCATCAGATCAGAGGCTTGCACTGCTCAGCTCTGTCCTCACAAGACAGTCCCGCGTGGCTTAGATGCTTCTTTTTTTGTTTGTTTTTTAGAGCGAGGATCTTGCTCTGTTGCCAGACTCCAGTGTAGTGGTGTGTTCATGGCCACTGCAGTCTCAAACTCTCAGGCTCAAATCATCCTCCCACCACAGCCTCCCGAGTAGCTGGGACTACAGACGTGCACCACCATGCTCAGCTAATTTTTAATTTGTTGTGGAGATAGGATCTTGCTATATTGACAAGGCTGGCCTTGAACTTGTGGCCTCAAGACTCTCCCTCCTTGGCTTCCCAAAATACTGAGATTACAGGCATGAACGATTGCACCTGGTCCCTGGATGTTTGTTAATGGGCAGGTCTCTCTTTTGGGGCTACTGGCAATGGGGCAGAACAATTCTTTGTCTTATGCATTGCAAGACACACTCCATCTTTTATTATATACAGCAGCGGGCCTCGGTCATCATGAAAACCTAAGCCCCCAACTCCATTTTTAGAGCCCCCAGTTGAGAATCACTTCTAGGGAGTGTCCCAGTCCTAACCTGCAGGATTCCTGCTCTTTAAGTCTTAACATTTTACCCATAGATCAATGCCTTTTGCATACCACGGCATAACCTTGGATAATCAGCTTGAATTCCCAGTGGCTCTGGGGTCCACTAAGGACTGGTGAAAGCACAGACTCAGGATCCAGGCCGCCTGATTGGATTGGCTCTGCCACCACGTTGGGAGACTTAATGAGTTTGTGCTTTGTTTCATCTGTTAAGTGAGGTTGAACTAACACCAGCCTCGAGAGACAGTTGGGAGGATGAACGAGAGCATCGAAATGGTTTCTGGCACACAGTAAGAAATCAGGGTCAACTCCAAACACTCCCTGTGCATTTGCATTGTTTACCATGCTCAGCCATGTACCTTGCAAGTCTTATTTCACCCCTAGTATGGTCCCATGAGGTTCATAATATGATTCCGTTTCACAGATGACAGGGAAGTGATGACTACAGCCTTAGCACCCAAAGCAAGAGAATAGCAGAACCAGGGCGTGAACCAGCTATATCTGACTCTGTGGTAGCGTGGTTAGAGGGCAGAGGGGAGAGCTCTGAGCTGGGAGTCAGCAGAACAGGGGCTACTTTGCCACTGTTTGTGCAAAGCATTGTTGCTAACCTGCTATGAGCCTCAATGTCCTCATCGGAAAATAAAGGCTTTGGACCGAATGCTTTCCAAGGCTCCTACTGACTCCTAAGACCTGCTGCGTCTTCCGTGAGACCCAGAAAGCTGAGCTAGAGGGGAAGTCAGCCACAGGCCTTGCGAAGGCAGCAGAAGCCCACCCTCCGGGAACACCTGGCTCCCCTCCTCACTGTGCCTGCGGAGGAGCCATCACAGGCAGCTCTCACTCCTCCCTCCCCACACCCAGCATCCACCTGACTCTTGGGGCATCTGAGGACACGGAGAATGTTATCTCAGCCCTGACAAAACCACTCAGCCTGGAACACTGGGGCCCAGTTTCCAGGGAATGAACTTGTGGAGGCCACAGGTAACCCAGATAGCCAGTCTCTGTGCCATCCTGAGGATGCTGCCCATGGGAACTTCCATGCCCAGGAAGCAACACACAGGGCAACACACTTCAGCTCTGCTTTGAGAGCTGGACAGTGACTCTCAGAGACAGACATGGGGACTGGAGGAGGAGGCACATCCAGCAGCTAAAAAATCTGCCAGTTCTGTCATTCCCTGCATGTGCATACATACAGTGATGATGAAGATGATGATGATGGTAACAATATCTCTGCCATTAATGAGCACCTATGGGGTACCTGGCATGATACTAATGGCTTTACACACACACACACACAAATAAATAAATAAACAAATATATATGTGTGTGTGTGTGTGTGTGTGTGTGTGTGTATATATATATATGTACACACACACACACATACATACATACATACATATTTGAGATGGAGTCTTGCTCTGTCACCCAGGCTGGAGTGCAGTGACTCCATCTCGGCTCACTGCAACCTCCACCTCCCAATATTTAAATAAACCTCTGGCCTCAGCCTCCCGAGTAGCTGGGACTACAGGCACACACCACCATGCCCGGCTAATTTTGTTTTTGTATTTTTAGTAGAGATGGGTTTTCACCATGTTAGCCAGAATGTCCTCGATCTCCTGACCTCGTGATCCGCCTGCCTCGGCCTCCCAAAGAATTTTTTAATTTCATCTTTTGAAGAAACGAGGGTCTCGTTACGTTGCCTAGGCTGGTTTCAAATCCCTGGCCTCAAGTGATCCTCCTGCCTTGGCCTCCCGAAGTGCTGGGATTACAGGTGTGAGCCACTGCACCAGTCCTCTGGTTGCCCTTTAATATGCGCACTCCTTTGAGATTGCCCCAATGCTTGTTTTAACTCACTTCCAGCTAGGTTCAAAGGAGACATCAGTGGAAAGACCAAATCCACCCACAATGCTGGGGCCAACCTTCTGTACTGGCACCTGATGAACATGGTGGGGAGCAAGGTGAAAGGATCATATTCCCAGAGCACAAACGATCGGCCTGGCCCTGAGCCCATGACCTGAATGATCTCAGTATATGCACATGAGTCTAGCAAGCTAAGGAGATATTAGTCCCAATTTATAGGTGGAAACACTGAGGCTCCATGAGGTGAAGCGACTTGTCCCATGATCACAAAACTAGGAAGCTGCTGTTGGGATTCCAACACAGGCCTAAAGGGCTGCCAATGGGGCAGTAAAATTCCAAGTTGCAGGGAGGCAGCTCAAAGCAGCTCTTAGCCCAGGCTTGTGGGAGGGGAGAGCTGTGCAGAAGGAGCCCCACGTCCCCAGTGCAATGTGCCCAACTGAACGGCCAAAAAAGAACCATGGGGAGATCCTGTCCTTTCCCAGTCCTCGGACAGCACTGCTGCTCACTGTCCACCTGCTTGTTGCTTTTCCAGGAATCATCAGCTCTGTCACTCATCTTCCTCCTGCAGGAAACTCGAGCCTTCCTGCACCTGCCCATCCAGGAGCCTAAGGCCACAGGGCCTGGGGAGGAGTAACTTGAGCTGGAAGACCTAGGTTTGTCCTCTTTTTTGCTACCTTCAGAGTCAGACAAGAGCAAACATTGCACTAGATTATTCCTTTATCCACAATTATTGCTTTTTGTTTGTTTTTGAGACAGAGCCTCATTCTGTCCCCAGGCTGGAGTGCACTGGCACGAATTCGGCTCGTTGCAGCCTCCACCTCTTGGATTCTAGCTATTCTCGTGCCTCAGCCTCCCAAGTAGCTGGTGCTATAGGTGTGCACCACCATGCCTGACTAATTTTTGTATTTTTAGTAAAGTCAGGATTTCACCATGTTGGTCAGGCTGGTCTTGAACTCCTAAGCTCAAGCCATCCACCCACCTTAGCCTCCCGAGGTGCTGGGATTATAGATGTGAGCCACCGCGCCTGGCCCCCAGTTACTTGTTAACTTCTATTTGCTACACACCACGGTAAGTTGCTGGAGAAACAATAGTAAATAAGATAGGGCTGGTCTACAAAGATACTTCACCCTTTCTCATGGCTGTGACTGCTCTATCATCTGTCCTCAAACTTTCATAAGGAATCACCTTTAAAGTTCAAAAAAAATTAAACTTTGTAGTTTAAGACTCATAAGAACCTGCAAAAATATTAGAGCCCCCATGTACTTTCTTCACCCAGCTTCCCCAGTGATAACATCTAATCAACCACAGTCCCTTTTAAAAACCAGGAAACTGATACTGATACAATGATATTCACTCAAATACACTTTCTTGAGATTGTACCAGTGTTTACATGCATTCATTTTAATTTCTTTAGTGTATATAATCTCTATATATGAAATGTCATCATATATAGAGATTTCTGTATCTACCATCATGGTCAGGATAAAGATTTTTTCTATCACCACAAAGAGATGTCCTCTTTGGATCCCATTATACTTGCAATGTCTCCAACCCTAACCCCTGATGACCATCGATCTGTTCTCCATCTCTATCATTTTGTCATTTGAAGACATTATATAAATGGAATCATACAGAACATAGCCCTTTGAGATTGTCTTTTTTTTCACACAGCATAATATCCTTGAGGTCCATTTAAATTGCTGAATGTATTATTAGTTCATCCCTTTTTGTGACTGATAGCAGTTGGCTTATCTATTTGTCTATTGATAGAAATTTGGGTTGTTTCTGGTTTGAGACTATTACAAATAAAGCTGCTGTGAATATTCATGTACTGATTTTTGTATGGACATATATTTTCATTTATTTGGTATAACTATGGAGGAGTGCAATTGCTGGGTCCTGTGGTGAGTGCATGTTTAACTGTGAAAGAAACCGCTACACTTTCTCCCCAGAGTTTCTGTACCACATTACATTCCCACCAGCAATGTCTGAGAGATCCTGTTGTTCCACATGCTCCCCAGCACTTGGCATGTCAATATTTTTTTAGAGCCATACTAACAGGTGTGCCATTATCGCTCGCTGTGGTTTTATTTTGCAGTTTCCTAATGGCCGAAGATGTTGAACATCTTTTCATGTGCTCGTATGCCATCCATATATCCTCTACAGCAAAATGTTTGTTCATGCCTTTCACCCATTTTCTAATTGGATTTCTTCTTTTCAACCATTGAGTTTTTAAAGTTCTTTATGTATATTCCAGACTCAAGTCTTTTGTTGGACATGTGTTCTGCAGATATTATCTCACAATCTGTGCCTGCCTTTCCATCTTTTTGACTAGTTCTTTCATTAAAACTAAAGTTCTAAGTTTTGATAAAGTCCAAATTATGAATTTTTTTCTTTACGGATTGTGCTTTTGGTGTAATGTGTAAGAATCCCTCATCTAACCCTATGTCATGAAGATTTTCCCATGTCTTGTTGCAAAAGTTTCATAATTTTATGCTTTATATCTATGCTCTATTACGAGTTAATTTTTGCATAAGGTGTGAGGTTTGAAGTTTATATTTTTTTCTATCAATGTCTGATTGCTTTTGTATCTTTGTAAAAAACAAAATCAGCTGTGGGTACTTGTGTGGGTCTATTTTTGAATTCTCAATTCTGTTCCATCGATCTATGTGTCTGTACGACATAGTTACAATGATTTTAACTATATAGTAAGTCTTAACATCAGAGTAAACCAATAATCTCCCACTTTCCTTTTCAATATTATATTTTAGGTTCTTTACTTTTCTGCGTAAACTTTAGAAGCATATTGTGTATATCCACAAAAAAACTACTGCAGGGATTCTGATAGAAATTGTGTTAAACCTATAAATCTGTTTGGGGGGAACGGACGTCTATAGTATGTTGAAACTGACATCTATATTATGTTGAGTCTTCCAGTTCATGAACACGGTGCATCTGTCCATTTGTTTAGGTCTTCTTGATTTAGTTCATTCATATTTTGTAATTTTCAGTGTATACTTTCTATATATGTTTTGTTAGGTTTATAGCCTAAGTGTTTTTTTTTCCCCTGAGTGATCGTACATGGCATTGTGTTTTTTGCATTTTGCATCCAAAACTGTCGATTGCTAGTATATGGGAAAATGATACTTTTCTTGCATGGTGCCCTTGGATCCTGTGACCTCGCTATAGTAAGTTATTAGTTCCAGGAGTTGTTTTTGTTCTTTTAGATTCCTTATTGCTCTTCCAGGAATCCCCAGTTATTTTATTCAGCCTCACAGACTTCCATCTCCCTGCTCCAGGAAACCTGAGCCTCTTGCACCTGCCCAGCCAGGAGCCTAGGCCCACAGGGTCCCAGGAGCAGTAGCCAGGAGCATGATAACCTAGTACTGGGCTCCTTTTTCCTACCTTAAGTCAGACTAGTGCAGACACTGCATGAAGATTATTCATTTATTCTCCAATACCTACCGAGATCTTACTAGATGTGAGGCAACTTGATAGGCACTGGGTAAACTAAGCAAACTAAGATACAATCAGCCTATATAGATACGATTCATCCTTAGGATGAGCAACATAGGAAGACCCCAGCTCTACAAAAAATTAAAAAATTAGACCAGGCATGGTAGCTCATGCCTATAATCCCAGCACTTTGGGAGGCCTAGGTGGGCAGATCAGGAGGTCAAGAGATTGAAACCATCCTGGCTAACACGGTGAAACCCCATCTCTACTAAATATACAAAAAGTTAGCCAGGCTTGGTGGCACAAGCCTGTAGTCCCAACTACTAGGGAGGGGGAGGCAGGGGAATCACGTGAAACCAGTAAGCGGAGGTTGTCACAGCCACTGCACTCCAGCCTCCAGCCTGGGTGACAGAGCAAGTCTCTTGTCTCAATAAAATACAAATAAAAAAATAAAAAATAAAAAATTGATAGCTGGGCTTGGTGGCACATGTTTATGGTCCCAGCTACTTGAGAGGCTAAGATGGGAGGATCACTTGAGCCTGGCAGGTCGAGGCTGCAGGGAGCCGTGATCGCACCACTGCACTTCAGCCTGGGAGACAAAGTGAGACCTTGTCTCAAAAAATTAAAAAAATTTACTTCATCCTTCTTATGGCTGGCTGTTTACTGCCCCACGTCTATCTTGAAGCTTTTGTGATCAAGCACCCTGTGAAGTTTTGAACTTTGAACAACCCTCAGTTGGTGCATATTGTTTGTTTACACATTAAGACATGAACTGTTATATTACTAAATTATGTACATTACAAAAAAAGGAAAAGCTATATGGCATAGAGATTAATCCCACTTACTTGGAAATCAAACGGCCCAAGTTCAAATCCCAGCTCCACCAGGGACCCTGGGGAAAGTTACATAACTTCTCTCTGTGTCTTTGTTTCCTCATCTACAAAATTGAGATAATAACAGCACCCACTTCATAATGCTGTTGTAAAAATGCATGCAAAAACAGACCCTGACTCACAGCAAGTTGGCTATTCTTATTAAAATCTGTAAAGTACAAATGAAAATATAAAATTAAGAAATAGAGATAGAAGTTTTACACTTATTTCTTGCACCGCCTCTCAGGAGGTGCTGTATTTCATTTAACATTCCTCTTTTGATGAGTGTTTAGGTTGCCCCATTTTTGGTATTATGAAGAATGCAGCAATGGCCATCCTTCTTCATGATGTCTTGGGTCTAACTGCCAATGCAACTCTAAGGCATTTTCTGAGAAGTGAAACTGCCGAGTCATGAGAAATGCCTGTTTTTAATTTTAATAGCTACTGCCAGGCTGCCCTCCACAGTGGCCATATCAATTTACATTGTCTGGGCATTTCTATTTCTCTGCACCCACAGCAACACTTGATATTGTCAGACTTCAGCTACCTCTTTCTGAGGAAGGGGAGAAGGGACCAGTAGGAAATATGCTGTCCAAAGGAAACATTAGCTGTAGCCGCAACATTTCAATGTGCTTAGAAAATGTATGCTTGATGACTTATATAATGAAATGGTAATCATAAGCAACTCCCTTCAACATAATAGCTCTGATAAAGCTCAGATCTAACAGGAAAATAGATACTGAGCAAATGCACAGACAAAAATTATGACTGCGAATGGTAAGAACAGCTGTGAAGGACACCAACAGAATGCAGCACTGTGATTGCTGATAATAAGATGGATGATGGTGATGACAGCAGCTGCCACAATGTGCCAGGCACAGTTCTTTTTTTTTTTTAGATGGAGTTTCACTCTGTCGCCCAGACTGGAGTGCAGTGGTGCGATCTTGAACCCAGGAGGTAGAGGTTGACCCACTGCAACCTCTACCTCCTGGGTTCAAGTGATTCTCCTGCCTCAGCCTCCTAAGTAGCTGAGATTACAGGCATGTGCCACCATGTCCAGCTAATATTTTTAGTAGAGACAGGGTTTCACCATGTTGGCCAGGCTGGTCTTGAACTCCTTACCTCAGGTGATCTGCCCACCTCAGCATCCCAAAGTGTTGGGATTACAGGTGTGAGCCACCGCGCCCAGCCCTTGTGCCAGGCACAGTTCTAAGTGCTTTGCATATTTATTCACTCCTTGTAACAACTCTTTTTGGCAGATGTTGATACTCTTTTCATTTTACAGATAATGAAACTGAAGCACAGAGCTTAAAAACTTGCGCAGGGCCACTAATAGAGGAATTAGGGTTTAAGCACAGGCAATCAGGCTCTAGAGCCAGGATCTTACTTTGTCACCAAGGCTGGAGTGCTGGAATGCAGTGACACAATCATGGCTCACTATACCCTGAACCTCCTGGGCTCAAACGATTCTCCCACCTCAGCCTCCTGAATAGCTGGGACTACAGGCATGGACCACTAATCTTGGCTAATTATTTTTATGTTTATTTTTTGTAGAGACAGGGTCTTGCCTTATTGCCAAGATTGGTCTTGAACTCCTGGGCTCAAGCAACCTCCTGCTTTGGCTTCCCAAAGTGCTGGGGTTATAGGTGTTAGCCACTGTGCCCAGCCCTGGAGCCCATATTTTAAACCACCTCTCCTGGTTAATAGCTGCTCCCTTTCACTAGAGAATTACTGAGGGTGGCAGAGGGGGAAACCACACAACATAAGAGCAAATAAAAACATAATATTAAAAAACAGAGATAGCAATGCTCTATGTTATAATACTGTGTAAGGACAGTATTAGGCGGGGCATGGAGGCTCATGCCTATAATCTCAGCACTTTGGGAGGCCAATGCAGGTGGATCACTTGAGGTCAGGACTCGAGATCAGTCTGATCAACATGGTGAAACCCTGTCTCTACTAAAAATACAAAAATTAGCTGGGCATGGTGGCATGTGCCTATAGTCCCAGCTGCTCAGGAGGCTGAGGCAGGAGAACTGCTTGAACCTGGGAGGTGGAGGTTGCAGTGAGCCAAGGTCACACCACTGCACTCCAGCCTGGCGCCTGGCGATAAAACAAGACTCTGTCTCAAAAAAAAAAAAAATATATATATATATATATATGCATATATATAAATTAGCTGGGCATGGTGGCAGGCACCTGTAATCCCAGCTACCTGGGAGGCTGAGGCAGGAGAAACGCTTGAACCCAGAAGGCAGAGGTTATTGCAGTGAGCCAAGATTATACCACTGCACTCCAGTCTGGGCAACAGAGCGAGACCCTATCTAAAAAAAAAAAAGAACAGTATTAGCAATGACTTTTATGTATCTGCTGAACTGATGAAATGCTTTTTGCATATACAATTATATTTAAGCTGAAACTATAAAATGGGATAACGACAGAGTTGTTAAGTCCTGGCTCCCATCTCCTCCACAGAGATAGGAATTGGAACTCAGGGATTTGCTCACAGTTATAGTAAGTGTTGGAGAAAGGGTAAAAGTCCTGTTATTTCACCTCCTTGTCTAGTGTGGTAGGCAGACTGGCTCCCCAAACACATGCAGACCCTACCAGTCTCTGGAATCTATAAGTGATGTTACATGGCAAAAGAGATTTTGCAGGTGTGATTAAAATTACAGACTTTAAAACCGGGAGATTATCCTGGATTTTTTTTTTTTTTTTTTTTTTTTTGGTGGTTCCAACATAATCATAGGAGCCCTTAAAAGCAGAGAACTTTCTCTGGCTGAAGTCAGAGAAATGTGGCAGAAGACGTCAGAGAGTTCTACTTTTAGTTCCTTAAGGAATCTACTATTTGATCCAGCAATCCCACTACTGGGTATTTATCCAGAGGAAAAGAAGTCATTATATGAAAAAGATACCTGCACATGCAGGTTTATAGCAGCACAATTCGCAACTGCAAAAATACGAAACCAGCCCAAATGCCCTTCAGTCAATGAGTGGATAAAAAAGCTGTGGTATATATCCAATGGAATACTACTCTGCCACAAAAAGGAATGAATTAATGGCATTTGCAGCAACTTGCATGGAATTGGAGACTATTATTTCAAGTGAAGTAACTCAGGAATGGAAAACCAAGCATTGTATGTTCTCACTTATAAGTCGGAGCTAAGCTATGAGGATGCAAAGGCATAACAATGATATAATGGACTTCGTGGACTCAGAGGGAAATGGTAGGAAGTGGGTGAGGGATAGAAGATTACAAATTGGGTGCAGTGTGTACTGCTTGGGCGATGGGTGCACCAAAATCGCACAAATCACCACTAAAGAACTTACTTATGTAACCAAATACCACCTGTTCCCAAATAATCTATGGAAATAATTTTTTTAAAAAATAAGAAGTCAGAGAGATTCAAAGCACGAGAGGGATTTGCCCTGCTGCTGCGGGAGCAGGCCACATGGGAGGCATGAGAAAGAATGCAGGCTGCCTCTACGAGCAAAGACCAGCCCCAGCAGGAAAGAGGCACCTCAGTCCTACAACCACAAAGAGCTGAACTCAGCCAACAACTTAATTCACCCCCAGAGCTGGCCCTGCCAATGACTGATTTTATCCTTGCAAGACTCTAACGGCGGACACAGCCGAGCCATGTGCTATGCATGGGCTTCTGACCTCCAGAACTGTGATAGAGCAAATGGACGTCATCCTAAGCTGGCATTGGAGCCACCACGTTACAAGGGATTGGCAGGACTTGGTCTAAAAATATCTCCTCCACTGACCTACCACATGGGCTGATATTCCTGCTGTCAGAGGCACACCTTGAAATTAAGGTGTTTTTGGCCGGGCATGGAGGCTGATGGCTGTAATTCCAACACTTTGGGAGGCCAAGGCGGGTGGATCTCCTGAGGTAAGCAGTTCGAGACCAGTCTGACCAACATGGAGAAACCCCATCTCTACTAAAAATACAAAATTATCCAGACATGGTGGCTCGTGCCTACAATCCCAGCTACTCAGGAGGCTGAGGCAGGAGAATTACTTGAACACGGGAGGTGGAGGTTGTGATGAGCCGAGATCGAGCCATTGCACTCCAGCCTGGGCAACAAGTGTGAAACTCTGTCTCAGATAAATAAATAAAATAAATAAATAAAAGAAACTGAGGTGTTTTCTTACAAAAAATCTTGTTAAGTCAGACACTATCTGAGATGAGGCAATGCATTAACCCCCATCAGTCATTACCATGCAACCAGAGGAGTTTCTCACCCTGAAATACCGAAGAGCCGTAATTCGGTGCAGAGTCTAGAAGTTCTCAACAGAGGGAGATCCTGCCCTGAAAGGAAAGCTCCAGGTAGGAGACAGAAGGGGCAGGGCCTTGAGTAGCATACAGGGTTAAGGGCTCATTGGTGACAGGAAGGAGAGTAGTCCCCATTAGAATTCCATCTGGAGCTGCCATGGTCTTGCAGCCTCTTGCCTTACTGCCTTTACATCTGATGTTCTTCTGCCAGTAATGCCTTTCCCTCAGTTCTTCTTGGGGGTGACTCCTTCTCATCATGCAGGGTCAGCTCATCAGAAAGGACTTCCATAACCACCTGGCTAAAGCAATGTCCTTCTCCATGACCTGTCACTCTCTGCAATGGTATTCACATTTTCTTTCTTTTTTTTTTTTTTTTGAGTTTCACTCTTGTCGCCCAGGCTTGAGTGCAATGGCATGATCTCGGCTCACAGCAACCTCCACCTCCCAGGTTCAAGTGATTCTCCAGCCTCAGCTTCCTGAGTAGCTGGGATTACAGGTAGGCAACACCATGCCCAGCTAATTTTTGCATTTTTAGTAGAGACGGGGTTTCTCCCTGTTGGTCACACTGGTCTCGAACTCCCGAACTCAGGTGACCCACCCGCCCTGGCCTCCCAAAGTGCTGGGATTACAGGTGTGAGCCACTGTACCTGGCCTGCATTTTCAGGTATTTATAATTTCTGTCTCAATTTGGCTATAAGCTTCAAGAATACTGGGACCTGGATTGTTTACTGAAACATCCCTAGAGCTGCAGCAATGGCTGAAACACCATGGACAGTCAGCAAATATTTGCTGAGCAAATGGAAGACTACACAACAAGGCAATGTTTGATAAGTACAATAAAAACCATAAAGGATGAAACTCTATTAGAGTGTAGAGAAGGATGGGAGAAGTCATTGAAAAGGTCAAGGATGCTTACATGCGAGGCAGAATGTTTGACCAAGATGGGACTTGTTCCAGGGGAGGGGAAGCTGACACAAGCAAAGGCAAGATCATTGGATAATGTAGGGGGTACCCAGGCAGTGCGTGTCAATCCAGTTTGGCCAGAATGAGGATTGCATAGATGGAGAGAATATACTGTGAAGCTCATGAAGCTTAAGCTGAAGGGTTTATCACATGCTTAGGTACTGCCCAGGCCCTTGTATGGCCCTAACGAGGGTCTCACGTGGTATGCTTCTGTAACGTTTGCAAGAATAGGATAGTTTAACCGAAATCAGTTAAGACTGATGTTTCCTTCCATGGCTTCCCTCCCATTTCTCCCATCTCTCTCCTGCTGTGTTGGGCAGCATTGGCATTTCTGCGAGTCATTTTTGGATCTATAATAACTGAAGGAATTTGAGTTGGGGATACACTTGGGTTAGGTTCAGTGGGATATATTTATGCTGTTCACAGTTACTTCCTTACAGAGTTAAGTAATTGCTAGCTGGCTTAATGTAGAAATGGTTTCCAGAAATATACTTACTACTCACTAGGCCAATTCACCTGGAATTAGGACGTGAAGCCTGCAATCCTAGTCTCTGATAAAACAGACTTCAAACCATCAAAGACCAAAAGAGACAAACAAGGACATTACATAATGGTGAAAGGATCAATGTAACAAGAAGAGCTAACGATCCTAAATATACACGCATCCAACATAGGAGCACCCAGATACATAAGGCAAGTTCTTAATGACCTAAAATGAGATTTAGACTTCCACACAATAATTGTGGGAGACTTCAACACTCCACTGTCAATATTAGACAGATCAACGAGACAGAAAATTGACAAGGACATCCAGGACTTGAACGCAGAGCTGGACCAAGTGGACCTAACAGATATCTACAGAACGTTCCACCCTAAAACCACAGAATATACATCCTTTTCGGCACCACATCGCACTTACTCTAAAATTGACCACATAATTGGAAGTAAGTCACTCCTCAGCAAATGCAAAAGAACGGAAATCATGCAGCCTGAATGTCCACAAGTATGTGGTTCATGGAAGGGGAAACAAGGTTTGAGATACACAGAACCAGAAGTTAATCTGTAGAAAATCACTGCAAAAATTTTATATATGAAAAAACAACTTGATAGAGATTATGATGGTTAATTTTATGTGTCAACTTGACTGGGCTTCACAGCAAAAGAAGTGCAGGGATGGAGCCGTGCCCATGGAATTCACCGGTCTTACCATGCTCCTCACCATGCTGAAGCGGCTGGCTTCATAGAACATTGCAATGATCCTTGGAAGACTCAGTTACGGCACCAGCTATGTGGCAATATTTTGTAGGGCTGGGGCAAGGTTCTCTAGAAGGCTGGATATGCTCTGAATTAGTATCCAATATATGGTGCTATTTCTCCCCTAGCCAGGATTTATGGATCCAGGAATCGAGGGGGTGGAAATGGGAGTGGCACCATTCACGATCACCCCTAGTGACCCGCTAGCAAAATGTTTGCTTCCTGTTCTTGAGACTTTATGCTTTGCTGGCCTAGAGGTCTTAGTTCTAGAGGGAAGAATGCTGCCAGCAGAAGACAAAACAATGATTTCATTGAGCTGGAAGTTAAGACTGCCACCGCGACACTGGGGCTTTTCATGTCTCTGAGTCAACAGCCTGAGAGAGAAGAAGGAAGTAATAGCCAATGATCAGTAATTGCGCAGAGCCAGGATGAAAAACTCAAATGCCCATAGGGGCCAGGCAATAAAG
This sequence comes from Sapajus apella, assembly GCF_009761245.1. Classification (NCBI taxonomy): domain Eukaryota; kingdom Metazoa; phylum Chordata; class Mammalia; order Primates; family Cebidae; genus Sapajus; species Sapajus apella. Next base: position 732,409 of record NW_022436991.1, read on the forward strand.
CAAGTAAATGAAGGTGTTTGCAATGTTGAACTGATGAGTATATTATTTACTTACATAAGTACATACTTTCTTAAAAAAATACATGGCTTCTTTGGTCTAGTTTTCGTTCTCATGGGTACAAGAACGATTTCTTGGCCTTAAGGGATATTTGACTCTGAAAGGGCGATGATCCTGGACTGTGGACTCTCCGTGTTAGTGCTGGGGACGGGTGGGGACTGTGGTGAACCCGAGAATTATCCAGCTCCCACTCATGATGCCAGGTGCAAGTGGGCCTGGTATTATCAGACCTGATGTCCCAAGAGAGGCCATACAGCCTGATTTTCATGTGAACTCCTAATTTCTACACATCATCCATGCATTTATTTATTTACTTTAAAAATAACATGTAGCCCAGAAGATATTTATCTATGAGTCAGATACAGAACCACGTTGGAGCTCGAATTAATGAGCTCAGTGAAAATAAACAATGAAACTAAAATCACAAAGAGGATGCTGATGAACATGTGTGTATTTAACATATGTCAAGTACTGTTCTAAACGCCTTGCCTAAATGAACTCATGTAGGCTTCACTGCAACCCTATGAAGTTAGGTATTATTATTCCCTTTTTTCCAATTGTGGAAACTGAGGATCAGAGAGGTCCAAGATCACGTAGCTAGAAGTAGCAAAGCCAGGATTTGCAACAAGCAGTAGAGTTCCAGAACTTGTATTCTTCCAGAAAAGACCTCTAGATTCCACACTCAGGAACAGGGGTTATTATCCTAGGGATTGAGGATAGGTTTCAGGAGGCACATGGAATCCTGAAATTCTATGTTTTTATGTGAATACAAGAGTGTTAATTTTCTGGGAAAGGAAGTTTTCATAAAGTTCTCAAAGGGAGGCCAAGTGCCGTGACTCATGCCTGTAATCCAAGCACTTTGGGAGGTCGAGGCAGGAGGGTTGCTTGGGACCTGGAGTTCAACCAACCTTGGCAACATAGCAAGACCCCATTTCTAAAAAATTAGCCAGATATGGTGGCATATGCCTGTTGTCCCAGCTACTCGGGAGGCTGAGGCAGGAGGATCGCTTGAGCCCAGGAGTTTGAGGAGGCTGTAGTAAGCTGTGATCATGCAGTGCATTCCAGCCTGGGAGAGAGAGACCCTGTCTAAAAAAAAGCAATACACACACACAAACACACACACACACACACACACACACACACACACACACACACACGAATATATACATATATATGTGCTGTAGTCAGTCAGTTCTCTTATGGTTGCAAGAAACACAAAACTCGTGCCACAGATATTTCACACAAACAAACACACTGTCTCCATCCATCTTTTGTTCCATTTTTTTGTTGCAGACCATTCTCCAATTCTCTCTTCCTGCTGTTAAGAAGACTGCACCAGCTTTGGCCCAATATCAAGCTGGGTTCTATTTGAAAGGAATATGTTACATCTCAGAAATGTCTGCAAAGTCTCCTTACATCTCATTGGCCCAAACTGAATGACATACTCAACTTAAACCAATTGCTTATGATCAAGGGAATGTGATGATCTAACTGGCCAATTCTGAATCACATGTTCATATCTGGAGCCAATCAATACCATCCCAACCACATGGCCTAGAAATAGGTAAGGGTCCTTTAAGGGAAGTACGAAAGAGCCACAATCATACACCTTAGATAGTTACTGGTGGAGGATTATCTACTATGCCTTGGAGAATCTGAATGGGACTTACCTAAAAAAAAGTCATGTTTAAAACCACTGCAAAAGCTGCAAGTTCCGTATCGTTTTTTTTTTTTTTTCTGACTGGGAGGACCTTACCCCAGAGTCTTCTAGGAGTTATTGGTCAGATGGTGACTTGAGTGCTGCTCTCTAAATAGAGTTTTCACAACCCAGATGACTCTTCTAACTTTCTGCAGAGCTCCCACATCTGTTCCTTCATTTGATCTAAATTTAGCAGCACTCCTGTGAGTCAGAGAAGTGAAGTAACTTGTTTAAAGTCACACAGCTCAGCCAAATTTCCTGCCTCCCAGCTTACAAACAGAGCAATGGGTCCACCCATCTTGATCCTGGGGTACTGACAAGAAATAATTTGGGGAAGTTAGATAGGGTAGACGCAAAAGTCCAGACAATTAAACATGAAGGATGATGAAGGCAAAAGATGAACCAGCCAGCCACGGTCTCTGGATGCATAAGCTCCAAGTGTGGAGGAGACCCGGACAGAAAAGCAGACTGTTCTCTGTGTTTATCTGTAAGCACAGGTAAGTACAGAGCCTTCTGGGAGAGCCCACTGATTTTGGTGGCAACAGCCTTCTTCAAGTGAAGACGGGAGGGAGCGAGCCTGCAGCTTTAAGGATCACACAGTCCCATTTTAATTATTAACTTGCTGCATTATTAACCGACCAGCTGTGTGAGGCAGAAAACCAAGGGTCAGAACTCCAGGGCAACGTTTCATTCCTGGTGCCGCCTCCATTCCAGTGGTTCCCGACTCTTGTCGGGGCCCTTTCAGAACTTGATGAATGATAGCAAAACTTCAGAAAAGTACACGATTTGTCTGCAATTTCAGGATTTGGCTAAGAATACAGCTGCAGGTATTTCCTGCCAGTGTCTTGTGGGGCTTCCCACATCAGGTCTCATGTGGTCCCAGGTCCCCTATATTTATTTATTTCGGTATTTTTTGAGACCGAGTCTCATTCTGTCGCTGGGCCAGAGTGCAGTGGTGTGATCTCAGCTCACTGCAACCTCTGCCTGCCGGGTTCAAGCAATTCTTCTGCCTCAGCCTCCTGAGTAGCTGGGACTACAGGCATGGGTCACCATGCCCAGCTAATTTTTGTATTTTTAGTAAAGATGGGGTTTCACCGTGTTGGCCAGGATGTTCTCAATCTCTTGACCTTGTGATCCACCCGCCTTGGCCTCCCAAAGTACTGGGATTACAGGCATAAGCCACCGTGCCCAGCTTGTCCCCTATATTTCTTGGTCTCTTTCTGAGTAATGATAACTCCTAAAGGTGGATGCAGGGAGAGGAGGAAAGGAAAGGGATGAGGAAGTAGGACGTAACCGCACAGGCCTGAATTATTTGAAGAAGAGAGGAAGTTCTGTTTGCTGAATTGCCTTTCACTAGGTACTGGTCAAGCAGAACTCTTACCAGGCAGTCCCGTGGATGAATGTGCATGCTCGCATGCCTTCCTTTCCAAACCTCAGCCACGCAGAGACTACCTCCAAGCCTTTTGTTTCATTTCACCTGCATTGTGACTGTTTTCCTTTAAAGCAATACACTTACACTTAGATTTCTTTTAAAGGGAAACTTTATATTACTGCCAGAAACATAGAGTTGCAAGTGTTATTTGAAAGGGCTTAAACACTCAAAAAACAAAACAATAGTATTAAATCCTAGCTAGCCTTCATAACTGTCCTTCACTCCTAGCCCAGAGATGTACTTTCTATTTAAACAACAAAGAAAGGCAGGGTGTGGGGAGTGTGGAGGTGTCAGGAGATGAGAATAGCAAGGAAGAGAGATGTTAGACACCGAACTGAGACTTTTTTTTTTGAGAGGGAGTCTCTAGCTCTGTCCTCCAGGCTGGAGTGCAGTGACACAATCTCAGCTTACTGCAACCTCTGCCTCTGGGTTCAAGTAATTCTCCCTGCCTCAGCCTCCCAAGTAGCTAGGATTACACGTGCCCACTACTATGCCTGGCTAATTTTTTTTTTTTTCATTTTTAGAGAGATGGGATTTTACCATATTGGCCAAACTGGTCTTGAACTCCTGACCTCAGGTGATCCACCCGCCTTGGCCTGCCAAAGTGCTGGGATTACAGGCATGAGCCACCACACTCAGCCTTTTTTATTTTTGAGACAGAGTCTCACCATGTAGGAGTGCAATGGTGTGATCACAGCTCATTGTGGTCTCCACCTCCTGGGTTCAAGCAATTCTCCTGCCTCAGCCTCCCAAGTAACTGGGACTGTAGGCGTGTGCCATCATGCCCAGCTAATTATTATTATTTTTTTTAATTTCTAGCTGCAAGGTCTCACTATACTGCCAAGGTTGGTTTCAAACTCCTGGCCTCCAGTAATCCTCCCATCCCAGCCTCCCCAAAGTGTTGAGATTATAGGCGTGAGCCAGCTCACCCAGCAATGAGACTCCTGATATTATCAGGACTGAAATGACTGCAAGAGGATCGCCACTTTCTCACCAAATGCTTCACTCTTACTTCCTTCGCCACACAATGGGGAAAGACTGTGATTTATTTAACAAATACTTATTGAGTTGCCTACTAAGTGTTCTTGGCCCTAGGGGAGGAGAGGACATGGGGAATAGACATGGTCCTGCCCTTCTGGAGGGAATATTTTCATGGTGAAGACAAACAACTAAGCGAAAAATAAATTAATCTCAAATGGGGTTGAGTACTGTTTAAAAAACTAACAGGGGTTACAACAGTGAGTTGTGGAGGCGTGGGAGGTGCGAGGGTGGACTTCACATGCTGCAGGCAAGATCAGGAGGTAGTTTGGTCCTCTAGTGAGTGAGTACACTGTTTCCAATAGAAAAGTCATGTTCAGGGTCGGATTCTTAAGCAGTGGGAAAGTGGTTAGCAACTGTAACTTGATATCCCAGACATAATCTGAAGGACACTACAGAGACCTGCTCTTTGCCCCTGATTCAATCAGAAAGCAAAGCAGATGTTAGTATTCATGGTTTTCCAGTCCAGTGGCCAAGAGAAAACAAAATATGTCATACATGTGGTTATATTTAAAGGCAAGGTTATAACACATGTTCAACAAACGTTGGATATTGCTGGAGCAAGGGGTTGCATTTGTAATTGCAGCTGATTAATCTAATTAACTGCAAAGGAAGACGCCTATTTTCAAGTTCAGCCAAAACCATCCAAGTACACAGTACTTACAATGTTTTTCTCAATTCTTTCCTTGTAAGGTTGCAACCTGCCATGCTGTTTTTAAATGCCAAGGTCCTGGTGAGATGACATGAGGGTTTCCCTTTGCCGTCTGGACCTGATTGCCATGGAGGTAAAGGCTCAATACCCTTAAGAAATTAGATTCTAAAAAATAATAAATTGGTACCACTGCTTTTGACTGCAGTTGATCAATTTTCGGATGGGGACTGTCCAATCCGTGAAGACACATTAACACTCTTAGAAGTCATTGCTCCATGCTGTGCCCCTCATCCCTGCCTGGGAGCTCCGTACCTCTACCTCCCACCTTACTAAGCAGTACCTCTGCCTTCACTCAGAGTGCTCAGGATGTGGGTGTAAGCCACTCAAAAAACAGTTCTTGAAATCTCAGGTTCAATACCGGCCTCCTAAGTCCTAGCGATTCCCAAAGGAGTGAGAGGTGGGAGGTGCCAAGGATGAAAGGCTGATTTTAGCTCTGCATTTGGGGCCTCTTGAATCATCTTTGTTTGATGGGAAACTGGAAAGACTGGGGGAGGATAACGGATTAAGCTCATTCCATTGAAAAGAGCTCACTCGGATATCAGGAAAAAGCCGGATGATAAAACTAGATTTACAAACCACAGGCGGCTTGCCTCCTCATCCGCTGCAGGCTGAAAGCTCTCGGGTAATGGCATTTTAGGCTCCCTGAGGCAGAGAGGTTAGAGTATGGGCTTTGGACTCAGACAGCCATGGGTTCAAATCCCAGCTCTACCATTTACTGCGTGTTAAACATGCATACATTGCTTAACCCCTTGAGTTTCAGTTTTCCCATCTGGGAAATGGGTATGACACCACCTGCTTCTCAGAGTTGTGCTGAGGATGAGAGATGATGCCTATGAAACTGTCAAGGTCAGTGCCTGCGCTATAGTTTGCACCTGCTTTCAGTAAACAATAAGTTCTCGCTGACACCCTCATCTTCTCCAGATTTTCACTTTTCCCTCCCACTTTCCTCCGGAGACTGCCTGCACTCTAAGCCATCTCTATGATGTCATCTAACCCAGATCTTTCCAATTTTTCCTTAGACCAGATATTTTTCAGGGGCAAGGCTGGGTGACAGCCATCAGTCCAAGCTGTGGCCAAGGAAAGTGCTCTATCCCTGTCCAATGGGAATCCCCAAGTGGCTTCCATGTAACAATAACTAATGCTTGTGAGCGTTCCCTGAAGGAATAATAATAATAACAATTATTATTATTATTATTGTTATTGTTATTGAGACGGAGTCTCACTCTGTTGCCCAGGCTGGAATGCAGTGGCAAGATGTTGGCTCACTGCAATTTCCGCCTCTCAGGTTGAAGTGATTCTTCTGCCTGAGCCTCCTGAGTAGCTGGGATTACAGGTGCCCATCCACCACCACGTTTAGCCAATTTTTGTATTTTTAGTAGAGACAGGGTTTCACCATGTTGTTCAGTCTGACCTCAAGTGATCCACCTGCCTCAGCCTCCCAAAGAGCTGGGATTACAGGTGTGACCCACCACACCTGGCGAGAATTATTTTATTTTGAATGGAATTCTGTGGTCATATTAATTTAAATACTTAGAGATTCACAGTGCACATTCATATTAAGGGTTCTGAGAAATTCTGTAGCAAATAAACCCACTCAGCTTTGTTTATGCTAACTTCCCCACTTGGTCTGACCTAGTCACATCCTATTATCCCTCCTCTTTTGTTGGAGTGCTTTCCTTTAAATCCTCTCAATTCATCTTCCCAAAGCCCTCTCACCCACTTTCACAGATGTGGAAACGGGGTTCAGAGAGGTGAAGTGACTTGCCCATGCTGGCTCAGCTGGATGGCATCAGAACCAGCTGCTTTCTTCCTGAGTTCAAGGCTCTTTTCTCTACATCTCAAGAAACAGCTAAATGCATCACTTTCTGGCTAAACAACCGCAGAATCTATCAATCACGGCCTGGGCTCTTGGGATGACATCACCCAACAATTTCATTTTCCCAACAATGGGAAAACCAGAAAAGGGAAGTGATTTGTCCAAAAGTGATAGAAACAGAGGTGGCAGAGCCAGAACTGGCACCCAGCCTACTAACCCCCAGGCCAGGCCATCTTCACCCTACGCCTGACGCTCGCTTGTCTGGTTCAAAACCCTCAGTTATCTTCATTATGTAAATAAAAAACAGCTTCCTAGGCCAGGCGAGGTGGCTCACGCCTGTAATCCCAGCACTTTGGGAGGCCAAAGTGGGTAGATCACCTGAGGTCAGGAGTTGGAGATCAGGCTGACCAATATGGCAAAACCCCATCTCTACTAAAAAAAATTACAAAATTAGCTGGGCGTGGCGGTGGGCGCCTGTAATCCCAGCTACTCAAGAGGCTGAGGCAGGAGAATCACTTGAACCCAGGAGGTGGAGGTTGCAGTGAGCCGAGAGCGTGCTATTCCACTCCAGCCTGGACAGTTAAAGTGAAACTCTGTCTCAAAAAAAAAGGAAAGAAAAAACAGCTTCCTTCCCTCCCATACTAGAATACACTGTCCAATCAATCTTTGTGTGATAACAGAAATGTCCTACAGCTGTGCTATCCAATATGGTAACCACTAACTACACGTGGCTGTTGCTCTCTTGAGATGTATCTAGCCCAAATGAGGAAGTAAATTTTTTTTTAAGATGGAGTTTCACTCTTGTTGCCCGGGCTGAAGTGCAATGAGGCGATCTTGACTCACTGCAACCTCCACCTCATGGGTTCAAGTGATTCTCCTGCCTCAGCCTCCCGAGTAGCTGGGACTATAGGCGCAGGCCACCACACCCAGCTAGTTTTGTATTTTCAGTAGAGACAGGGTTTCTCCATGTTGGTCAGGCTAGGCTCAAACTCCTGACCTCAGTTGATCCGCCTGACTCAGCCTTCCAAAGTGCTGGGATTACAGATGTGAGCCACCACGCCCTGTCGGAAGTAAACTTTTAATGCTATTTAATTTTACTTAATGTACACTTGAATGACCACCTGTGGCTAATGCCTACCATATTGGACAGGGCAACTCTAGAGATCAGAAATCAAGGCCAGGCACGGTGGCTCATGCCTGTAATCCCAGCATTTTGGGAGGCTGAGGTGGGAGTATTGCCTGAGCCCAGGAGTTCGAGACCAACCTAGGCAACACAGGGAGACCTCACCTGTACAAAAATAGCCGGGCATGGTGGTATGGACCTATAATCCCAGCACTGTGGGAGGCCGAAATGGGAGGATCACTTGAGCCCTGGAGTTTGAGACCAGCCTGGGCAACATGGCCAAACTCCGTCTCTATAACAAATTTAGAAACTAGCTGGGCATGGTAGCCTGCGCCAGTGGTCCCAGTTACTCAGGAAGCTGAGGCAGGAAGATTGCTCAACGTTGAGGCTGCAGTGAGCCATGATCATGCCACCACACACCAGCCTGGGTGACAGAGCAAGACCCTGTCTCAAAGAAGAAAATAAATTATATCACATTGAGTCTACTGAGACCCACTCAGTATAACTATCATATGAGTAGAAGATGCTCATAAGAACTGTTGAGGCTAAACTGCCTGGGCCTCATTGGGGGCTAAACTCCCTCTCATCAGGGCACAACCTGAGATGTTTTTGCTCAAGTTACTTCTTCCTTCCCTGGCAGCATCCTACCCAGCTTCTAATCTAAGCTCAAACGCACCCTCCTTCAGGAAGATTTGCTGTTCTAGCTTCTCCCCACCAAGCAGAGTGAAGGGATTCTTCTTTGGAACTCCCACTCTCCCTTATTTATCTCCAGATGGATGGAAAGGGAAGAGGGTTTCTGTTTTACTAAAAGCCCTCTGGTGAGCAAGTGGATGAAAGAGGAGAGAGTGTGCCTGGGGTGGGGGTGGAAGGGGGAGTTGTGTTGGGGCAAATGCTAGGTAGCTTGAGAGACATAAAGAAGATTTAATCAGAGAAGAGGAGTGATATGTGATTTAACCTTCTCCTCTACCTGTCCTACAACGTCTGTAGTTAAAGTAGACATTACAAACCACAGTGATGCATGGATAAAACTCAGCATGTTGGGGAAGAAGAGCAAATCATATGCTTCACAATAAGAACACTCAATATCCTAGGAATAGAAGGGAACTTCCTCAACCAGATAAAGGGCATCTGTGAAAAACCCAGCACTAACGTCATGCTTAATCGTGAAAGACTGAAAGCCTTCCCCCTAAAATCAGGAATGAGGAAAGGATGTCTACTACTGCCACTGCTATTCAACATTGTTCTGGAAAATTCTAGGCAGAACAAGTAGGCAAGAGAAAAGAAGAGGTATCCAGAATGGAAAGGAGGAAGTAAAATGGTCTCTGTTTGACAGCTGTCATAATCTTATACACAGAAGATGATGAAGAATCTACCAAAAAACTATTTGAATGACTAAATGAGTTTAGTATGGTTGCAGGATACAAGATCAATATGTAAAAAATAGTTGGGCCAGGCACGGTGGCTCATGCCTGTAATCCCAGCATTTGGGGAGGCTGAGATGAGTGGATCACGAGGTCAGGAGATCACGACCATCCTGGCCAACAAGGTGAAACCCTGTCTCTCCTAAAAATACAAAAAAATAGCTGGTTGTGGTGGTACGCGCCTGCAGTCCCAGCTACTTGGGAGCCTGAGGCAGGAGGATCACTTGAACCCGGGAGGCAGAGGTTGCAGTAAGCTGAGATTGTGCCGCTGCACTCCAGCCTGGGTAACAGAACAAGACTCTGTCTCAAAAAACAAACAAACAAAACCCAGTTGTAGTTCTTCTATATGTTGACAAGGAGAAAACTGAGAATGAAATTAAGAAAAATTCATTTATAAGTGCATCAAAAAGAATACAAATGGTGGCTAAACATGGTGGCTCGTGCTTGTAATCCCAACACTATGGGAGGCTGAGGCAGGAGGATCACTGGAGCCCAGGAGTTTGAAACCACCTGGGCAATATGGCAAGACCCCATCTCTATAAAAATTTTTAAAAATTAGCCAGGTGTAGTGGCCATGCTGGCAGTCTTAGTTATTCAGGAGGCTGAGGTGGGAGGATCACTTGAACTCAGAAATCTGAGGCTGCAATGAGCTATTATCTGCCCACTGTACTCCGTCCAGCCTGCGTGTCAGAGAAACCTTGTCTCTAAATGAAAAAAAAATAAAGAAAATGTTAAAAAAGAATGAAATACTTAGGAATACATTTAACCAAAGAAGTATGAGACTTTATACCAAACAACCATACAACCTTGTTGAAAGAAACTAAAGACCCGAAGACACCCTATGATTATAGATGGAAAGGTTTAATATTGTTTAGATGGCAAAATTCAAATCGATCTACAGATTCAATGCCATCTTGTCAAAATACCAGCTAACTCCTTTGCAGAAATTAAAAAACCAATCCTGAAATTCATACGGAAATTCAAGAGAATCAGAACAGTTAATCTTTAAAAAGAAGAAAGTTGGAGGGCTCATACTTCCTGAGTACTAAAACTTAGTACAAAGCAATAGTAATCAGATAGATAGGATGGAATTGACATAAGGACAGACATATAGCCCTGGACTAGCCTCGGCAGTCTAGAAATACACCTTCACATTTCTAATCAATTGATTTTCTACAAGGGAGCCAACACAATTCAGTTTTAAAAATGGTGGCAGGACAATGGAGTAGCTACATTCAAAAGACTGAAGTGAGACCCTTAACTCACACCATCAACAAAAACCAATTCAAAATGGATCAAAGATCTAAATGCAACCGTTAAAACTAGAAAACTCTTGGAAGAAAACATAGGTCTAAGAAAACATAGGCCTTCACAACCTTGGATTAGTCAATGGATTCTCAGATATGATACCCAAAGCATAAGTGACAACCACCACCAAAAAAGAAAAACTGGACTTTATTTTTTAAGAGATGGGGTCTTGTTATGTTGCCCAGGCTGCACTTGAAATCCCAGGCTCAAGTGATCCTCCTACCTCAGCCTCCTGAGTAGCTGGGACTACAAATGTATACTGCCATGCCCAGCTAAACTGGACTTTAACGTGGAAAACTTTTGTGCTTCAAAGACATCAAGAAAGTGAAGACAACCCACAGAATGAGAGCAAATTTTCACAAATAGTATATTTGATAAGAGACTTGTACCTAGAATCATATGCTTCACAATAAAAGAATGACTGCCACTCAATAATAAAAAGACGAATAACCCAATTAAAAATATCCAAAGGATCTGAATAGACATTTCTCCAAAGAAGATAAACAAATGGCCGACCAGCTCATGAAAAGATGGCCAACATCATTTGTCATCAGGGAAAAGCAAATCAAAACCATGATGAGACACCACTTCACACCCACTAGGCTGGCTATAATGAAAAAGACAGATCATAATAACTGTTGGCAAGGATGTAGTGAAATTCGAACCATCATCACACATTGCTGGTGGGAATGTAAAGAAGTGCAGAGCTTTGAAAAACTGTTTGGCAGTTTCTCAAAAACTTAGAGTTACCATATGACTCAGCAACTTCCCTCATAGGTATATACAAGGGAAATGAAAACATATGTCCACACAAAATCTTGTACATGAATGTTCACAGCCTATTACTCATAATAGCCAAGAGTGGAAACCACCCAAATGGTCAACTGATGAATGAATAAATAAACCGTGCTGTGTACGTACGATGAAACATTCTTTGTCAATAATGAAGAACTGATCCCTGATGCAACATGGATGAACCTAAAAACGTTCTGCTAAGTGAAGGAAGTCAGATTCTAAAGGTCCATGATTCCATTATAAATGGCATTCCATATGTGGAATTCCACATATGGAATGTCTAGAATAGGAACGTTTCCTTTCTATAGAGACAGAGAGGAAATTAGTAGCTGCCAAGAGAGAATGGGGAGACTGGTGGGTGATGGCTAAGAAGGTGGCCGTGTTTCTTTTTGGGGTAATGAAAATGGTCTGAAATTGATTGTAGTGATGGATGCACAATTCTGAATATACTGAAAGCCATTGACTTGTTACATTTTAAATTGGTGACTTACATGGTATACGAGTTACATCTCAATAAAGCTGGTTTTCTTTTCTTTCTTTCTTGAATAGACAGTGTCTCACTCTGTTGCCCAGGCTGGAGTACAGTGGTGTGATTATAGCTTACTGTAGCCTTGAACCCTTGGGCTCAAGCAATCCTCCCACCTCAGCCTCCCAAGTAGCTGAGATTATAGGCATGTGCCACCATGCCCAGCTAATTTTATTTATTTATTGTAGAGATGAGGATTTGCTATATTGCCCAGGTCAAACTTTTGGGCTGAAGTAATCCTCTTGCCTTGGATTCCCAAATTGCTGGAATTACAGGCATGAGCTGCCATACCGACCAATAAAGCTTTTTTTTAAAAAAAAAAGAAAAAAGAAAAAAAAAGAAACTTGCATATGGGTACATACAACATATCATTTATATGAAAATACCGAAATACACAAACAATACTATTGTTTAGGAACACATACAAATGCACCAAAGCCATGAAGACACACATGAATTATAAAAGCACATATTTGGGGCAGTAGATACAAGCCCAGGAGAGGATGTTTAGTTAGTGCATGAGGGAGACACAGGCTGCTTCAACTATAATTGTAACAGTTCCTTTCTTTTTCCTTTTCTTTTTTTTTGGTGGGGGGGTCAGAGCCTCACTCTGTTGCCTAGGCTGGAGCGCAGTGAGTGGCGTGATCTCGGCTCACTGCAAGCTCTGCCTCCTGGGTTCAAGCAATTCTCATGCCTTAGCCTCCCAAGAAGCCAAGATTACAGGTGTGTCCCACCACACCTGGCTAATTTTTTTTTTTTTTTTTTTTTTTGAGATGGAGTTTCCCTCTTGTTGCCTAGGCTAGAGTGCAGCGGTGCAATCTCGGCTCACTGCAACCTCTGCCTCCCGGATTCAAGCAATTCTTCTGCCTCAGCCTCCCAAGTAGCTGGGATTACAGGCATGAGTCACTATACCTGATTAATTTTTATATTTTTAGTAGAAATGAGGTTTCACCATGTTGGCCAGGCTGGCCTCAAACTTCTGATCTCAAAGTATCCACCCGCCTCGACCTCCCAAAGTGCTGGGATTATAGGCGTGAGCCACCGCACCCGGCCGTAACATTTCATTCTTAAGCTTGGCGGTGGAACATGGTATTATCTCACACAGCTTTTTTGTTTGCTTGAAATTCTTTGTGGACTAATTTTCCAGGCATATCTCCAATGCTACAGAAACTGGACATGTATATCTGCTGGATGAGTTGGGGGATTGGCCTAGGGAGGCTCTGGACTAGAAGAGCTGGTCCCTTTCAGGCTCCCCGCACTCAATAAACATTTCCTGTGCTGAATCCAGCAATCTCTGGGACCATCTCCGGAGCATTTTTTCTTATAGTTGGCGTTCTGCAGAAAATAGTCCGGGCTTTACAACCATCCAGACAGCTCTGGTTTGAGTCCCCACTCTGGCCTCATTACCAACATGGCCTCTTGCCAATTACTTAATGCCTCTGGGCTTTACTTTCCCATCTGCTAAATGGGAATAATACCACTTACTCCTCAAAGCTAGTGATGATGGAATGCAGAAGCCCTTGCAAGGTGCCTGGCTTCCCCTACCTGATGAGGACGAGGCTCTCGTGTCCGCTCCACTCACCTCTCTGTTGAATCTTTCTGGATGATGCAGGTTGTACTGGACCCTACATTCCTTTGCACAGTGTGTGACTGGCCATCAATCAATATTCCTTGAGTAGAACTGACTTTAAGAACCTCAACTTCCAGTCCAGGTGCGTTGGCTTCCACCTGTAATCCCAGCACTTTGGGAGGCTGAGGTGGGCAGATCATGAGGTCAGGAGTTCGAGACCAGCCTGACCAACTTGGTGAAATGCTGTCTCTACTAAAAAGTACAAAAATTAGCTGGGCATGGTGGCGTGCCCTTGTAATCCCAGCTACTCAGGAGGCTGAGGTAAGAGAATCGCTTGAACCCGGGACGCGGAGGTTGCAGTGAGCCAAGATCGCGCCTCTGCACTCCAGCCTGGGTAACACAGCAAGACTCTGTCTCAAGAAACAAAACAAAACAAAAAACCCCCTCAACTTCCTTCCTCCCTCCCTTCCTTACTACTTTGAAAAGCAAAGGGAACCAAAGGCCTCAGAAGACAGCTCCCTTCATTCCTTTTAAAAACAAAGAAATATAGAAATAAGCTGCCTCTGTCATTCTCCATGGATCGTTTTGTATTCCCAGCTGCTGTTCATCAGTTCCTGGAGGCTCACAGGGCAGGGTCAGCTCCCAGAGGTCAAAGAATGGGATGATGGTGTGTGAGGATGTAGCCTTCCCCTCCAGTCATGCAGGCTCCTTCAGCCCTTCCTGGAGCACAGAGTTGGATGCCGTGGCCCAGGCCCTTGGCAGTGAGATTTAGTCCCCGCTGACTGCAGCCTGGTACCGGGGAGAGAACCGGGCCTCAGAAACAGGGCCTGAGATCCAGGTGGACAGATGGGAGCTGGGTCTATGCTGGTAGCTGGCCGGGGTAGACGGAAACACTGGCTGTCCAGAAGAGCTTCTGGAGAAAGCTGTCATGCTGGTAATTCCAGTGACTGAACAGAACCCAGGAAGCGTATTCTCTGAGCTTTGGGCTCCGAAGCTTCCTCTTCCAAATGTCAGTTGCAGCTCAGAGCTCAGCTCTTGGCCATTCCTTCACTCCCTCTGGGACTTGCTGGTTTGTTTTGGGAGGGCTGCACTTCCTGCATCTGGCTTAGGTCTCAATGCCATCTGAAGTCTTTGTGGCCAATGGGAAAGGGAGCAGGGAGACAGAGCCCCATGGGGCCCTGTGGGCTGTCCCTTGGCCAGTGGGTAGAGCCTGATCATGGTGTCCCTGAATGGCCCCAAAGGTGGTCAGAGCATAGGCCTTCTTGATGCCACTTCTGCCCGACCCCCAGTAACCCCACTGTGACTCGCTGGGGTTGTAACTTAGCTGAAAAGTGATGCATCATTCTAGCTTTACCCATGGACCTTTGGGATTCCTTGAGGCCCCATCTGCCCAGGGCCTGACCCTGATTAGCTTGTGGTCCTTCAGGCTTAGGGCTTGCCACCATGGAATAGGATTGGCAGTTTGGGGAACCAAAGGAAAAGTGACAGTCCGTTCTCTCCACCCTGGTTATTTGTCTCAGGTCCAGCTAGGCCATTCTACCATGTGCCCAGATGAAGGTCCTACAGAAATCAAGGTCCAGGGCTGCTACCAAGCCTTCTGGCTTCTCCGAGGAGCTCCTGGGGCTCATGGCTTGCCACCCACAGCCCCTGCCTTCCTCCCACCCATCCTCCATTCTGCTGCCCAAACCACCCATCCAACCCTCAAAAGGAACTGTGTCACAAGCATGCATTATGGACCCTGCTTGGCTCTCCACAGGCTGGAGGCCCACGCATGGGTTTTTGTTTGTCCTGCATTGAGATGTTTTAAAAATCTGGAAGTTGCGCATAAAAAAGTAGGTTTCCAGCTTGAAACACCTATTCCTGCATAACTACAGTTGGCTGGAGTTAGTGCAAAGCTTCCTTAGGCAGGTAGCTAGGCAACAGTCCTCACCATTCCCTATTGTCTCACATCCAGCCTCCTTCCCTCATGAAATGCAATGCCTGGTGCCTGCATACTTCTGAGTTTCCCCGCTCTAGTCTCTAGGCAAAGGCTTGTAGCATGCAGGGAGGGAAGGAAGAAGGTAAAAAGTGTAGAGGAAGGAAGGAAGGGAGGGAGGAAGGGAGGGATGGTTGGATGGAGGGAGGGAAGGAGAAAGGAAGGAAAGAAGAAACAAAGGAAGGGAGGGAGGGAGGGAGAGAGAGAGGGAGGGAGAGAGGAAGGGAAGGAGAGAGGGAGAGAAGGAGAGAGGGAGGGAAGGAGAGAGGAAGGGAAGGAGAGAGGGAGAGAAGGAGAGAGGGAGGGAAGGAGAGAGGAAGGAAGGAAGGAAGGAAGGAAGGAAGGAAGGAAGGAAGGAAGGAAGGAAAGAAGGAAGGAAGTAAGTCCCAGTTCTGTTGCTGAATGCAGAGGGGCTCAAGCAGTGATCTTCCCTGCCAGGACCTAAGCGCATGTTCTGCAGAGCAGGCTGGGAGACGCCTCCGTCAGGGAACCTGCTATTGTAATGCCGTGGCCCTGGGAAGAGCAAACTGATTGGGGGCTGTTCTCTGATTTCCAAACCGCGGCAGGGAAGAGCACTGTGAGTGTGCGGGGGTGGAGGGTGGAGAGAGACAAGAAAGCAGGAACAGAGGGAAGTGGAAGGGGCAGAGGCGTGCTGCTTAGCAACCGCGGAAGAAAATGTAGAGAAGTGACAGGACCATTTCTTCCAGTGCCTGAAAGGGAGGATTAAGAAAAAAATACAAAAACCTCGTCACACGCCTACGCTTGCTCATCTTGTTGTGGCGGCTCTGGGAGTGTTGGCTGGAATTCGCAGGGCTCCTCTGCAAGGGAGGGCCACTGTGGAGGATGCCTAGCCAGACACGTGTGATGTGGGAAAAGCTACAAAGAACTATGTCCTCAGTAGCTCAAAGGGGACCATCCTCGTGGCCCCATGAGGGGAGGGAGAAGCCTTGCCGGAAAGATGTAAGGACATAACCTCACCTGTCTCATCTTTTCTCTCTCACTTCCTCCTAAGTCTACCAACATCTAGAGAAAGGTGTCAGAGGACTTTCCTTTTCTCCATCTTTCCCCAGAAACTCACGAGCAGCCCCAACCCCGTTCCTTCCTCCCCACCGAGAATTCTCTGTTGCTTTTCTTTCTTAATTTGATTTTCTCTGGCTCAGAATCGAGATCAAAAGAGAAAATTCTTTCCAGCATTTTAGGAATAATTCCCAGAATCTCCCCCTGGAAATGCATACATAATTACCATAATTATTTTTAAAGAAATCTTCCGTGTTCTCTTACCCGCCTCTTTTCCATCTCTCCTGCAGCCTTGGGGAGGAGGATGGGAGAGGGAGACAGCATCAAGAGTGTCTTTGTGGTTGCTAGTTGACCAGTATAAACGGTATTTGCACGGTTAGAGTGGTGGACTCACCAGTACATGAGAGAATTGTCAATGATGCAGGTAATTAACATGAAATGTACCCCTCCAGCATTCAACATAGCGGAATCACCTAGCAGAAGTTATTATCTTTCTAATTTGTTTTAATTTCACTGAGTCTTAAGTTGGTGCTAGCCCAGGTCATTAACACCTCCCGGACACTTGCTAACCTTGCATTTTTTTTTTTTTTCTAATGGATCTTGCTCTGTTGCCCAGGCTGGAGTCCAGTGGTGCTATCTTGGCTCACTACAACCTCTGCCTCCTGGGTTCAACTGATTCTTCTGCCTCAGTCTCCCAAGTAGCTGGGATTACAGGTGCCCACCACTTTGCCCGAATACTTTTTGTATTTTTAGTAGACACAAAATTTACTACTGTTTTTAGCAGAGTTGGAACCAGGATATAATGCCTCATGGCAGAGGCCTGAAAAAGCACCCAGATTGCCAGTCCTTATTCAAGGAATTGGGCTCCGCAGGTGGCAGGCTACAGATCAAGCTAGGGGAAGGCTCCGGTCTGAGGACAGTGGGTCCAGCTGGGCAGCAGATGGCACCAAGGGAACTTCGGATGAGAGCTGTTGGAGCTGCCAGCCTGATTTTACAGCCTGTTTGAAGCCCACCTCTTCCCTGGGATTACAGAAGTCAATTCATGAGTGTTTACCATGGGGCACAAAGCCAAAGCGTGTGGACGGCTGCAGAAGTCACCTTTGCTTTCGGTGGCCAAATCTGATTTTGCTCTGGGCAATCACCGTTCACTACTCTCAGGTCTGGGTTTGAGCAGACTGGACCCGCCTCAGGCTGCCCTTGCCTGTCTTCATTCCTCTGGGTCCAGTGATAGGTTCTAGATGGGCAGTGAGATGCAAAGAGGATTTTGCTGGGAATGCTGGAGCTGACTCTTTCCCACTGGCTTTGAACCCAAGAAGGGGAGATGCTGGAACCCCTGTAGCCCCTATGAGGAGGGCACTCAGATGAGAATGGAGCCAAGAAACCCAGTCCTGATGGTATCGGTTCAATCCTGGATCCAGCTGTGCCTGAAGCTAGGCTCTACCCTTGGCCACCTTTGGGGCTGCCCGCCAAGCCAAGCGACTTCCCTTTCATGTAATCCAGTGAGGATCAGTGTTTTGGTCAGTTGCAGCCATAAGCATCTTAACTGATGAAATGGCTCGTTGCAAATCCCTGGCCACCGAGAGAGAAATAACTCAAAGGGTATGTGCTGTGGACCAGGGTGAGGGACGTTGTCACATACACCAGCATAGGAAAAGCTATCATTGTCACAGGAAGCGCCAACGTTTAGATGATCAGGTACCTGGCATGCAATGGTTTATTTAATCCTACATTGGTATATTCTGATCACCATTTTAAACATTAGAAAACTCAGGCTCAGTCCGGGCACGGTGGCTCATGCCTATAATCCCAGCACTTTGGGAGGCTGACGGGGGTGGATCACCTGAGGCTGGGAGCTCCAGACCAGCCTGTCTGGAACATGGAGAAACCCCATCTCTAAAAATACAAAAAAATTAGTCATGCATGGTGGCGCACGCCTGTAATCTCAGTTACTCGGGAGGCTGAGGCAGGAGAATCGCTTGAACCTGGGAGCAGAGGTTGCAGTGAGCCAAGATCGTGCCATTGCACTCCAGCCTAGGCAAACAAGTGGGAAACTCCGTCTCAAGAAAAAGAAAAGAAAAGAAAAGAAAAAACTGAGGCTCAGAGATCCTCTGTGGACCTCAGTGGCCGTGCCATGGCAGGTTTCTTGACACTGTGTAATCCCAGCCATCCTTCTGCAGTAAACAAGTAGGTTGCTCACTGGCAAATACAAAACTTGGACACGGTGTGATTGGGAGAGGACAAAGGGGACAGAGAGGTGTGGCTGTCAGGAGACACATGATGATACTTATGTCCCAGGTGATGTGAATGCCACTCCCAGGTGCTGCGTGTACCCAGCCTGCATAGCTGTCCACAAGCCCTGCATAGAGAGAATCAAACTCTTTTTATTCCTGATCAAAAACGGAAAGGCAGAAAAGGCCCTGGCTTTAGATCAGAACACATTAGCGCTAATGAGCCATGTGATTTGGGGAAAGCTGTTTCATCATTCCAGGCCTCACTGCTTTTCCCATCTGGGAAATGGGGAGACCCTGGCCCTTGCCTCACTCATCTCACCGAGCTCCTGGAGCATCAGATGTGAAAGGTGATTTTCAGAATAAAAAGAGAGGCTATGGGATGGAGGGGATCGATCCCTTGACTTGCCAGTGGTGAAAGAGCAGGAATAGACAGATGGATGTAAACCAATGACCTATGCGTCTGCCTCCCTGCCAGGGGCTGGGAAGAGGCAGTCCAAGCAGTGACCCGAAAGGAACCTTTCTGTCCCTGAAGTGAAGAGAGAGAACTGTGAAGCCAGGGAAGCAAGCGCTGCTGCTACAGGCGCTTGGGAGTTTATTTTTACCCTGTTATCTCTATCCTGAAATGTCAGGCTTGAAGCCGCCTCTCTCTCCCTCTGTCTCTCCAGCCTCCACCCCAATGTGGCAACACAGCCTGGAAACAGGCCCCCTCTCCTCCTCTGCTTCCTCTGCCTTTCCATGAGAGTCACAGTGCTATGGTGACAGGAGGCATGGAAACGCTGAAATAGAGAAGTGGGAGGCGAGACCATTTATTTGGGTCCTGGAACAGGCTTACTTCCTCCTAGAAACTGAAGGTGCAGAGGAGGCCTTCAGTGCTGTTGGGTACCTACTGCAATGTTTGTATCATATGGGTTCTTTATGCAGCAAGGAAACTCCACTTACACCAGCTTATATAATGAAGAGCATTTAACTGGTGGAGCAATAAAACTTCCAGCAATAGGTCTGGCTTCAGGCGAGGTTTGATCCTGGGGCTCCATGGTGTCACAAGGACACAGCGTTCTCCATCTCTCGCTCTACCTTCTGTGGTGTTGGCTTCACCCTTAGGGACCATGCAATTCTCCCCAACAACCCCAAACAGTTCCAGAATCTTCCCCATAGTCACACATGCCTGCAGTGGTTCTACACTTTGCATCTTCATACTGATGGCTTCCATGGAAAAGAGAGAAAGCTTCTTTTTTTTTTTTCTTTCCTTTTTTGTCAGAAGGCTCTAGACAATGTCTTCTTGAGTTTCATTGGCTCTGACTTGGTTCTGTGCCCATCCCAGAGTCAATCACCTTGGTACAGGGACAGGATGTGAAATATGTTTCTGACTGGCTTGATTGAGCCAAATCATATTCCCAAGAAGATGGGCACCATGGCTTCTTGAAGGACACGTAGGGCATTGTCCCCAAAAGGCAAAAAATATGCTGAGCCACAAGCAGGGACCTATTACATGGTTTATTCACTTTGCAGTTTCACCCTCTTCTACCCAGGAAAGCCTCTGAGATTAGAAGGGACTGCTTCTTTTTTTGACAGAGTCTTGCTCTATTGCCCAGGCTGTACTGCAGTGATGAGATCTTGAATCTCTGGTCACTGCAAACTCCACCTCCCAGGTTCAAGTGATTCTTCTGCCTCAGCCTCCCAGGTAGCTGGGATTACAGGCATATGCCACCACACCCAGCTAATTTTAGTAGAGACAGGGTTTTACCATGTTGCTGAGGCTGGTCCTGAAATCCTGATCTCAGGCAATTTGCCTTCCTCAGCCTCCTAAAGTGCCAGGATTACAGGCATGAGCCGCCATGCCTGGCCTTTTTTTTTTTTTTTTTGAAACAGGGTCTCACGCTGTCATCCAGGCTAGAGTGCAGTGGCATGAACATGCCTCACTGCAGCCTCAACCTCCCAGGCTCAAGAAACAGGCCAATATAAATTTATTACTTTCTTTCTCTCTTTCTTTTTCTCTGTCTTTCTTTCCTTCTTCTCCTCTTCCTTCTTCCTCTTCCTCCTTCTTCTTCCTCCTCTTGGCTCTGACTTGGTTCCTCCTCTTCCTTCTTCTTCTTCCTCTTCTTTCTTCCTTCTTCTTCCTCCTTCCTTTTCTTCTTCTCCTCCTCCTTTTTCTTCTTTTTTGAGACAGGGCCTTGCTCCGTGTCCCAGGCTGGAGTACAGTGGTGTGATCATAGCCCACTGCAGCCTCAAACTCCTGAGCTCAAGTGATCCTCCGGCCTCAGCCTCCTGAGTAGCTGGAAGTACAAGTGTGCAACATCGTGCCCAGCTAATTTTTTAATTTTTTTGTAGAGGGTCTCACTATGTTGCCCATGCTGGTCTTGAACTCCTGGACTCAAGAGATTCTCCTGCCTTGGCCTCCCAAAGTACCTCAATTACAGGCAAGAGCCACTATGCCTGGCCAGTTTCTTTTCTTTCCATCTGTAGGTTTACGTGGGGCTCTGAGTGCAAAGAATCCCAGGTCTATGGCTCCCAAAATTTCACTGTGGCTACAGAATCTCCCCAAGGTAGATCAATAAGTTAAGGCTGAAGTGTCATATTTTCACTTGCCAAAGGCTTCCTCTGCATTCAAAATAAAATTCACACTCTACACCTGGCCTGCCCATGACTCACCCTCTCGCTGAGCTGTAGCCACACTCACTTCTTGTTATTTTATTTTATTTTTAGAGTGAGTCTTGCTCTATCGCCCATGCTGGAGTACAGTGATGCCATCTTGGCTCACTGCAACCTCCACCTCCTGGGTTCAAGCGATTCTTCTGCCTCAGTCTCCCGAGTAGCTGGATTACAGACACCTACCATCATGCCGGCTAATTTTTGTATTTTTAGTAGAGACAGGGTTTCACCACGTTGGCCAGGCTGGTCTTGAACTCCTGACCTCAAATGATCCTCCTGCCTCGGCCTCCCAAAGTGCTGGGATTACAGGCTTGAGCCACTGTGTCCAGCCTTCTTGTTATTTCTTAAACCAATCTGCTACATGCCTCATTGCCTTCCACTTCCTGTTTCCCTATGTCTAATGCTCTTCCACTTCCTGTTTCCCTGCATCTAATGCTCTTCCACTTCCTGTTTCCCTGCATCTAATGCTCTTCCTTTAAATCTTTGCATAGCTGCTCAAGTGCCATGCTCTCTGAGAGGTCTCTGACCAGTCTAGCACATAAAAACACCTGAAATTATTGTGTTTTTGATGGTTTGAGTATCTCTCTCCTTTCTCTAGGCTGTAAGCTCTATGAGGCAAGCATCGTGCTTATCTTATTCACCAGGTTTCTGGTTTTGTGTCTGGCATATTGTAGGTACTCAAATATTTGTTGAATAAATGAATGAATTTTTTTTTTTTTTTTTTTTTTTTTTTTTTAGACAGGGTCTCTCTCTGTCACACAGGCTGGAGTGCAGTGGTGCAAACATGACGCACTGGAACCTCCACCTCCTGGGCTTAGGCTATCCCCCGACTTCAGCCACCTGAGTAGCTGGGACTACAGGCACGTGCCACCATGTCCAGCTAGTTTTTTTTT
The DNA here is from genome assembly GCF_009761245.1 of Sapajus apella. Taxonomy (NCBI): domain Eukaryota; kingdom Metazoa; phylum Chordata; class Mammalia; order Primates; family Cebidae; genus Sapajus; species Sapajus apella. The sequence continues at coordinate 754,671 of NW_022436991.1, forward strand.
CTGGTAGAGACAGGGTCTCACTGTGTTACCCAGGCTGGTTTGAACCCCTGGGCTCAAGTGATCCTCTTGCTTCAGTCTCTCAAAGTGTTAAGATTACAGGCATGAGCCACCATGTCTGGCTGAAAATTCTTTTCTGAATATCCTTGTAAACTTTTTCAGGGCAGGGCAGTTTCTTACATTTTTCTTGGCTTTTACTTGGTGCCTACAAAATGCTGGGCATAAAAGAGAAAAATATAGTAATATTTTTTCAAATAAACTAAAACTGACTCCTGTAGGGATTGGCTCAAAGTCACCCCCACATTACAGAAAGATGCTACATGATGCTAACTGTTTCTTTGAGGAATTTCCTTTGCAAAGCCATCGCATGTGAACATTTGAGATGCTCCCATGTCTGTGTGAAACTGCAGAGGGGAACGTGGGGCCATCTTTCCATCCTGGTCTCTGAGTGTGGTGATAGAGCCACCACGTACAGGCAGTCTGAAAATGACGTCATGGGATGATGCTCTTGTTTGCATCTTAACCCAGTGAGGTGGAATGAGAAGTGTCCTCTTATCTGCCACTCTGTCCACTGCAAACTGGTAAGTGAAGGTCACAACCTTAACATGCTGATCACCCAGATGGAACCCTCATTTGTGTGCGAACTCTCCCCGAGATCTATCAGCCTGTGACAATCCTCAGGACAATCAGGTAAGACTGTGGATGGCGCCGTGCTGCTTTAATGGAAACTCAAAAGCACACCTCCTAGAGAGCCATCGATTGTCCCCGTACTCCACAGACAACATGCCACTGGGGGAATCTCAAGTATGCTCAGTCTTCATCCACTCTCTGCTTACCCAACCAGGTCTATTTCTCTCTTACACTCTCACATGGCACTCTGGCCTTTGTACCATGGGCTCACCATCATTTGTCATGGTATCTTTATTCAGGTGATTATTTCATTAATATCCATCTTCCCCATTGGGCTCCAAGCTACTTAATGGCAAGGCGCAATCTCTTTTGCTCACCGCTGTATTTTGTCACCCAGTCCTGTGCCTAACACATAGTCCATGCATCATAAATACTTTTTGAATGGAAGAATGGATGAATGGAAGAAAGAAGAGAGGCTGAATGTTTTCTCTGTTGGTCAGATCCTATCACCTCTGTATCACCCTGTTCCCTTCATCAGGGTGTCTCTTGTGCTCACAGTAGTATCTGGCATAGAGAAGAGGGGCCACAGACATTGGGAGAAATGAATGAATGGACACTGCTCTTTGCCTTCTCAGAGAAGCCCGGATACCTTCTCTTTAATTTTTTTTTTTTGAGACGGAGTCTTGCTCTGTCTCAAAAAACAAAAAAAAATCTTGCTGGAGTGTAGTGGTGCGATCTTGGCTCGCTGCAATCTCCGCCTCCCGGGTTCAAATGATTCTCATGCTTCAGCCTCCTGACTACCTGAAATTACAAGTGCATACCACCACACCTGGCTAATTTTTGTATTTTTAGTGGAGCTGAGGTTTTGCCATGTTGGCCAGGGTGGTCTCCAACTCCAGACCTCAGGTGATCTGCCCACCTTGGCCTCCCAAAATAATGGGATTACAGGTGTGAGCCACCATGCCAGGCCACCTGGTTATCTTCTAAAGGATAAATTAATGGAGAGGGAAAATGAGGGGAAGTTACACGATATGGTTTGGCTGTGTGTCCCCACCCAAATCTCATATGGAATTGTAATCCTCAATGATGGAGGAGGGGTCTGGTGGCAGGTGAATGATCATGGGGGCGGGCTTCCCCTTTGCTGTTCTCATGACAGTGAGTTCTCACTAGATCTGCTTGGTTAAAAGTACATGGCACTTCCCCCTTTACTCTATTCTTCCTTCTCCAGCCATGTATGGTGTGCCTGCTTCCTCTTTGCCTTCTGTCATGATTGTAAGTTTCCTGAGGCCTCCCAAGCTATGCTTCATGTACAGCCTTTGGAACCATGAGCCAATTAAACCTATTTTCTTTAATAAATTACCCAGTCTCAGGTAGTTTTTCATAGCAGTGTCAGGAAGGACTAACACACTTCCAATATACAAATACACTGAACCAAGCCCAAAGGCTGCATTTAGGTTACTCCCTTCAGAATCAGTGGGCTGGTTCTCGAGGTCACTAAACCTCAGGGCCAGCAAGGAAGGAGCTTAAAGTGCAAACTGAATTTGTTTGCAAGAGACAATGCTACTTTGGACTCAAGTACAACCAGTCCTGGGGTTAGATGTTTAAAGTTCAAGTGGGTCATGGCTACTGGCCCTTATCACATAGCCTGCAAATAACAAAACAGCATCCCAGGAATGGTATCAGACCTTAGGAGATAACCTGATCCCAGTTTCTCCTACCAAGTCAGAAGGAAACTAAAAAGAAATGGAGTTTTCTTCTCTAAGGCCATGCCCTCCTTAATGGGGGATATCTGAGTCCCAACGAGGTCTCTTTGTATCTGAAGATCAGACTGCAAAGGGATGGAGATATTTGGTCTTTGCCAATCATTTGTAAGTGACAAAGAGTTTACAGATCTGTTCTGTAATCACCAATCCAAAACCAAACACCAAAAAAAAAAAAAAATACGATCCCAAAACCATACTAAGAAATCATCATAAAGCCAAATTGCAAAACACGTCCATGTTTCAAGCCCACCCTAGCCCAGCAAACAAAAGTGGCTCACCTTTGAACTACAGAATCCCTTCCAGAACCAGAAGGAAAGGGAAAGGGATTTACGGGTCGTCTCAAAGTTGTAGGCTCTGGCTGGTCCCCAAGATGAGTTCATTACTTATTCTTAGACACTGGACTCAAATTAAACAAACAGCACCTATAAATAGAGTAAGGATACGCTCAGCTTGGTGTCACTGGAAGGTCCCTTTTGCAGGGACAGACGTGCTAAATGGATGTTCTCGGGTTACCCTGCTGGTACTACGTTGGGGAAGAGTTGTACTTTTTCTCCCCGTGTTGTCCAGGAGAGGGGAAAGAAGCAGGTGAGTCAGACATTGGGATTCAGCCCGATTCTGTCTTCATCTCTAGATGCTCATTCACATGCTGAGTTAGAAGGAGCTGTAAAGGGAGGCTGATGCTCTACAAATGTCCTGGCTGAGCAATTTGGCTGCTCCCCCTGGGAATGGATCCCAGTTCAGACTACATTGACAGAGTGTTCTGGTCTCTGAGATTAGATTGCAAACTCCCTACGGGAAGCACCAAGTGCTAGGATTTCCTCCTGGCTTCCCTTGTCCTGCCAAACGCAGGAATGGCTAGGGTGTCCATGGCAATTCTTGAACTGTGAATTCAAAGGACCTCGTTATGCACGTTGGTCTTTATGGTGGGGAGCAACATGGGCCTGTGTTCCGGATCTGCTCTGGCTTTGGTTTGAATCACCCTGAAAAGCATGATTTAGAAGCGGAGTCATCACATCACCGTGATAGATGAGTGGGGGCCAGAAACACCTGGAATAACTGTGAGTAAACACAAAGCCATGGGGCAACAAGGCCCACTCACTATCATAATAACCAGAGTCAATAACCTTCATTCAGCCCTTGACGGGTAATTCTAGGCACTATTCTAAGTGCTTTGTAAAAACTCACTTATAGGCTGAGTACTGTTGTTTATGCCTATAATCCTAGCATTTTGGGAGGCTGAGGCAGGAGGATCACTTGAGCTCGGGAGTTCAAGATCAGCCTGAGCAACACAGCAAGACCCCATCTCTAAAAAAAAAAAAAAAAAAAAAATTTAGGCCAGGCGTGGTGGCTCACACCTGCAATCCCAGCACTTTGGAAGGCCGAGGTGGGCAGATCACCTGAGGCTGGGAGTTGGAGACCAGGCTGCCCAGCATGGAGAAACCCCGTCTCTGCTAAAAATTCAAAATTAGCCAGGCATGGTGGCACATGCCTGTAATCCCAGCTACTCTGGAGGCTGAGGCAGGAGAATTGCTTGAACCTGGGAGGCAGGGGTTGAGGTGAGCCGAGATCACACCAGTGCACTCCAACTTGGGCAACAAGAGCCAAACTTCATCTCAAAAAATAAAATTAGCTGGGCATGATGGTATGCGCCAGTAGTCCCAGCTACTCAGGAGACTGAAGCAGGCGGATCACCTGAGCCCAGGAGGATGAGGTACAGGGAGCCGTGGCCATACCAAGGCACTCCAACCTGGGCAACAAAGCGAGACCCCGCCTCAGTAAAAAACAAACAAACAGAACATTAAAATAAAATAAAAACTCACTTACTCTTTCCAAACCTCTATGAGGTAGAGGCTATTATTATTTCTATTCTACAGATGCAGAAACCGAGACACCAAGAGATTATGTGCCTTGCTCCAGCCCATATAGCTGGTAAGCCAGATGTGGAAGCCAGGCAGTTTAGCTCCACAGTCTGGTCTCTGATAGTAAAAATTAAATACTTAGAGTATCGATCTGTTGGTTTTCCTGTCCAGCTGCCTTCCTCCCTCCCTGGATGATCACAGGTCTCTGGTACCACCTCTTCGTACTCTCAGCCTGAGTGCTTCTGGTGCCTCGTCTTAGAGGGGATCCCCTGACTAGTCCTGACCTAAGCCTGAATCCCCAACAACAGGACTTGCAGGCATGGCCATGGGACAGACATATGACAATTGCAGTGAATCTCAGCACTTTAACTGGGAATTCTAGGATGAAAACACACTGGATTTCCCTCTGGAATTGAACTGAGAGCAGGTACTCCTGCCAAGTGCCGTGGCTACCTTGCTACCACAGCGGGAACCTGGCTGAGAATGAAATCAGTACTGAGAGGAAGCAGCATTGAAAAACAGATCTTGGCTGGGTTTGGTGGCTCATGCCTGTAATCCCAGCACTTTGGGAGGCTGAGGCAGGCAGATCATGAGGTCATGAGTTCGAGGCCAGACTAGCCAACATGGTGGAATGCCATCTCTACCAAAAATACAAAAATTAGCTGGCTATGGTGGTACATGCCTGTAATCCCAGCTACTCAGGAAGCTGAGGCACGAGAATCGCTTGAACCCAGGAGGCAGAGGTTACAGTGAGCTGAGATCACGCCACTGCACTACAGCCTGGTGACAGAGCAAGACTCCATCTAAAAATAAAAAGAAAAGCAGATCTTGGTGGCATCCTGTGAAGCCTGAATCCAGCTGGGCCTGGTGTTGGAACCCACACTTCAACTTTGCACTTTCACGAACCAATCTTTCCCCTTTGCTGTTTAAGCTGGTTAAAGTTGATTGGTCCAGCTAATAACCTGGCTCCATCCATAAACAACAGCCCATTCTCACTCCCTTCTCTAGCCCTGTTGGGCTATTCAGAAATGCATGCAGTGGCCAGTGCAGTGGCTCATGCCTATAATCCTAGCACTTTGGGAGGCAGAGATGGGAGGATTGCTTGAGGCCAGGAGTTTGAGACTAGTGTGGTCAACACAGCAAGACCTCATCTCAAAAAATGTTTTAAAAATTTTAGGATGGGTGCAGTGCCTCATGCCTGTAATCCCAGTATGCTGGGAGGCTGAGGTGGGTGGATCACAGGGTCAAAAGTTTGAGACCAGCCTGGCCAATGTGGTGAAACCCTGTCTCAACTAAAAATACAAAAATTAGCCGGGCATGATGGCACACGCCTATAGCCTCAGTTACTCAGGAGGCTGACACAGGAGAGTTGCTTGAACCTGGGAGGCAGAGGTTGCAGTGAGCCAAAATCACACCACTGCACTCCAGTCTGGGCAACAGCACCAGACTCCATCTCAAAAAATAAAAAAAAAAAACAAAAATTAAAAATTTAAATTTAAAAAAGAAAAAAAAAATGCATGTACCATCCTGGTCCTTTATAGTGAATTAGTGGATCCATTCTCCCAATGGAGGACCAGGAACAAGATGCATTTCTTCATTCTCCATTCTCCTCCTGCTCAAAACCCCAAACTCTACCTCCCTGCAGAGGCTTTCCCCAGGCTGCAGCAGTCACAATTATCCCCTGCTTCCGTTGGTTGCCACTATATGGAACTTGTACACTTCCTTAGCACTTATTTCATTCTGCCTTGAAATATACTTAGTAATTTGCAAGTCATTCATTCACACTTACTGAACGCTTGCAATGTGTCATGTCCTTGGTGAGGGGCTGGGGATTCAGAGCGAATAACATCCACACGTGTCTGAGGTCTTACTCAGGGTCAGGCACTCTGCTTAGCCCTTAGCAAACATCAGTTGTGTCATTTCAACTGTAAATGCTCATTCACACGCTAAGTTAGAAGGAGCCGTGGAGAAAGGATGCCACTTCCAAATGCCCTGGACGAGGAATTTGGCTGCTCCCACTGGGAATGGATCCTGGTTCAGACTGTACTGACAGTGTTCTGGTCTTTTAGATTAGATTAAAAACCCCATAAGGTGAGTAGGAAAAGTATCTCCATTTTACGTGTAACAGGGTGGCAAACCAGGAAATTACAAGGATACAGTAAGATCTGGTAGATATAAAACCACAAAGTGAGGTTCCAGATGAAGATGTTGATTTTCACAGCACTTTAGAGCTCATCTCACACTTGAACCCCTCAGTGTCCAAATCCCTAGTCCACAAAGAGCATATAAAAGAATCAGTAGGTATTAAGAAAAGATTTACGAAGGCCAGGCGCAGTGGCTCATGTCTGTAATCCCAGCACTTTGGGAGGCTGAGATGGGGGGATCACTTGAGGTCAGGAATTGAAGGCCAGCCTGGCCAACATGGTGAAACCCTGTCTCTACTAAAAATACAAAAATTAGCCGGGCATGGTGGAGCACGGTTGTAATCTCAGCTACTCAGGAGGCTGAGGTGGGAGAATCGCTTGAACCTGGGAGGTGGAGGGTGCAGTGAGTAGATACTGCACCTTTGTACTCCAGCCTGGGTGACAGAGCATGACTCCATTTAAAAAAAAAAGAAAGAAAGAAAGAAGGAAAGAGAGAGAGCGAGAGAATTTATAAGGATTTTTTTTTCTTCTTTTTTTGAGACGGAGTCTTGCTCTGTTGCCAGCCTGGAGAGCAGTGGCGTGATCTCAGCTCGCCTCCTGGTTTCAAGCGATTCTCCTACTTCAGCATCGTGAGTAGCTGGGGCTACAGGCACGTGCCACCATGTCCACCTAATCATAGAGATGGGGTTTCACCATGTTGGCCAGTATGGTCTCAATCTCTTGGCCTCACCATCTGCCCACCTCAGCCTCCCAAAGTGCTGGGATTACAGGCATGAGCCACTGCGCCAGATTTTTCTTTTTCTTTTTTTAATTGCAAATACTGTGCCGTACTTCACCTCCCAACAAACACACACACAGGTGGGGATGTTTAGCCTATTCCTGCACCTTAAGTCCAGTGAGAGCAGCTTCTCCAACAGGCTGTGGAGAGTTTGATCAGTTTGCCATAATCTAATGAGTTGAAATCATTTATTTTGATTTAAACTAATTACCAATTCAATCCATTCTCATTCTTTTTGGCTTCATTCGTAAGCTAAACCTAAGATTAGAGAAAGGGAAGTGACTGTGGGGGACTGTGTGTGACTCAATCCTGAGCATCTGGACGGGGAGAGACCGTGACTTGGAAGCTGACATCGGTTTGCACCCCCAAAGCTTGTTGTGACAGTGTTTTGTAGGACCATCTTGGCAGACAGATCATCTTAGATATTGTTCTACAGGGTGGCTTAGAAGGGTAATAAGTCCTCATCAGAGGCTGGAGGTGGACCGCCAGGGTCCCGGGGGTGTGGAGGGATTCTGGGGTGGCCTGAGCTGTACTGCCCAGTGCTGGGGTCTCTCTAGGTACCCAGTCATTACCCCGCAGGGTACCTGAGCATACCCAGAAGGTGCAATACCATATTTTTTTCTTGCCAGACTCAATGATTATCTAAAATTTTATTTTATATCAACAGTTTTTGGGGAACAGGTGTTTTTTTGGTTACAGGGGTAAGTTCTTCAGTGGTGATTTCTGAGATGTTGGTGCACCTGTCACTTGAGTAGTGTACATTGTACCCAATATATACTCATTTATCCCTCACCCTCCACCCTTTCCCTCAAGTTCCCAAAGTCCATTATATCATTCTTATGCCTTTGCATCCTCATAGCTTAGCTCCCAATTGTGAGTGAGAACATGCGATGTTTGGGTTTCCATTCCTGAGTTACTTCACTTAGAATAATGGCTTCCGAATCCATCAAAGTTGCTGCAAAGGCCATTATTGTGTTCCTTTTTCTGGCTGAGTAGAATTCTATTAACAATGGAATAGTGTGTGTATGTGTGTGTTTGTGTGTATACATATACACTATATACAAAATTATATATATATATATGTGTATGTCCTGGAGCCTGCATTCCTTGCCATTGTACTCAGAACATGGTACCTGGAAAGCCACGGCCACCTTCCTCTTGGGGTACCAAGCCAGCCTGGAGATAGCTGCTGCTATGCTCTCTTCATGAAAATGGACCCTTGTTTTGTTTGGAGACAGGGTCTTGCTCTGTCACCCAGGCTGGAGTGCAGTGACACGATCTTGGCTGACTGCAACTGCTACCTCCTGGGTTCAAGTGATTCTCGTGCCTCAGCCTCATGAGTAGCTGGGATTATAGACATGCACCACCACGCCCAAATTACTATCACCTTTTGATGGGTTAGGAAACTGAAGCTCAGAGATTAAGTGCCTTGACCAAGGATACATGATTAATAAATTGAACCAAGGCAATTCAAACCCCAGGCCTATGTTCTCAACAACTACATTAAAGTTTTCATTGAGATACTGTTTATTTTTATTTATTTCTTTATTTATTTTGAGACAGAGTTTTGCTCACGTTGTCCAGGCTGCAGTGCAATGGTGTGATCTTGGCCCACTGCAACCTCTGCCTCCTGGGTTCAAGTAATTCTCCTACCTCAGCCTCCCAATAGCTGGAATTATAGGCATGTACCACTGCGCCTGGCTAATTTTGCATTTTTAGTAGAGGCGGGGGTTTTTCTCTGTTGGTCAGGCTGGTCTCAAAGTTTCAACCTCAGGTGATTTGCCTGCCTAGGCCTCCCAAGTGCAGGGATTACAGGGGTGAGCCACCATGCCTGGCCAAGATATTGTTTATTATTATCATTATTATTATTATTTTAAGAGACAGAGTCTCCCTGTCACCCAGGCTGAAGCACAGTGGTGCAATTCATAGCTCAACGCAACCTCAACCTCCTGGGCTCAAGCAATCCTCTCACCTCAGTCTCCTGAGTAGCTGGGACCACAGGGGCACCCAACTATGCCCAAGTATTTTTTGTTGTTGTTTGGTAGAGACTAGGTCCCACTATATTGCCCAGGCTGATCTCAAACTCCTGGCCTCACGCAATCCTCCCACCTCAGCCTCTCACAGACGTGAGCCCTACACACAGCCCTTGTTTACTATTAATGGATTTTTTTAGACATTCCCACTGGGGGAGTAGAAGAATAACTTTGGCACGTGGCTTTGCTTGATCCCATAATGGGACAGAGCTCATGCTAGAGAGACTCATGTCACGGTTAGTAAGTTCTATGGGATATTAGTGCCTGCCTCAGACTAGGGTCCATTCATGATCTCCTGAAAGGTAAGAAGGCCCCTCTTCCTGTCATCACCTTTATAGCTACAAGTCTCCAGGTGTGGTGGCTCACGTCTGTAATCCTAGCACTTTGGGAGGCCGACATGGGTGGATCATGAGGTCAGGAGTTTAAGACCAGCCTGGCCAATATGGTGAAACCCTATCTCTACTAAAAATACAAAAAAAAAAAAAATAGCCAAGGGTGGTGGTGTGTGCCTGTAGACCCAGCTACTCGGGAGGCTGAGGCAGGAAAATTTCTTGAACCCGGCAGGCAGAGGTTGCAGTGAGCTGAGATCATGCCACTGCACTCCCACCTAGGTGACAGAGCGAGACTTCATCTCAAAAAACAAAACAAAGCAAAAAAGGAACAACAAAAAAACATAGCTACAAATTATATTTCTCTGCCCAGCCCCATCTCATGCACCCTGGTTTTCCTCTCAGTAAGTCAAGACCATCTTCTAAACACTGAAAGTCCTGTGTGATTGGACTTGATTAAGTCAACTTCTTAATTGGAAACCGGCAAAAACACTGGGAGAAGGTCCATTTTCATTCAGAGGGCATGGTGGCTCCTGCCGGTAATCCCAGCACTTTGGGAGGCTGAGGCAGGCGGATCACTTGAGATCAGGAGTTTGAGACCAGCCTGGCCAACATGGTGAAAACCCTTCTCTGCTGAAAATAAATAAATAAATAAATAAATAAAATAGCTGGGTGCAGTGGCATGCATCTATAATCCCAGTTGCTCAGGAGGCTGAGGCAAGAGAATCGCTTGAATCCAGGAGGTTGCACTGAGCTGAGATCACACTACTACCCTCCAGCCTGGGTGACAGAGTGAGGACCCTATCTCAAAACAAAACAAAAAGGTGATAGTAGTATCTTCCTCTTAGTATTTGTGAAAGTCAATAAATTATTCACAAATATTTCAATTCTTCCCTTTAGGTACATGATAAGGTTGTTATCATTATAGTTTTTGCCCACTCTGAAGTTAACTATTACCAAGTGACTCGCCAGTGAAGATGAAAGTGACTTCTTGCTACGAAGTGGAAGCTTTAAGAGTTGGTGTGCAGTCTGCTTTTTCCTACTTCAGTAGTTTCCATTAGCCTGGGTTTCTGAGTGTCTCTGATGAGAGCTATTCTTCCTTCCCAGTTCTGCTCATCACTAGACATGTAGCAGAAGTGAGAAGTAAACCTTTGTTGTTTCAAGCCTCTGTTGCTTGGGGATTGTTTGTTATCACAGCATAACCTGGCCTATCCTGACTAATACAGTGTGGAGGATTAGATATAGAAAACAATGTACAACTAAGACACCTTTATACACACACTTAGGACAGCTGTAATAGGTTGGGCATAGTGGCTCATGCCTATAATCCCAGGATTTTGGGAGGCCAAGGTGGGAGGATTGCTTGAGCCCAGGAGTTCAATACCAGCCTGGGCAACATGGTGAAACCCAGTCTCTACAAAAACTATAAAAACTAGCCAAGCTTGGTGGTGCACACCTGTAGTCCTGGTTACTTGGGAGGCTGAAGAGGGAAGATCACTTGAGCCTGGGAAGCTGAGGCTGCAGTGAGCTGTGATCATACCACTGCACTCCAGCCCAGGCAATGGAGCAGGACCCTGTCTCAAAATTAAACAAATAAATATAAGAATAAAAATACAAATAATGGCTCTAATTAAAAAAAGACATAGTATCAAATGTTACCAAGGATGCAGAGAAACTAGAATCTGAAACTAGAATCTTCATATATTGTTGGTGAGAATGTAAAATGGCACACTCACTTTGGAAAACAGTTTGAGCACTTCCTAAAAAGGTAAATGTAAGTTTACGCTACAAGCAAGCAGTTCTAACTCCTAGGTATCCATCCAAAAGAAATGAAAAGATATGTCCTTAGAAAAAACTATAGGGGTGAATGTTCACAGCAGCATTATTCATAACAGCTAAAAAGCTGAAACAATCCAAATGTCCTTCAACTCATGAATGGATACATAAATGTGATATATTCATATAATGGAATATTATTCAGCAATAAAAAAGGAAGCTACCTCCTAGATGAATCTCAAAAACATTATACTAAGAGAAAGAAGCCTGATGCAAAAGAATTGAAAATTGCATGATTCAGTTGCTATGAAATTTCTACAAGAGACAAATTTGTATACCCAGAAAGTGGATCACTGTTGCCTGAGGCTGAGGATGAGAGAGGGGATTGATTGCAAACAGGTTGGACAGAATCTTGGGAGGTGACGGAATGCTCTAAAACAGATTTGCGATAATGGCTGTACAACCTTATACATGTTTGAGTCATATACTTCTTCTTCTTCTTTTTTTTTTTTTCCCGAGACACAGTCTTTCTCTGTTGCCCAGGCTGGAGTGCAGTAGGGCAATCTGGGCTGACTGCAACCTCCACCTCCCAGGTTCAAGCAATTCTCCCACCTTAGCCTCCAGAGAAGCTGAGATTAGAGGCGTGTGCCACCATACTCGGCTAATTTTTTTTGTATTTTTAGTAGACACAGGGTTTCACCATATTGGACAGGCTGGTCTCGAACTCCTGACCTTGTGATCCTCCCACCTTAGCCTCCCAAATTGCTGGGATTACAGGTGAGAACCACCTCACCTGGCCGAGTTGTATACTTCTAATGGGTCAATTTTACAGTATGTAAATTGTATCCTAGCAAAGCTGTTAAAAAACACTTAAGTACAATATTTAGCACATAGAAAAATCTCAGCAAATGTTTGTTATTGTCAGTCATTTTAGGAATGAAATTCTGTGGCTGAGATCTTGTAATGAATTGATGAGATGTGATCCGCATTCAATGAAGGGAGGCCTGGCAGTTGGGGATTGGCAGAGACCCCTGTTCTTCCATTCCCAAATTTTGTATTTCCTCTTTGCTGACCACCACATGCGAAAGACCAGTGGAGATGTACATTGTCCTGCATCAAGCTCCAGTTAGAGATCAGCAATCAGGATGCCCCAGTCCCTTGCAATTTTGTTTCTGAGGTCTCATGACGCCTTGAAATTGAGCCTTTTTGAGATATGACAAGAAGACTCAACCTGGTTTGGCTAAAAGGTGTCGGAAGCCAAGGTGGGAGGATTGCTTGAACCCAGTAGTTCAAGACCAGCCTGAACAACATGGCGAAACCCTGTCTCTACAAAAAATACAAAAACTAGCCAGGCATGGTGGCATGCACCAGTGGTCCTAGATGCTTGGGATGTTGAAGTGGGAGGATTGCTTGAGCCTGGCAGATTGAGGCTGCAGTGAGCTTTGATCACTCAAAGGCATTTGACGATAAAAAAAAAAAAACATTTGAGGATAAACCCTTATCCTCAAACCTATACTGACAAAGGGGATTAATATTTTCAACCAAGTCTCATCATACACTCCCTTTTGTCTTATTAATGTTCTTTATTTTATTTTTGAGATGGAATCTTGCTTTGTCTCCCAGGCTGGAGTGCAGTGGCACAATCTCGGCTCACTGCAACCTCCGCTTCCTGGGTTGAAGTGATTCTCCTGCCTCAGCCTCTAAGTAGCTGGGGTTACAGATGGGCACCACTACACCTGGCTAATTTTTAATATTTTTGGTAGATATGGGTTTTTGCCATGTTGGCCAGGCCTGTCAAACTCCTGACTTTAAGCCCCCCTAGGCCTCCCAAAGTGCTGGGATTACAGGCATGAGCCCTCATGCCTGGCCCTTAATGCTCTTTAGTAAGTCCTTATATCAATCTCACCAGAGCCAAGAGGAGAGAAGAGATGGCTGAGGAGGTTATGGTTGAGGGTAGGGGTTGTTTCTTGTGCCAGGGCCTTAGAAACTCACTCAGTGCATAAGACTGTCCTTCATTTACTGCCATACATTCCCAGGCCGGCTGATGTAATTCCAAACAAGCGCCACCTAGGCCCCAGGGTCCCCCAGACAGGACGGAACTGACTCAGAAAGTGGGATGAAGTAGGAAAGGTCAGTTTCTATCCTTGCTAGAAAGACCAAGTTCAGTCCTTTGCTAGAAACTACCTTGGCTCTCTAGTTATAAATCAGCAGGAAGCAACCACACAAAGAGATGATGCATGTGGTAGCATTATCTGAAGAACTGGCTTTTTAGACGTAGAGACAGGACCCCAGTAGAGAAATGCGTTATTGATCTTTTCTATTCCTGGGTCCTCTCTCCTAACTACAATGTTATTTCTGTGTATCTGTCTCTTTGGCCACACATTGGAGAAAAGATAAAGCTTAAACGGTTCTGTTATTAAATAAAAAAATAAAACTCTGAGCAATTAACTGTAACACAGAGACTAATAAAATAAATCTAAGGAAAGCAGAAAGAAAAAGTAAAAGATAAAAGCAGACATGAGCAAATTAGAAAACAGAAAACAATAGGATTGATAAAAACAAATCAAAGAGCTAGCTCTTTTAACAGACCAATAAAAGAGACGAACCTCTGGCAAGGTTACACGAGAAAGAAAGAAAATACAAATAAATAACACTAGAATTAAAGAGGAACCAGAAACATAGATTTGGAAGATGATGAAAGTTAAAAGCATACTGTGTTTAAATTCCTGCTAATAAAATATGGACCAAAATAAGACAATAAAATCTGCTCAACGGGACGTAGAAAAATCCGACTAGACAACAAGTCGTGGAAAAAACTGATAAAATGATAAAAGAACTCCCTGTTACTTGGATGAGATGTCCTGGCTCAGATGAGTTGGGGGCTGAGGGACGGGTCGGTAAATTCTGCCAAACATTAAGGAAAGAGGCGATTTCTATAGGATTTAATTGGTTCCAGAGTATCAAAAAATTTAAAAGTGTTCCAGTTAATTTTACAAAATAAAGCCAACTCCAATAACCAAATACTGAGGGTTGGGGTCAGGGAGAGGGAGAGAAAGAAGACCATGAGCAACAGTCAGATTATTTAGGGATAGTGTACTGTGTTGAATAGTGTCCCCACAAAATACATGTCCACTCAGAACTCAGAACATGACCTTAATTGGAAATATTGTCTTTGCAGATGTAATTATTATTATTATTGAGACAAAGTTTCATTCTGGTTGCCCAGGCTGGAGTGCAGTGGTACGGTCTCGGCTCACAGCAACCTCCACCTCCCGGGTTTAAGTGATTCTCCTGCCTCAGTCTCCTGAGTAGCTGTGATTACAGGCATGTGCCACCATGCTCAGCTAATTTTCTATTTTTACTAGAGACGGGGTTTCTCCATGTTGATCAGACTGGTCTTGAACCCCTGACCTCAGGTGATATGCCCACCTTGGCCTCCAAAAGTGCTGGGATTACAGGTGGGAACCACCACGCCTGGCCTGAAGATGTAATTATTAAGGTGAGATTATACTGAGTTAGGGTGGGTCCTAAATCCAATGGCTGGTGTCCTTATAAGAAAAGGGAAGGGGCTAAGTACTGTGGCTCACACCTGTAATTAAGCACTTTGGGAGACTCAGGTGGGAGGATCAATTGAGCCCAGGGGTTCAAGACCAGCCTGGGCAACCTAGTGAGACCACCACTTCTACAAGAAATGATTAGCTAGTTGTGGTGGCATACACCTGTAGTCCTAGTTACTTGGGAGGCCGAGGCAGGAGGATTGATTGGTCCTCAGAGTTTGAGACTGCAGTGAGCTTTGATTACACCACTGCACTCCAGCCTGGGTGACAGAATGAGACTCTGTCTCTAAAAAGAAAATGTTTAAAAGAAAATATTAGGAGAGGACACATAGAGATTCACACAAAGAAGGACATGTGCAGATGGAAGCAGAGACTGGAATAATGCAGCCACAAACCAAAGAATGCCAAGGATTGCGAGGACCCACCAGGAGCCAGGAAGAGGCCAGGAAGTATGCTGGCCTAGAGCCTAGACTTTGATTTCCCAGTCTGGCCCCCAGAACTGTGACAGAACACATTTCTGTTGTTTTAAGCCTGCCAGCTCACTGTATGTTGTTACGGCACGCCTAGGAAACTGATGGAGATAGAGATGCAAGTATTTTTCTATTGCTTTGGTGATTTCCATCATTTCACAAGGGAAGAGAATATATGGGCTGTATCTACCACCTGGGAAACGAGTACGAAAGTCTCAATATTGCTTCCTCTTGTGGGTCTCCCACAGATGGCCTCATGCCCACCTAGGGGATTCACTCAGGAACAGGTTTTCCCCAAGCATTTGGGGGCCCTGGGGCACGAGTATAAAGGGGGGCCCATATACAATATGGCCAAAATCTTTCAAAGCTGTAAGTAAGCTGACAATGTTCTTATCCCTACTCTGGCAAGTACACCTTCATAACCATGTGGCAAGCCACATCTGAATTTAGAAGTTCCTCAGGCTCCTCCGAGTTTGGAGCTATTATCTGGTGACACCAAGGGAGTTGGATGCCCTTTCCCTATAGCCCCCATTTCCATCTTGCGTCAGGAAAGGCCTTGTGAGAATAGGTATGGGCACTCCAGCCCAATGTCCATGCTTTCTCCACACCGCACACAATCAGTCTGCTTGAATGGCCCATGACAGAGGTAGCAGTAAAGTGCCTTCTGGGTCAAAAAGGAGAAACGTGATGGCAACTAGAAAAAAAATTATGGAAAAGGGGAGGTGGGCAGAAGTTACTGGGTCTAATCTGCATTCATAGGGGCTGTATTTTTCTGTATAAATATTAAGTTGTAGAAGTCAGAATGTAATAATTATTATTAATAGGGCCAGTAGGGTATCAGTTATTGGGGCCAATGTCAGGCTAATCACTCTTTTTCAGATATATCAAAACTAATTGATAGGAAGTCAATGGTACTTCTTATACTAAAGGAGTAAGAACCTCATCAGTAGATAGAGACGTATAAGAACAGTCACACTACCTCTGTGAAGTGCCAATATCAGGCGGTGCAGTCTTTAGTCAGTCCTCAGGCTTAGGAATACACTGACTAGCAGTGTGGTCTACTCTTGGGAGCATGGACCCAAGAAAGAGGCCCTGAAAGCAGGCTAAGACCATTTAGGTAGAGAATTCGGGGGTCTCGGGTATCTAGAATATGGTCTAGAAGGTAGGGGCACAGGGTCATGGCACCCAGGACCCCATAATTTCCACCTAAACGGGCCTGAACCTACTGGCAAGGTCCATCTCCTTGGCCCTCCGGATTCCTCACCTGCTGGGGAGGAGTGTGGCTGAGGGAGGAACAGAGGAGGCCATTAAAGCAAAGGCAGAAGCTGCCCTGGCCTGGTCTAAGGGTTGCTGTTTAGCAGGTTGTCACATTACAAAAGAAGAGATCCACCTGTGCCTGGGCACAGTGGCTCAGGCCTGTAATCCCAGCACTTTGGGAGGCTGAGGTGGGCAGATCACCTGAGGCCAGGAGTTCAAGACCAGCCTGGCCAACATGGTGAAACCCCATCTTTATTAAAAATACAAAAATTAGCCAGGCATGGTGGTGAGTGCCTGTAATCCTAGCTACTCAGGAGGCTGAGGCAAGAAAATCACTTGAACTCGGGAGGTAGAGGTTGCATGAGAGGAGATTGAGCCACTGCACTCTAACATGAGTGACAAAGCAAGACTCCACCTCAAAAAAAAAAAAAAAAAAAAAGAGATCTACCTCTACAGCACACTGAAGATGATGGATTAATAACTTTGTGGGGACATCAGAGAATGGAACCACATTACAAACCACAGCAGAAACTAGTAGATATCCCTGTCCTTTCCTCCTTCCCCATCTTTCCTCAGTCTCTTTAAAAAACTCAATATTTATTTATTGAGAACAATCCAGTTTTAACCTTTGCCCCTAGCAAAAGAGAAGCCAAATAATCATCTATTGATCTAATGGTATATCTGGGTAAATCTGGTGAAATCTTACGACCTCTCCCTTCCCTCTAAGCAGCATCTCACATTCTTTGCCAAGAAAACAAGGAGAGGACAAGGGTGGTCATGAAATAGAGAGGCAATAGATTAGTTTTGACTTAAAAAATATTTTTCTCCTATTTTGTAACCATTAAACAAAACATTAAGAAAACTGATACGTTGTCAAACTCTTCAACGGCAAAAAAAGAGAAACATAAAACAGAATACAACTCTATATTTAAAAGAATAATATAATTTGACTAAGTATAGCTTAACTCCCCAAATCATACATGCAAGGATGGTTCAATATTAGAAAATTTATGGATTCATAGCATTCACAGAAGAAATTCATAACATTCAAAGAGGAAAATTATACCAGCTAATAGGATTTAAAGTTCTCTCTTCATACAATGCTTCTGTTAAACTGGAGAGAGACAGACTCAATATTGAAAAATACATTTATCTCAAGTCAAGAGCCTATAACCTAACTTGGGAAAAAATGGAGGCATTTTGACTAAATCAGGATAAGGCAAGAATGCCTAGTTTTGCAACCCAATACATACTTAAATTCTGGAACTTCTAGCCAAGGTGGAGGCTACTGTAAGCCGAGGTTGAATCTGACCATCAGATATCCCATATTTCACTTTCCTGATGTTTAAAAAAGTCTAATTTAGTCCAATTTAATACCAGCACTTTGGGAGAATGAGGCAGGCGGATCACGAGGTCAGGAGTTCAAGAGCAGCCTGACCAATGTGGTGAAACCCCATCTCTACTAAATACAAAAAATTAGCTGGGCATGGTGATGCATACCTGTAATCCCAGCTACTCAGGAGGCTAAGGGAGGAGAACTGCTTGAACCCAGGAAGCAGAGGTTGCAGTGAGCTGAGATCGCACCACTGCACTCCAGCCTGGGTGATAAAGTGAGGCTGTCTCAAAAAAAAAAAAAAATCAAATTTATTTCCAACATTTAAAATACCTGTATATTTGACATTTTAAAATACCTGATCATTGGCATATCTTTTTTTTTTTTTTAATCTGATCATCTGTTAACACTAGACCTATTTCTCAAAGGGCAGAAATTGACTGGGTCTGAGAAGCAGCACCAACCCCTTAGACAAGGCCTGGGATCTCTGCAAAGGCCTCACTTGGCTCAATTTACTCATTTATGTTACCTGACTGGGCCTCATGGGTATCTGAATTCTTGAACCCATACTATAAGACAAGAAATAGAAAAAGAGGTATAAATATTGACCACAAAACAAAATCATTATTTTTGCGTGAAGCAGATGGTCTCCCCGCACTATTCAAATTAATCAGCTGAAAAACTATTACAATGAACAAAAGTTCTATAAGATGGGAAGTTATAAAATCTATAAAAGTTCATGTAGTTAGAATGGCCAGGGCTGGGGGAAGGAAGAAAGCTCAGTCGCAATTTGCAGCAACAACAAATACCTTTGAATTAACTTGGCAAGAAATGTGTGGAAATCTCTATGAATCAAACTACAATGTGTTACTGAAGGAAATGAAAGACTTCCACAAATGGTAAAACATGACATTTTCTTAATATTGTAAGAATTCCCCTTATTGTCAAAATAAAATGAATGAAATACAATTCCAGTAAAAATCTAAACATCATTTTCTTTGGAAACTTGACCAAAAGAATCTTATATGTTCATCTGGAAGAATAAATAATTGAGGATACCCAGTTAGCCAGTAAAAATGTCAGCAACTGTCCAACAAATTATTGAAATATATTATGAAATGGGCCAGGCGCAGTGGCTCATGCTTGTAATCCCAGCACTTTGGGAGGCCGAGGTGGATGGATCACCTGAGATCAACAGTTTGAGACCAGCCTGGCCAACACGGTGAAACCCCATTTCTACTAAAAATTACAAAAATTAGTCGAGTGTGGTGGCATGCCTGTAGTTCCACCTACTCGGGAGTCTGAGGCATGAGAATCACTTGAACCCAGGAGTCAGAGGTTGCAGTGAGCTGAGATTGCACCACTGCACTCCAGACTGGGTGACAGAAAAGACAAAAAAAAAAAAAAAAAAAAAAGAAAAAAGAAACAGAATTGAAAGCACAGAAACATATCCAAGTGTAAACATAAATATAGTATAAGACAAAGGTGCTAATTAAAATCAGAAGGTAAAGAAAATACTTTTCAACCAATGATGTTGGATAACTGGCTCACCATTTTGAAAAAGCTGAGATGCACCACACATCACATATTGATATGAGTTTTCAGTGGAATAGAGATTTAAATGAAAAAAACAAAGTAAGAATACCAGAAGAAAATGTGGGTGTATTTTATATATTCTCAAATGCAAAAGGAATTTTTTAAATACCAAAAGATTTAATAACATATACATTTTTTTTTTTAATCTGAAAGGCAAAAGCAAAGAAAAAAAGACTTTTAAAAAAAGGTTTGCAACATTTATGTTGCAACTTACTGCTCTCAGTGGATATAATTCTCAAAAATATGAGTGGCCGGTCATGGTGGCTCATGCCTTGTAATCCCAGAACTTTGGGAGGCCGAGGTGGGTGGATCATTTGAGGTCAGGAGTTTGAGAGCAGCCTGGCCAACATGGTGAAACCCCATCTTCAGCAAAAATACAAAAGTTAGCTAGGCATGGTGCTGCATGCCTATAGTCCCAGCTACCAGGGAGGCTGAGGCATGAGAATGGCTTGAACTCGGGAGATGGAAATTGTAGTGAGCCGAGATCAGGCCACTGCACTCCAGCCTGGGCAACACAGCGAGACTCAGTCTCAAAAAACAAAAAATAAAAAAATAAATGAAAGAACATTTGACAGATAAAAGGGACCATTTGCACATACATACTCTTCCCTTCCAACACACAAATGGCCAAGCAACATATGAAAAATCTAATCTCAATAATAATTGAAGAAATACGGGTCAAGTGTGGTGGCTTATGCCTATAATCCCAGCACTTTGGAAGGCCATGGCGGAAGGATGGCTTGAGGCCAGGAGCTTAAGACCAGTCTGGACAACATAGTGGGACCCCATCTCCACAAAAAATGTACAAATTAGTTGGGTGTGGTGGCACACGCCTGTAGCCCAGCTACTTGGGAGGCTGAGATGGAAGGATTGCTTGAGCCCACGAGGCCAAGGCTGTAGTGAGCTACGATTGTGTCACTGCACTCCAGCCTAGGTGACAGAGCAACACCTTGCCTCCAAAAAAATTAATAATAATTTTAAAAAGAACTGAAAATCAAAATAGTGAACTGTCACTTGAATTTAGCATATAATAAAAGGCACAGTGATACTTTCCTAGTGAAGGCGTAGAAAAGTGGGCTCTCTTATCTTGCTAATGCGAACATAAGTTGATAAAAACCTTTCCAAAGAGTAATTTGGCTGTATATATCAAACACTTAAAACATGGCCTCATCCTTTTTTTGAAATTTTTATTTATTTATTTATTTATTTTGAGACAGAGTCTTGCTCTGTTGCCCAGGCTGTAGTGCAATGGTGTGATCTCGGCTCACTGCAACCTCTGCCTCCTGGGTTCAAGTGATTCTTCTGCCTCAGCCTCTTGAGTAGCTGGGACAGCAAGCAGGGGCCACCATGCCTGGCTAATTTTGTATTTTTAGTAGAGAGGGGGTTTCACCGTGTTGGTCAGGCTGGTCTCAAACTCCTGATCTTGTGATCCACCCACTTCAGCCTCCCAAAGTGCTGGAATTACAGGTGTGAGCCACTGCACCTGACTGATCTTTTCTTTAGGAATTCTTACTTGTTAAAACTTATCCTGAGAAAATGATCATGGATGTGCAGGAAGGTTTAGTGTGGAAGATGCCCATTTAATCATTGCTTCTATTGGTGAACAATCAGAAACAATGTTAGGGTCAACAAAATAGCACTGGTTGAATAAAATCCACAGCTGACATGAGTGTATGGGAGCACTGGCCAGCATCCATTCTGATTAGTGGCTGTGATGCACATTTGACACCAACTTTAGATATCACCCACTCAGCGAAATACTCTGCACCACTCAAAAAGCGTGATGCGGAACATTTATGACATTGACAAACTGTATACAATAGGAGGCAAAAAACTTATATGTGGCATATATATGAGAAGATTCCATTTTAAATAAAAACTAATATCCATGCAAGTAAAGACAGAAAAAATGTCTAGGAGGCCAGGCACGGTGGCTCATACCTGTCATCCCAGCACTTTGGGAGGCCTAGGCAGGCAGATTGCTTGAGGCCAGGAGTTCGAGACCAGCCTGGGCAACATGGTGAAAGCCCGACTGAAAATACAAAAATTAGCCTGGCGTGGTGGTGCATACCTGTAATCTCAGCTACTTGGGAGACTGAGGCACAAGAATCACTTGAATCTGAAAGGTGGAGGTTGCAGTGAGCCGAGATTGCAGCTCTGCATTACAGTATGGGTGACAGAGTGAGATTCTGTCTCAAAAAAAAAAAAAAAAAAAAAAAAAGAGAAAAGAAAAGGAAAAAAAGTGTAGGATACACAGTGAAGTGCTAGAAATAACTTTAGCCAGTAAAATTCTCTACATATATTTTTTACCTACCCAGATTTTTAAATAATTTCACAAAATTTAAACTATAATTTCTTTAACAGAAGTTCATTCTTTTTTTTTTTTTTTCTTTTAACTAGGGTAATCGTCAGCACTGGTAAATGGTATTCCAGGGTCAAGAAAGGTACCATCTGAATCATATCCATGGCTAGGGTCAAGGACGCTGGATAGTCACATGCTACTGGTAGTCATATAGTTGGTTGCAGCTGTTCAGGAGAATCTGAAATGTCTGAAGGTTCTGGCATATTAATATGTACAGAAAAAAGTCTGAGTGATGGGATTATGGTTTTTCTTCTCTATATTCTTCTTCGTAGTCTAAATTTGATGAGTTCATGTTCTGTTTATAATTAGGAAAAAACCTGTAGTACAACTAATCAGTGTATGTCTCGTGTGTGTGTGTGTGTGTGTGTGTGTGTGTGTGTGCGTGTATTTTGAGATGGAGTCTTGCTCTGTTGCACAGATGGGAGTGTAGTGGTGCAATCTCGGCTCACTGCAACCTCTGCCTCCTGGGTTCAAGCGATTCTCCTGCCTCACCCTCCTGAGTAGCTGGGATTACAGGTGTCCATCACCATACCTGGCTAACTTTTGCATTTTTAGTAGAGATGGGATTTCGCTGTGTTGCCCAGGCTGATCTCAACTACTGGGCTCAAGCGATCCACTCACCTTGGCCACCCAAAGTGCTGAGATTACAGATGTGAGCCACCCACCTGGCCCTAATCAGTACCATAAACAATCCTTGCCATGGCTATGATTCCCACCAGGACCTGGGTCCTGCCAAGCCTCTGTATTCTCTTTCCTCTCTGGGTTGCTCGGCACCATTCCTGGGATTCTGTTCCTTCCTCCTTCCCACCTCTACTTTCACAGTTACTTTCCTGCCAGGAGAACATTCTCTTCTTTGAGCTCTAGATTAATCTGACAGAAATTAATTTGTTGAAAGCCAATTCATCAAATTAGTTTTCCAGAATGAACCATTGGCCAAAATTACCCAGCTTGCCTATTCTCTAAAGCCAAAAGTTTTAATAGCTTTCACTATTTCACAACTTTACAGGAAATGCTGAATTTTGGTTATTGGTAATAAGAATATACTTTTAGCCTTTCTTATAGAAAATTTTTGATTTACTTATTTTCCTGCAACATATTTACAATTTTGAGACATACTGAAAAATTATATAGTAAATGTCCATATATTCATTACCTACATTGTAAAATGGTTTACATTGATTTTTAAAAATAATTGCTAATTCTTTCTTTCTTTCTTTCTTTTTTTTTTTTTTTTGAGACAGTCTCACTCTGTCACCCAGGGTGGAGTGCAGTGGTGCAATCTTGGCTCACTGTAACCTCTGCCTCCCAGGTTTAAGTGATTCTTTCATGCCTCAGCCTCCTGAGTAGCTGGGATTACAGGCACATGCCACTACACCCAGCTAATTTTCTTGCATTTTTAATAGAGACAAGATTTTGCCATGTTGGCCAGGCTGGTCTTGAACTCCTGGCCTCAAAGGCTCCACCTGCCTCGGCCTCTCACAGTGCTGGGATTATAGGCATAAGCCACCGCTCCCAGTTGGTAATTGCTAATTGAATGTTCTGATCATGATCTTTGTTCACTCTTTTGGTGTTTATGCAATTTAAGAGGCTTTTAGGTTGGTTTTATTAATTGCTTCTTTTAAAATTCCTATTTATGGTTAATGCAGGTCAGATATAAAGCACTAATAATATGATTTATTATGATAATTCATTCTGATGAAATTAATTTTCTCTCACTCATGTATTTCAAATTATCCTTGTTAGAAACCAGAATTTCAGCATTTTTCAGGAAAGGATTATTTCAGTTAGTTCTGATATTTTTAGTATGGTTTTAAATTTAATTACAATTTTGGATTTCTTTGGGACATTTTGCATTAAAATTTAACATGTTTAACACTGAATTCCAACTAAATTCAATTTTAAATTTAATGCATTTAAATTTAAGCTTGATATGTCATTAAAGGAACTGGCAAGAGATTATTATAAATGTTTATCGTTTGAAGGATAGAAAAAGACATTCAAAAGAATCAAAAAAGAATTTAGAAGAAACTGAAGAAAATCTGCTTGACATGAAAGGCTAAAATTTTGCTTGGTAAATACGGCACTTCATATGAAAAAAAACTTCATTTTAGGCTTATTCCTACTTTGTCACATTTAAAAAGTATCATTTTATAAGATCCATTTGCCAGGTACCATTATCAATCATATTTATTTAGTAGCCACAAAAGCAGATCTCACAATCAGAAACCAAACTGAATATCCCAGGGAAAGCTACCTGGTCACTTTGGCAAATTCAGTATATGGGTCATTTGGCAAGCTGGATTTCTGCACATTGATTTTCTGTGAGTTGATCATGAGACGAATTGGCCAAGAACTACGTAAGTGTTCTACACAGATTATTTTAGTTCATTTTCCTAATAAACAGGTTCTTTGTACTACTATCCCCATTTTACAAAGGAAAATACACATGCTTTGGCTGGGTAGGGAATTTAAGATACGAACTTAGGCTGTGTGAGCCCAGAGCTTGTACTCTTAACTCTCCACCAGCTCTCTGCTGCTGATGGCAGTATAAACTGTTATAGCATAAACAGTTACATCAGGCATCGCTTCCTCCAGGGAGCCTCCCCTGACTTCCAAGACTAGGTTAGATAACCCCCTCTCTGTTCTCAGTGTACTCTGATCATGGTATGTCCATGTTGCTTTGAAAGCATCAGTGTGTTCCCCATAGTATTGAGGGGGGACTATTAACTGTTTCATCTTGGGTAGCCCTGGCACCTAGCATAAGATTCTGGCACAGAGGAGGTGATCAGTGAGGTGCCAGATGCCACTGGATCCCAGAGTTTATCCACTCTTGAGTACTCAGACAGAGAACATCAGCTCTTTTGCCTCGTGTTCCTGTAGCTCTGGTGTGGGGTCGGGACTGCCGGCTTTGACAGTCATACCCAGAAAGTGATCCAAGCAGTTGTGTGAGGCATCTGTTTCCTGTGTCCCCGCCACCTCCAACTTGGTTTCTCAAAATGGAAGGGTGGACTGGTGGTAGGCTGCTCGATTATTCAGTATCACTTTCAGGAAGGCAAACAAGAATAAAACAGGCTCGAGGAAAATGGCTTTCTCAGTTTTTTTTCTCTTTTTCATCATCCTGTTTCCTTCACTATACTTAATACAATCTGTAATGCTCTTAGTTTGTCTCCTTATTCTCTCCCCTGATGAGACAGTAACTCTAGGAAAGTAGAGACCTTGTCTGACTTATTCTGTACTACATTGTTAGGGTCTAACACAATACCTAGCACAAAGCTCGTTCTTGGTTAATATTGGTTGAACGAATAGGCCTTAGGTTCCTCAACTTTATCTCTAAAGCTTCTTCCAGCTCTAATGTTGGGTAACCCGGGGACTATTCTGGTAACCTAACCCAAAGCATCTTATCAAGCTGCCCAACATATTAGGGAGAAAATAAAGAGGAGCAAATAAAAGTTGATTTAGTATCATTTGTTTAACATTACTACTATGATTGTAAATGCTTACCTTTTTAAATTATGTATAATTTATAAATATTTTCAGAATATTTTCTAATTTATTTAAATTTAAATAAGCTCCAATGAAAAATTATCTTTAATCAAGCAAAATATAGAAAGAAATAAAGGAAGCATGAGGTTATAAGTTATGAGGAATATAGCAAGTTAGGATTGGAAACACAGATCCAAAAAGATTGGAAGTATTCTTTTATAAATTAGAAACCGACAAGGGTGTTTACTATCATCCCACCTATTGAACAGTGTATTGGTGGTTCTACAGTGTAATAAGACAAGAAAAATAAATTAGAAGCATAGGAATTGAAAGGGAAGAAATAAAACGGCCATAGCTTTCAGGTAACAGGATGATCCTACAGAAAAGCCAAAAGAAGACACAGTTAAGGAATCAGAAATTAAATCTAACTAGGTCCCCGGGTGTGACATCAAAATGAAAAATTCCACTGCATTTACTACAGCACCAGCAGAGTAGAAGATATAACCAAAGAGAAGAATTTTCAATGGTACTAGAGAATATAAAATATCTCAGAACAAATCTAATAAAAGATATCTGTAATCCCTACATGGAAAATTATAAAACTTTATTAAGAGATGGTAAAAAAGGTTAAATTACTGGAAAGAAATATGTTCATGGATAAATATTGGAAATAGGTCAGTGCTCCCTAGATTGAGCTTTAAAGATAATTGCAATTAAAATCCCAACAGAGATTTTATGGAGCTTGATAGGATGATTCTAAAATTCATTTGGAACAGTAAAGGGCCAAGAATTACTGAGAGACTTGGAAGAGAAAGAGTAGAGAGACGTCTGGCCCTACATATATCAGAATTATTAATAAAGCTGTAGTAAGACAGTGTATTGGTGCAGAGAGAAATACATTCGAAAACAGAACAGAATTAAACCCACGAACAGACCGTATATAAAGTGGAAATTTGGCATACGATAGACATGAAGAAAGATAAAATTTTAGATCTTCCATGACATCATAAATACATAACATAAACTTTAAAAACACTTAGAAAAAAATACAGTTAAAAATTTTAGATATTGTATAAAGGACTTATTAAACAATTTCTTAAACAATATCTTAAAAAAAGATTAATTATAAAAGAGTGATATATTTTGCTATATTAAGAATTTGTGGGTGAGGGGCTAGGGGAGGAATAGCAGGGGGTGGGGGATTAGGGAGGGATAGCATTAGGAAAAATACCTAATATAGATGATGGTGCGAGGAATGCAACAAACCACAACCACGGCATGTGTATACCTATGTAACAAACCTGCACAATCTGCACATGTACCTCAGAGCTTAAAGTATAATAAATAAATTTTTAAAAATAAATAAATAAAATTTAACAGGAAAAAATAAAACAAAATACTTTTTAATGGAAAAAAAGAGCTTTTGTTCATTAAAGGATACCTTAAAGAAAGTAACATGAAATAAAGAACTAGTATTCAGAATATATTCAGGCTGGGCGAGGTGGCTCATGCTTGTAATCCCAGCATTTTGGGAGGCCGAGGCAGGTGGATCATCAAGTCAGGAGTTCAAGACCAGCCTGGCCAATATGCTGAAACTCCGTTTCTACTAATAATACAAAAATGAGCCGGGCATGGTGGCACATGCCTGCAGTCCCAGCTACTCGGGAGGCTGAGGCAGGAGAACCACTTGAACTCAAGAGGCGGAGGTTGCCGTGAGCAGAGATTATGCCAAGAAGAGTGAGACTCTGTCTGAAAAAAAAAAAAAAAAACTATAATAATAACTTTGTCGAAAAAAAAAAAAAAGCACAAACAACTGTTGAAAAATGGGCAAAAACCATAAACAGATACATCTCAGAAAAAGAAGGGAGACGTGAGGCCACTCCAGTAAAAGAGACGCTTGGCACTGAAGGTAAAAATGCAAATCAGGGCTATAATGAGGTACTGTATTATCCACAACCGATCAGCAAAAATTAAAAAGTCTGATAATATCAAGTGTTGAGAGAATGTGTGGATCCATCAGTTCTCATAGACATTACCGATATGAGTGTGACAGCAAGCACTTCAGAAAACAGTTTGGCCCTCTACCCTGAAGTTGAGCATACACAAACCATCCAACACAGCAATTTCACTTCTAGATACACACTTAAGAGAAATGTTTGCACAAATATAAGTCATAAGACTAGGTACAAGAATGTTGATAAAAGTACTGTTTAGAGTAATATCGACAGCTTGTGGAGGAGAGGAGGCCGAGCAAGACGGCCAAACAGGAGCCTCCACCAATTGTCCTGCCCACAGGAACACCAAATTGAACAACTATCTACACAAAAAAGCATCTTTATAAGAACCAAAAATCAGGTGCACAATCACAGTACCTGGTTTTAGCATCATATTAAGGAAGGAGGCACTGAAAAGGGTAAGAAAGACAGTCTTGAATTGCCAATGCCACCCTTCCTCTTTGTCCCAGCAGTGGCTATGTGCACAGAGAATCTGTGCATTTGGG
The DNA here is from genome assembly GCF_009761245.1 of Sapajus apella. Taxonomy (NCBI): domain Eukaryota; kingdom Metazoa; phylum Chordata; class Mammalia; order Primates; family Cebidae; genus Sapajus; species Sapajus apella. The sequence continues at coordinate 782,538 of NW_022436991.1, forward strand.
GGAGGGACAGCACAGTGATTGTAGGATGATGCATCAGAACTCAGTGCTGCCCTGTCACAGTGGAAAGCAACATGGGACAGAACTCAGCCAGACCCAACTGAGGGAGCATTTAGATCAGCCCTAGCCAGAGGGGAGTCATCCATTCCAGCAGTCAGAACCCGAGTTCCAGCCAGCCTTGTCACCATGGGCTAAAGTGCTCTGGGTCCTAAAGAAACTTCAAAGGCAGTCTAGGCCACAAGGATTGCAATCCTGGGTAAGTCCTGGTGCTGTGCTGGACTTGGAACCAGTGGACTTGAAGGGCACACGACTTAGTGAGACACCAGGTGGAGCAGCTAAGGGAGTGCTTGCATCAATTCTCCCACAACCCCAGGCAGTGCAGCCTGCAGCTCTGCGAGAGACTCCTTCCTTTCACTTGAGGAGAGGAGAGAGAAGAATTAAAAAGTCTTTGTCTTGCAACTTGGATACTGGCTCAGCTACAATAGGCCCTCATTCTACGTCCTAGCTCCTGAATGAAACTTCTAAACACACCCTGGGTCAGAAGGGAACCCAGTGCCATGAAGGGAGGGACCAAGTCCTGGCAGAATTTATCACTTCCAGACTAAGGAACCCTTGGGTTCTGAATAATCAACAGTGATAGCCAGGCAGTGCTCACTGTGGGCCTTGGGTAAGACTCAGAGACATGCTGGCTTCAGGTGTGACCCTCCACATTCCCAGCTGTTGTGGCTATGAGGAGAGACTCTTCCTGCTACAGAAAAGAAAAGGGAAGCATAAAGGGGACTTTGTCTTGCGGCTTAGGTACCAGCTTGGCTACAGTGGAGTAAAGCACCCAGTGGGCTTTTGGGGTCCTCATTCCAGAACTTGGCTCTCCAATGACACTTCTGGACCTGCTCTGGGCCAGAGGGAGGCCCACTGCCCCGAAGGGTGAGTCCCAGGCCTGGCAACATTCACCCAAGCTGATTGGAGAGCCTTGGGGCCTTGCGTGAATGCTGGTGGCATCCAGGCAGGACTCACCATGGCCTGGGGTGATGGTAGTCATGGGGAGAGGCTCCTCTGCTTGAGGAAAGTAAGGAAAGAGTAGGAGGGACTTTGTCTTGTGGCTTGGGTGCCCGCTCAGCCATAGTAGACTAGAAACGCCTAGTAAATTCCTAAGGTTTATGACTCCAGTCTTTGGTTCCTGGCATTTCTGGAGCTGCCTGGGGCTGCAAGGGAGCTCATTGACCTGAAGGGAAGCACACCAGCCTGGCTGGCTTTGTCACTTGCTGATTTTAGAACCCCAGGGCCTTGAGTGAACACAGGTGGTAGCCAGGCAGTGGTTACCAAGGGCCTTGGGTGAAACTGAGCAGTGTGTTGACTTCAGGTCTGACTTAGCACAGTCTCAGTGGTAGAGGACACAGAGGTGCTTGTGTCACTCCTCCCAGCTTCGGGTAGCTCCACAGAAAGAGAGAGAGAGAGAGAAAAAAAAAAAAAAGAGATTCCATTTGTTTGGAGAAAGTAAGGGAAGAGAGTAAGAATCTATGCATGGTAATCCAGAGAATTCTTCTGGATCTTATCCAAGACCACCAAGGTGGTACCTCTATGAGTCCGCATGAGCCACAGTGTTACTGGGCTTGGAGTGCCCCCTAATGAGAATATGTCTACCATGAACAAAAACTTAGATTATAACACCCAAGTCCTTTTGAATACCTGGAAACCTTCCCAAGAAGGATGGGTACAAACAAGCTCAGACTACAAAGGCTATAATAAATACCTAATTCTTTAATGTCCAGACACCAACAGACATCTACAAGCATGAAGACCATCCAGGAAAACATACTCTCACCAAACAAACTAAATAAGGCACCAGGGACCAGTCCTGGAGAGATGAAGATAGGTGACCTTTCAGACAGAGAATTCAAAGTAGCTATTTTGAGGAAACTCAATGAAATTCAAGACAACATAGAGAAGTAATTCAGAAGTCTATCAGATTAATTTAACAGAGAATTAAATAGTTTAAGAGAATCAAATTCTGGAATTGAAGAATGCAATTGACATATTGAAGAATGCACTGGAGTCTCTTAACATCAGAATTGATTGAGAAGTATTAGTGAGCTAGAAAATAGGCTACGTGAAAATACACAGTCAGAGGAGACAAAATGAATAAGAATTAAAAGCAATGAAGTATATCTACAGGATCTAGAAAACAGCTTCAAAATGGCAAATCTATTGGCCTTAAAGAAGAAGTAGAGAAACATAATGGTAGAAAGTTTATCCAAAGGGATAATAACAAAGAACTTCCCAAACCTGAAATATATCAATATGTAATTACAAGAAGATTATAGGACAGCAGGGACATTTAACCCTAATAAGACTACTTCAAGACATTTAATAATCAAACCTCCAAAGAATAAAGAAAGGATCCTAAAAGGAGAAAGAGAAAAACGTCTGGCAGCACACTTTTCAGTGGAAACCTTACAGGCCAGGAGAGAGTGGGATGACATATATAAAGTGTTGAAGGAAAATAACTTTAATCCCAGGATAGGATATCCAGCAAAAATATCCTTCAAACATGAAAAAGAAATACAGACTTTCCCAAACAAAAGCTGAGGGATTTCATCAACACCAGACCTGTCCTACAAGAAATGCTAAAGGGAGTGCTTCAATTTGAAAGAAAAGGACATTCATGAGCAATAAGAAATCATCTGAAGGTACAAAACTCCCTGGTAAGTACAAAGAAAACACAAGATATGATAACACTGTAATTGTGGTATGTAAACTATTCATATCTTAAGTAGAAAGACTAAAAGATGAACCAATCAAAAATAACAACAACTTTTCCAGACATAGACAGTATAACATATAAATAGAAACTATAAAAAATTAAAAAATGGGAGGAATGAAGTTAAAGTGTAGTTTTTATTAGTTTTCTCTTTGCTTCTTAGTTTGTTTATGCAATCAGTGTTAAGCTGTCGTCAGTTTAAAGTAATGAGTAATAAGACATTATTTGCAAGCCTCATGGTAGCATCAAAACAAAGAACATACAACTGATACACAAAAAATAAAAAGGAAGAAATTTAAACATACCACCAGAGTAAAACACTTTCACTAAAAGGAAGACAGGAAGAAGGAAAGAAGGAAGACCACTCGACAACCAGAAAACAAATAACAAAATGGCAGGATAAATCCTTAATAATAGTAATATTGAATGTAAATTAACTAAGCTCTCTAATCAAAAGACATAGAATGGCTGAATGCATTTTTTAAAAAGACTCAAAGATCTGTTGCCTCCAAGAAACCCACTTCATCTATCAAGACACACATAGACTGAAAATAAACGGAAGGAAAAAGATGTTCCATGCCAATGGAAACCCAAAAAGAGCAGGAGTAACTATACCTATCCATATCAGACAAAATTGGTTTCAAGACAATAACTATAAAAAGAGACAAAGATGATCACTATATAGTGAAAAGGGGGTTAATTCAGCAAGAGGATATAACAATTTTAAATATATATGCACTCAGCAGTGGAGCACCCAGACATATAAAGCAAACATTATTAGAGCCAAAGAGAGAGAGAGATAAGCCCCAGTACAATAATAACTAGAGACTTCAACATCCCACTTTCAGCATTGGACAGATCATCCCAGCAGAAAATTGACAAAGAAACAGCAGACTATCTGTACAATTGACCAAAGGGACCTCATAGGGATTTACCGAATATTTCATCTAAGAGCTGTAGAATACACATTCTTCTCAGCACATAGATCATTCTCAAGGACAGATCATATGTAAGGCCACAAAACAAGTCTTAAACAATTCAAAAAAGTTGAAATTATATCAGGTATCTTCTATGACCACAATGGAATAAAGCTAGGAATCAATAACAAGAATTTTGGAAACTATACAAATTCATGGAAATTAAAACAATATGCTCCTAAATGACCTGTGGGTCAATCTTCTTAAGAAATTAGGAAAGAAATTAAAAATTTTCTTGAGACAAATCATAATAGAAACGACATACCAAAAGCTATGGGATACTGTGAAAGCAGTACTAAGGAGAGATTTTATAGCTATAAGCACCTACATCAAAATAGTATAAAAAACTTCAAATAATCTAACAATGCATCTTAAAGAACTAGAAAAGAGCAAACCAAACTGAAAATTAGTAGATGAGAAGAAATGATAAAGGTCAGAGCAGAAATAAATAAAATTGAAATGAAGAAAACATTGCAGAAGCTCATGAAATGGAAAGTTGTTTTTTTGAGAAGATAAGCAAAATCGACACACTCTTAGCCAGACTAAGAAAAAAAGAAAGAAGACCCAAATAAATAAAATTAGAGATGAAAAAGAAGATATTACAACCAATACTGCAGAAATTCAAAGAATCATTAGAGGCTACTAGTGAGCAAATATATGCCAATAAGTTGGAAAACCTAGAAGAAATGGATAAATTTCTAGACACATACAACGCACCAAGGTTGAACCACAAATAAATCCAAAACCTGAACAGATCAATAACAAGTCACACAGCCGGGTGTGATGGTTCACACCTTTAATCCCAGCACTTTGGGAGGCTGAGGCAGGCGGATCACGAGGTCAGGGGTTCGAGACCAACCTGACTAACATGGTGAAACCCCATCTCTACTTATAATAATACAAAAACTAGCCAGGCATGGTAGTGCACACCTGTAATCCCAGCTACTTGGGAGGCTGAGGCAGGAAAATTGCTTGAACCTGGGAGGTGGAGGTTGCAGTGAGTTCAGAGAGCGCCACTGCACTCCAGGCTGGGCAACAGAGCAAGACTCCGTCTCAAAAAAAAAAAAAAAGTAACGCAATCAAAGCCATAATAAAAAGCCTCCCAGCAAAGAAATGCCCAGAATGCAGTGGCTTCACTGTTGAATTTAACCAAACATTTAAAGAACTATACCAATCCTACTAATCCTACTCAAACTCTTCCGAAAAACAGAGGAAGATTCTATGAGGCCAGTATTACCCCAACACCAAAACCAGACAAAGACACATCAAAAAAAGAAAACTATGTGTTGAAACCCCTGATAAACATTGATGCAAAAATCCTCAATAAAATACTAGAAAACTGAATTCAACAATGCATTACAAAGATCATTCATCATGACCAAGTGGGATTTATCCCAGCATGCAAGAATAGTTCAACATGTGGAAATCAATCAGTGTGATACCCCACATTAACAAAATGATGGACAAAAACCATATGATCATTTTATTTAATGCTGAAAAAGAATTTAATAAAATTCAACATCCCTTCATGATAAAAATCCTTAAAAAACTGGGTGTAGGAGGAACATATGTCAACAAAACAAAAGCCATACACGACAGACCTACAGCTAGTATCATACTGAATGGGGAAAAACTGAAAGGAGGCATCCCTGTCATGTTCCTAAGATCTGGAACATGACAGGGATGCCTCCTTTCCCCACTGTTATTCAACACAGTACCTGGAAGTTCTAGCTAGAGCAGTCAGACGAGAAAGAAACAAAGAGCATCCAAAGTAGAAAGGAAGAAGTCAAATTATCCTTGTCTGCAGATGGTATGATCCTGTATTTGGAAAAACCTAAAGACCCCACCAAAAAACTGTTAGAAATGATGAACAAATTGAGTAAAGTTAGAGAATACAAAATCAACATACAGAAATCAGCAGCGTTTCTGGCCGGGTGTGGTGGCTCACACCTGTAATCCCAGCACTTTGGGAGGCCAAGGCTGGCAGATCATGAGGTCAGGGGATGGAGACCATCCTGGCTAACATGGTGAAACCCTATCTCTACTAAATATACAAAAAATTTTCCAGGTGTGGTTGCACACACCTGTAGTCCCAACTACTTGTGAGGCCGAGGCAAGAGAATTGCTTGAACCTGGGAGGTGGAGGTTGCAGTGAGTCTAGATCGCACCATTGCACTCCAGCCTGAGTGACAGAGCGAGACTCTGTATCAAAAAAAAGAAATCAGTAGCATTTCTATAGGTCTATGGTGAACAATCTGAAAAAGAAATCAAGAAAGTAATCGTATTTATAATAGCTACAAATAAAATAAAGCATCTAGGAATTAACCAAAGAAGTCAAAGAGCTCTACAATAAAAACTATAATATGTTTATGAAAGAATTGACTAGCATGCCAAAAATGGAAAGATATTCCATGTTCATGAATTGGAAGAATTAATATTGTTAAAATGTCCATATCACTTAAAGCATTCTATAGATTTAATGTAATCTCTGTTGAAATACCAATGACATTCTTCACAAAAACAGGAAAAAAAATGCCGAAACTTATATGGAACCACAAAAAACCCAGAATAGACAATGCTATCCTGAGCAAAAAGAACAAAACTGAAGAAATCATATTATTTGACTTCAAATTATACTATAGAGCTTTGGTAACCAAAACGGCATGTACTGGCATAAAAATATAGACACATAAACTAATGGAACAGAATAGAGAACCCAGAAGCCAATCCATACATCTATAGTCAACTCATTTTCAACATAGATGCCAATAACATACATGGGGAAACGAACAATCTCTTCAATAAGCAGCGCTGGGAAAACCGGATATCCAAATGCAGAAGAATGAAACTAGACCCCTATCTCCTACCATATGTAAAAATCAAATCAAAATAGATTAAAGGCTTAAATCTAAGACCTCAAACTATGAAACTACTACAAGAAAACACTGGGGAAACTCTCCAGGATATCAAACTGGGCAAAGATTTCTTGAGTAATACCCTACAAGTACAGGCAACCAAAGCAAAAGTGGACAAATGGAATTACATCAAGTTAGAAAGCTTCTGCACAGCAAAGAATACAATCAACAAAATGAAGAGACAACCCACAGAATGGGGAAAATATTTGCTAACTATCTGACAAGGGATTAATAACCAGAATATTTCAAGAGTTCAAACAACTTCATAGGAAAAAAAATCCAATAATCCAATTTTAAAATAGGCAAAATATTTGAATAGACATTTCTTGAAAGAAGACATACAAGTGGCAAACAGGCATATAAAAAAGTGCTCAACATCATTGATTATCAGAAAAATACAAATCAAAACTATGATGGGATATCACCTCACTCCACTTAAATTTTTGTTTTTTTTTTTTGAGATGGAGTTGCACTTTTATCTCCCAGGCTGAAGTGCATGGTGCGATCTTGGCTCACTGCAATCTTTGCCTCCCAGGTTCAAGCGATTCTCCTGCCTCAGCCTCCCAGGTAGCTGGGACGACAGGCACCCTCCACCACTCCCGGCTAATTCTTTGTAGTTTTAGTAGAGATGAGGTTTCACCATGTTGACTGGGCTGGTCTCGAGCTCCTGACCTCATGATCTGCCCACCTCAGCCTCCCAAAATCCTCCCATGGGGGATTATAGGCATGAGCCCCCATGCCTGTCCTAAAATGGCTTTTATCCAAAAGACAGGCAGTAACAAATGCTGGTGAGGATGTGGAAAAAAGGGAACCCTTGTACACCACTGGTGGGAATGTAAATTAGTACAACCACTGTGGAAAATACTTTGGAGGTTCCTCAAAAAATAAATATATAGCTACCATGTAATCCAGCAATTGCACTGCTAAGCATGTACCCCCCAAAAAGGAAACGAGTTTACCAAAGAGACATCTGCACTCCCATGTTTATTGCAGCACTATTCACAATAGCCAACATTTGGAAGCAACCCAAGTATCTAGCAACAGACAAATGGATAAAAAAAAGTGGTACTTCTACACAATGGAGTACTATTCAGCCACAAAAAAGAATGAGATTCCATCACCTGCAACAACATGGATGAAAATGGAGGTCATTATGTGAAGTGAAATAAGCCAGGCACGGAAATACAAACTTGCCATGTTCTGACTTATTTGTGGGAGCTAAACATGAAAACAATTGAACTCATGGAAATAGAGAGTAGAATGGTGGTTATCAGAGGTGAAGAGGGTAGTAGGGGGTGGGAGTGGGGCTGGTGAATGGGCAGAAAATATGGTTATATAGAATGAATGAGAACTAGTATTTGATAGTACAACAGGTCAACGGTAACATTGCACATTTAAAAATAATTAAACATGGTAGGGCGTGGTGGCTTGCACCTGAGGTCAGGAGTTGGAGACCAGCCTGGACAACATGTTGAAACCCTGTCTCTATTAAAAATACAAAATTAGCCGGGCGTGATGGTGGGCGCCTGTAATCCCAGCTACTCAGGAGGCTGAGGCAGGAGAATCGCTTGAACCTGGGAGGTGGAAGTTGCAGTGAGATGAGATCGTGCCATTGCACTCCAGCCTGGGCAACAGGAGTGAAACTCTGTCTCAAAGAAAACCGTGAAACACACACACACACACACACACACACACAACCGAGTATAATTGGAAAGTTTGTAACACAAAGACAGGATAAATGCTTGAGGTGATGGAGACCCCATTTACCCTGATGTGATTATTACATGTTGTATGCCTGCATCAAAATGTCTCAGGTACCCTATAAATATGTACCCAGAAAAATTACCCCTATGATGTATCCAGAACTATTTTTTTTTTTTAAAAAAGGACCTGTGAACAACCCAAGTGACCAGGAAGGAGAAGGTCACTGATCAACTGTGGTGTGTTCACATAATGAGGTATTAGAGAGGAGCCCAAACAACGAAGGGCAACAATGGATAACAGCAGGATACATCTTACCAGTGTATGTCAGTCCTAAAACACTGCGCTTTTTATAAAGTTAGGAACAACACACACACACACTTTTTGGACTGAACATAATACATATGAGAAGTAATAAGACTATATAAAAAAGAAAGCCAGGGAATAGCAAACCACATATATCAGAATGAGGGTTCACTTTGGCTTGGGAGAGGTAGGGAAACAGGATGCAGTGTGGATCTGTATGGTTAGATGTAGGTTATAATCTTATTGTCAAGGTCCTATCTGGGCTGTGGGGAGTGGTCACTTCAGGAATACTTTCTGCATTATTATAAATTACAAACTAGGCCGGGTGTGGTGGCTCTCACCTGTAACTAGCACTTTGGGAGGCCGAGGCGGGTGGATCACCTGAAGTCAGGAGTTCGAGACCAGCCTGGCCAACATGGTGAAACCCCATCTCTACTAAAAATACAAAAATTAGCCAGATGTGGTGACGAGTTCTTGTAATCCCAGCTTATTAGCTAGGTGCAGTGGTGAGTGCCTATAATCCCAGCTACTTGGGAGGCTAAAGCAGGAGAATTGCTTGAACCTCTAATATGGAGGTTGCAGTAAGCTAAGATTGCACCATTGCACTCCAGCTTGGGTAACAGAGCGAGACTCTGTCTCAAAAAACAAACAAAAACAAACTAAATGAAGGAAAGCAGGTCATGCATGGATCCATGATATGTTTAATAAACCAATAATTATGATTATTCTTATTCTACGCACTAGTGGCCCAATTAAAAACTAAAACACCTATCTTAAACAAACAGTAGTGTATGATCAAATAAACAAGATGCTTAACTAGAGGAAATCCAGGAAGCTTGAATCTGGACTACAGATGGAAGACTCAGTTTGAAAGGACAGATCAAAGGTTTGCTGTCCCAGCTAAAAGCCACATCACAAAAGCTTCTCCAGGATTGCTTGAAGAAGTACATTATAAAGACCTACCTGGAATATGTCTTTCCTTTTATAAATCTTCTCTCCCATTTCAAAGCTGCCCTCTGACACCACTCATCGAAACCTGCGAAGAGCCTGAAGAATGGAACAGCTGAGGACATGGGTTCTTCACTTTTCAAGATGACTGAACGCTCTCATCTGCTCAACTTGTGCTATCTTTTTCCTACAAGGCATTAAATGTGAAATAAGCTCTTGCTTGGCAGCCTGCCATGGAGAAGTATACTTTTACAACTCCTGTAATGTATGCTCTTAGCACCCCAGAACTCTGTAATACAGATCACAGTGCTACAAAGCTTTGGTCATTTCCAGGCAATGAGCGTTATTTCAAAAATATATATATATAAGGAGTACTTTACTGTAATTCCATCATTACAAATACAAATGCTGGCTCTGCTTTTTGCACTCTTTAAGACCTGGAGAAAACTACAACTTGTAACTCCAAACTATGGGCTGGGCATTACTGTCCCGGCACACAGAAGATACTTCATGAATGTTTGTGAAATAAACTGACATTTTTTTTTCAAATAATAATTTTTACGACACCAAATGTCAAGAGAAAATACTTGTTGAATGAAACATTCTTCTAATAGATCATATTTACATAGCAGGAAATGACCTACAAAGTATGAATGTACATTAATGGAGCTATGTCAAAGGAATTGTTAAAATTTGGGCCTGTCTTTGGAAATTAAGGACATGGACAGACATTATATGTCAGGTCAGCCACCATGGCAAGAACACACCTTCAAAATAGGAACAGAATCCAGAGGGTCAAAAAATACACACACACACACAAATACACATAGAGATTTAGCGACAGTGACTGACAGGTTAAGAGATTTAGAAAAAGCCTGCCTACATTAATGACCCTCTGTTTGTTTTAAGACTGAGTCTCGCTCTGTTGCCCAGGCTGGAGGGCAGTGGCATGGTCTTGGCTCACTTTGACCTCCATTTCCCGAGTTCAAGCGATTCTCGTGCCTCAGCCTCCTGAGTAGCTGGTATTACAGGTGGCCACCACTATGCCTGCCTAATTTTTGCATTTTTTTTCTTTTTTTGAGACGGAGTCTTACTCTGTAGCCCAGGCTGGAGTGCAGTGGTGTGATCTTAGCTCACTGAAAACTCTGCCTCACAGGTACCTTCATGCAATTCTCCTACCTCAGCCTCCCGAGTAGCTGGGATTACAGGTTATGTGCCACCATTCCCAGCTAATTTTTGTATTTTTAGTAGAGACAGGGTTTCACCGTGTCGATCAGGCTGGTCTCAAACTTTTGACCTCAACCAATCCTCTCGCCTCGGCCTCCCAAAGCGCTGGGATTACAGACGAGAGCCACCACGCCCAGCTGACCCTCTTGCTAAGACGGCAAATTCTCCAAATCACTGTGTATACTGAATCTGTTTGCCAACAGATGGCAGCAGGAAAATGCTGGCCCCACCAGTGACTGAAGGGAAAATGAAAGAAAGAATTAATTCCTTTTGGATCAAGTTAGCAGTCAAAATGAAAGACCTTTCCCATAATGATGACAGTCAGAAAGCAGGTATTCTCAAGAGCAATGGCTAGGCATGGTGGTTCACTCCTGCAATCCCAGCACTTTGGGAGGCCAAGGTGGGCGGATCACCTGAGGTTGGGAGTTTGAGACCAGTCTGACCAGCATGGAGAAACCCTGTCTCTAAAAATGCAAAAAATTAGCTGGGCATGGTGGCGCATGCCTGTAATGTCAGGTACTTGGGGCCTGAGGCAGGCGAATCGCTTGAACCGGGGAGGGGAGGTTGTGGTGATCCGAGATCACACCATTGCACTCCAGCCTGGGCAAACAAGAGTGAAACTTTCTCTCTCAAGAAAGGCATACCTACAGCAAGAGGAAGGAGAAGTCTCCTTTTACATCTATGTAGGGCCTTTATCTGAAAGGAGAGAGAGAGATCCCGTACTTTTCAGATTATAAGCAAGTCCACGCATAGACACGTGTTCATATTTTCCCCTTTGAAGTTATTTACATTAAAATAACAACCGGGCCACTCCACCCTCATGGCTGCTTGCTCTTTGATTAACCTGGCTTGCCAGAGTTTGTTCTTTCTTTTTGGCCATCTAAGCATGCACGTGTTCATTTCCCCCTAAATTAATCTGCTCCCCAGTGTGCTGGTTTCCAAGTGTTAAGTCATTTCACGTGTGCGTGTTTTGTGGCCACAGCCCAGCAGCACACCTCTTGCATGCCGTCATCCTGTTGGCTTGACTCAACTTGCATTTGCTGAAACCTGAAGGCATAAACAGCCTTCTGTCCTGTGGCTGCCTGGGGTGGGGTACCTTGAAGGTGCCTCTTTTTCCTTTGCTACTAGGTTGGTGTAAAAGTAATTTCAGGCTGGGCACGGTGGCTCACACCTGTAATCCCAACACTTTGGGAGGCTGAGGTGGGTGGATCACCTGAGGTCAGGAGTTCAAGACCAGCCAGACCAATCTGGCAAAACCCCGTCTACTAGAAATACATTAGCTGGGTATAGTGGCAGATACCTGTGATCCCAGCTACTCGGGAGGCTGGGGCAGGGGAATCGCCTGAACCTGGGAGGCGGAGGTTGTGGTGAGCCGAGAGCACGCCATTGCACTCTGGCCTGGGCAACAAGAGCAAAACTCTATCTCAAAAAAACAAATCTAACTGCGGTTTTTGCTATTGAAAATAATGGCAGTAATTGCAATGACTTTTAAAAAATTTTAATTTTAATTTTCTTTCTTTTTTTTTTTTTTTTGAGACAGAGTCTTACTCTGTTACCCAGGCTGGAGTGCAGTGGCACAATCTTGGCTCACTGCAACCTCCTCCTCCTAGGTTCAAGTGATTCTCCTGCCTCAGCCTCTCTAGTAGCTGGGATTACAGGCATTGGCCACCATGCCAGGCTAACGTTTGTATTTTTATTAGACATGGGGTTTCACCATGTTGGCCAGGTTGGTCTCAAACTCCTGACTTCAGGTGATCCGCCTCCCTTGGTCTCCTGAAGTGCTGGGATTACAGGTGTGAGCCACCGCTCCTGGCATAATAACCACACTTACTTTTGCACCAATGTAATACCCAACATCTCCCCGCCTCCTCCAAATATGTCACAAACATGGGTTTCATCTATTCTGACTGCCTTCATTCCCTTTCTTTTGCCTAGTGAACTAAGGAGTTGAGTAAAAATAAATGTCACCTACTAACACATACTCTGGGAGTTTGAGATCACCATTACATGCTGTGGCCTCATGGTCCCTTCAGCCAGGTACTCCTTGTATATGTTTGCACCCAAACAGAAGCAATAGGTCGGTATGGATGGGAAGGGAGGAGGTAATGCTGGGCTTCATGGTAAGTCACAATAATAATTAAACACCACACGGGATGACCAGCGCTCTCTTCATTGTTGCATCGGAGGCCACCAGGCCACCAAAGCTCATCCTGCTCAACTGCTAATGTTTTGAGTCTCTCCCTTGAAATTCCCTCCTGTTTTCATTCTGATTGCTGGATGACTCAGTTTCTTCTTCTAATACTCTGTCTCTTATCTTCCCACCTCCTAAATGTAGGCATTTTTAGTGTTCTGTTAGTGTTTTCAGGTTTCTTTACCTTAACCGCCTACTTATTCAACCAATGTCTTCAGTTCTCACTTCCATGCCCATGTCTCCTACAACTGTTAACTATGTTTCTTCCAAAAAATATTTGAAGTTTAATTTATAGACAATAAATTGCACGTATTGAGTATGCGCTTCATGATTTTGACACCTATACATTGCAAAACCATCACCACTAAAATGAATATGTCTATCAATTTCAGATGAGTTTCTTTGTGAGCACAGCCAGTTTTTATCCTTACTCTGGAAGCTCTATTGGTTTTGAAGGGATGTGACATCATGTAGAAGCCCAGGGCCTAACATGGGGTCACTGATAGTATTCAAGAAATCAACAGAGCCCTGCTCAAAAATTCACCTCTTTCTCATGGGGAAAATTCCCAACAAGACTGGAGAGTTCGTCTGACTCAGGCTCTGTCCTGGGGCGCAGACTCGGCCTCTGATAAGAGGCAGTCTATCCTCCGTTTGTTTATAATGAGTCATGCCGGAAGTCAGGCATCTACTTTTTGTCTCTCACATGTCATGGTTAGGGAAGAATCGGAGGCAGATAAACCCCAATTCGGAGTGCATCATCCTTACATTGTCCGGGGGCTCCAGTGTAGTTTAGGACGTGTGACTTAATGGGGACCCCTACCGATGGAGACCGGGAACGCCACGTCTTGGAGCTGAGGTCTACCTTCCTCCCGCAGCTCAAGGTTAGATCTTAGTGAGTTACAGATTTTTGCAAGAGGGATGGGAAAAAGCAGCTGAGTTTTCAGTTGCGTTCTTGCATCCTGTCCACCCTACCCCCACCCCCATCTATTAGTGACAGAGTGCCGCATGAGTCACAACTCAGCCCAAGCCCACACTGGAGCAATTAACCACATAATTGCTTCAGTGATGAACCTTCCCCCAGCTGCAAGCCGCTCCCGGGGCAGAGCTCTAGGCTGTGAGCCAACAGCCTTCAGTTGTACGAATTGTGAAGGGCCGGGTTTAAAAAGCCAAAGTTGCAATTCTTTTAGTCAATGCCTTCTTGGCCCCAGTTTAAAATTTCTATACACAAGTCCTAATGGGAACACGGGGGATGTTTCGACTAGAATTAATGTCACGATCAAGTCAACATAAAGTAGATTTATCTGCCGTTTCAATGCGTGGAAGCAACGTGCTCTGCTTCGGGAACAAATTACCATAGCAACTCGGCCGCCCCGGTTACAGTAAGCAAGCTCAGTACGACCAAAATAAAAATCCTTACCAAGTTGTAGGATTGGCGAGTGAGAGTTGCTGAACATCGACTTTCAGTTTCCAGATGACATTAGCCAGCATATATTTTGGTTGTTAAAAAATCGCTGAAAGGGAGGCTTTAAATAATGATAAAACTATAAAGCCAGGTTACAAAGAGAGAGAGGTTCTAGGCTGTTACCCCGCTCCCTTAAACATATGCGGACCTCGCTGCCAAACAGCAGCGTTTTGTTGTTAAAGCACAAGGCTGCCGAAAAGGCTCATTACACTTATTGTGGCGAGCTGGTTCTGTTTCACGTGGGCTGGGTGGGTGTGGGGGTGGGGGGGCAGGATCATGTAAATGCTGGTCTTTAAGAAGAGGCAAATCAGTACCAAAACAGGGTTTCTGTAGGTGTGAAAGGAAGAAAAGCAAAACCATTTTTGTTTTTTTCCTCCACCCCTATCCCCCACAATTCTAAATTTTGGTTCCACCTAATTTTCTACTCTCTCTCTAGTGTCTTCCTTCTCCCACTTAGCTCTGCTCCCTCAGCCTGATCACCAACAAACAAAATCATCCCCCTGTTAAGCCGGCCCCATCCTCGTTTTCTTCATCCTCTCCATCCCCCGTGGCTTCCTCGGCACCTCAGGCTGGTGCGTGCCCTTAGGTCTCCTGGCCCCACTGCACAGGACGCCCAGCGCTCTCTCCATTGTTGCCTCCAGGCCACCAGGCCATCTCGGCTCATCCTGCTCAACTCCTGATGTTGTAGGTCACTCCCTTGAGATTCCCTCCTGTTTTCATTCTGGTTGCTGGATGACTCAGTTTCTTTTTCTAATATTCTATCTTCCTACCTCCTAAATGTAGGCATTTTAGCGTTGTTGGTGTTTTCAGGTTTCTTTACCTTAACCACTTACTCAACCAATGTCTTCAGTTCTCACTTCAGTGCAGATGCCTCCTACATCTTTTTGTTGTTGTTGTTTGTTTGTTGTTTTTGAGACAGCCTCTTTCTGTCGCCCAGGCTGGAGTGCAATGATGTAATCATGGCTCAATGCAACCTCAGCCTCCCGGGCTCAAGAGATTGTTGCACCTCAGCCTCCCAAGTAGCTGAGACTACAGGCATGCGCCACCATGCTTGGCTAATTTTTGTATTTTCAGTAGAGACAGGGTTTCACCATGTTGGCCAGACTCGTCTTAAACTCCTGGCCGCAAGGGATCCGCCCACCTCGGCCTCCCAAAGTGCTGGAATTAAATGCATGAGCCACCGTGCCCAACCCCTACTACATCTTGTATTCAGACTGCCCCCCGACGTTCACCTATCACAAAATCAACCTGATCAAAACTGTACTTCCCCGTCCCCAAATCAGGTCCCTTCTTCAGACTAATTTTTTCTCTTCAACAGTCTCATCATCTGAGCGTAGGTTTAAACGCTAGGAATTATTTAGACTCTTCCCAGGCATACAATTTCATTTGCCACCTTCCAAAAATTGACCTTACTTCCATCTCCAAAGCTGTCATCCTAGTTCCGGCCTCCGTTAGGTATTGCTTAGATTGCTGCAACAGCTTCTGAAGTGGTCTTTTCACCTCCAATCCTCCTTCCAGCCAGCAACGTCTGGCAGAAAGATGACAGGTTTTGGAGTTTGAATCTGCAATGTCCTTCCACTGTGGCTTTAATTTCTGAATCTCTCAGAATCTGTGTCTTTGTCTGCAAAGGTGCATACATAACATACGTGACACACTGTAAAGTTAGTATTAGTTCCTTTCCATTTCAAAATCTACTGCCAGACTAAAATTTTAAAAGGCTTCTGGATCATTTTTTCCTTCATTGAACATTCACTTTTCTACTGAAATAAGAACATGCTCCTCATCCTAGCCCTTGAGAGACTCCTACAATATGGCCCTAGTGTATTGCTCCTACTTGGTGTTCACAACTCTCTCTTTAAACATCATCATTCTATTTCCCATCTGTTTCTTCTCTAATGTGGTAGACTGGGGCTGAAGTGCAGCGCCCTGCATCTGTCTGCTGAAATCCTAGCTGTTTTTTCAGACCCTTCTCGAATTCTACCTCCTCTCTGAGGCTATTCCTGATCCCTACAGGGATATGACCTCTTCCTCTGACCTCAGGAACACTTAGATTTCTCTCGTGGCATTTTTATTATTCCACTTGCTCATTTTCTGCCTTTGACTTCTCTTCACTGCAAGACTGAATGTCTGTTGATGGCATGGACTGTTTGTTATAGCATCAAACTCAGAGAGAGCCCTCTGCCTTATGCAATAATGCCTGACTCTGAAAATAAACCTGCCCGGTCACGCTTCTCTTCGTCTACTAATCTGTCTTCTCTCCTAAGCTTCTGTTGGGTGTCACCCTTCCCAGAAATAAAGTTGCATAGGGAGGCAAATCTGTTTCTAATTGACTCCGAGTTCTGGAGCTCATAATTATAGGAAAGGGTTCCTAAATATTATCATCTCAAATATGCAGTGCTACCATTTCATTAGACCCAGTTTTCATTTACTATTTTCATGAATCCCAGGAAAGCCTTTTGTTTAAAATCATGAGTTGATTTTGTTTACCTTTCAGGCCTCAGAGAGCTGTGTTCTTAGTCACACAAATAGATCTTTGGGAGTGTCTAAAATTCCTTTTCCTTCTCATTCATGAAATCAGTCTCTTCAACACAGATAGTCAATGGCTACACAGAAAAGGAACTCAGACGAAATACTCAGTTGAGCTTTTGTAAACAGAACGAGGAAGAGTCCATTGAACAAATGCCAGCATCTTAAAATTTGTATTTCTTAAAATTAATATCTAATCAATTTATATTAGATTATATATACTATATATATACACAAATTATATTGATTATATATAATACAATATATTAATGTATTAGTACAAGTTACTTCTCATATATTTAAGAAATATATATATATTCCTTGATTTTATATATATACATGTGCATATATATTACCCTCTTCTTTTTTCTTTTTTGAGACAGAGTCTTGTTCTGTTGCCCAGGCTGGAGTGCAGTGGCACGATCTTGGCTCACTGCAACCTTCGCCTCCCGGGTTCAAGCAATTCTCCTGTCTGAGCCTCCTGAGTAGCTGGGACTATAGGCGTGTGCCACTACACCTGGCTAATTTTTGTATTTTTAGTAGAGATGGGGTTTCACTATATTGTTCAGGCTAGTCTTGAACTCCTGACCTGAGGTGATCTGCCCACCTAGGCCTCCCAAAGTGCTAGGATTGCAGGCGTGAGCCCAACATGCCCGGCCCCAACCCTCTTCTATTTTATAACTTAGGACATATGAGGCTGGAAACAGAGTTTTATCATGATATGGGAGCTTTGGGAGCTTATGTTGGCAATACGATTGCAAAGCACAATTTTCAAAAAGCTAAAACCATAGGCCAGGCATGGTGGCTTATGCCTGTAATGCCAGCACTTTGGGAAGCCAAGGTGGGTGGATCACCTGAGGTCAGGAGTTGGAGATCAGCCTGGCCAAAATGGCAAAACCCGTCTCTATTAAAAATACAAAAATTAGCCAGGCATGGTGGTTGGCACCTGTAATCCCAGCTATTTGGGAGTCTCAGGTAGGAGAATCACTTGAACCTGGAAGGTGGAGGTTGCAGTAAGCCGAGATCGCGCCACTGCACTCCAGCTTGGGTGGCAGAGCAAGACTCTATCGCAGAAAAAAAAAAAAAGTTAAAACCATGACTCTCATACAAAAAGAACAAAACAGGAGTCAAAGATTTTATTTGACTTAATTAATGAGGAATCAGGAAGATACTAAGACTGGTTCTGACGAAAGTCAAGGACCTGGAGATTTGGAGTTTGTTGGTCAAAGGAGTGCAGAACTACATTTATGAAAAAATCTAGTATCAGTTAATGCTACACTAGGCAATGACCTTTGCAATGCAACTGGACAAGAATCATTTGCATGGCCAATAGTTTTATTTAAACTAACCTCGATTCTTATGAAGTTGCAAAATAGCCTTCTTAATCAGTGACCAAGAGGCATATGGCCCTAGAAAATCAGAGGCAGCCTAGGCAACTGCTAAATATCTAGCTCTACACAGGAGACTCAAATTATTTTATCTAAGTTTTACATACTTGCTTTTGATACTTTCTTTTTTTTTTTTTTTTTTTGAGACGGAGTTTCACTCTTGTTACCCAGGCTGGAGTGCAATGGCACGATCTCGGCTCACTGCAACCTCCGCCTCCTGGGTTCAGGCAATTCTCCTGCCTCAGCCTCCTGAGTAGCTGGGATTACAGGCACGCGCCACCATGCCCAGCTAATGTTTTTGTATTTTTAGTAGAGACGGGGTTTCACCATGTTGACCAGGATGGTCTCGATCTCTTGACCTCGTGATCCACCCGCCTCGGCCTCCCACAGTGCTGGGATTACAGGCTTGAGCCACCGCGCCCGGCCGCTTTTGATACTTTCTTGGTATAAAAACAATTTGCTTTTTCTATGACATATTTGTAATCAGACACATAAAAGTGGACAGAAATGTTTCCCATTCCCCCTATAGCCCCCACTGTTTCATTTTGGGTTGTACATTAAGGTTTCAAATCATGGTTCCACCATTTACTACTGGGTGACCTTAAGCAAATTACTTAGCGTCGCCATGTCTCAGTTTCATCACTGTAAAACAGGATTAAATAATAGTAACTTCATGGCTTTGTTATGAGGATTAAATAAGATAATGGATAAGTGATTTCTAAAAAAAATGTAAGTTACAGCGCTGCTACTGAGAAGGGGTTTGCTAGTCTGCCAAAGTTTTATTCAGACACTAAAACATAGTGAGAAATAACCTGTCTCACACCTTGTTAAAAAGGGATACAGAGCTACATTTTGAAGCAGAAGCAAATGTAATTAAATCATTGAAATGAGCCAATCAGTAACTAATAATTAAACTGGTTTGAAAGACTGCAATAAATTCTCAAGGTGTTGAAAGGATAATTCATCTCTTCCAACTCTGAAATTAAAGGAACAAAAATGTATGAGGCAGGAGTGGCAAGGGAATACTCACCTTTGCTGAGCTAAGATACCCCAGGCATTGTGCTTACCACACACTCATTATAAACTCACAAATGAATATTTTCAGAAGAAGAGTTTTTGTTTTGTTTTCCTCCTTAAGGAGACATGATACAGAATGAAACGCAGAAAGGAAAAATAACCAATATTTTCGAGTCTTAGAAAGTAGGTTACTGAATGAATTAAACAGCAAAAACAGTGGTTCAAAGAGCATTTCTGCTTTAATCGTTAATTCTACATAACAAAAACAAACAAAGCAATATTTTCAAGGCTTTAAATGATCACTGCTGGTAATATATGCCCTTTCACTATACATTGTTATTTTTACTTTCCCCATAAAATGCTGAGGAAAATACTGAATAAATATCTATCAAACACACACACACATACAACTCTGTTAAAATTCATTTCAATCAGTTATTTCTCACTCCCATCCAAAATTTGGCCTTTGCATCTTTAAATTAAAAAACAACAGCACAGTGGTTTAGGCCACCAAAAACCTGGTAGATACAGATGATTAAGTGCTGAAATTCAGAATTGAACCAGAAATACCTATAAACAAAGTAGAAGGCAAAATAAGAAAAGTGATAATTCATGTCAAAGCCTGGCTTAATTTTAATATACTCCATCCTGAAAAGAGAACTTTCTCAAAATGTTGGTTTTTAAGAGGACATTTCTAGGTTAAAGTGAACACAAAAGAGAATTTCCCCAAAGAGGTTTTCTGAGCCAAAGGAAAATCAAATTATCCCTGCAAAACAAAAGGAAAGACCAATAATGCCGGTCTCCCCCTCCCCTACTTCTTCAGATTTGCTTTAGTGTAGGTTTTCTTGCTAAAGGCCATTTATTCGTTCTATATTGTGGGATTTCAATGCAACCAAATGTAGACTTAACTCTTCATGTCCTAGTGGCTTAAGGAATGAGAGTATTTTCAGACTCTCATGAGCTGGGACACTGTATCCAGATGTATTCAAACACATGTAGACATATTGTCTGCTGAGCTTCAGACTGAAGAAATAGTAACTTATTGCCAAATGGATAATATTTATGACCACTACTAAAAATGATTTCTTCTTGCATAATTTTAAGGAAGTATCAAAAAAGGCACTATGATTTAAGTGAAACATAAAATGATTTCTCATAATATCTCATGTTCACATTTTTATACAAAAAACTTGTAAAATAGAATGCTGATCTAGCTTTTAAAAAAGGTTTTGAAAGAGCTAAACATGAGTTCATAAGTTGGATATTTACTATCTTGAGAGAAAAAAGTGAAGTTAATAAAATGATGCTGGAAAATAAACTATTAATTTTGCAACTGCATGCGTCTCTAGTTCCTTTTCCAAAGATACTTAGATTGTAAAAAAATTTGTAGAAAAATTTAAATAAACACTTGATGTATTGAAAACTTTCCAAAACTGGAAACACAATGAAATATATGTAGTTGGAAGAGGAAGTGGTAGCGAGAGCCTTTTCATTTATGATGACCATTTTAGAATTCATTAGAAATTACTGTTCCTAATTCAAATACATACAAGACAGTGCACCTGTCTTCAAGCGTCCAGCAGATACAACAGTACAGAATAGATTTTGAGAGCCATGGGGCACTGGTATAAAGTGCAATTAAGACTGTTATTTATGTTGCACTAGGTAACAAGGACTGTTGAAAATGGTAGCAATAAAAAGACCTTATTTTTGCTGGGTGTAGTGGCTCATGCCTGATTCCAGCACTTTGGGAGGCTGAGGTGGGTGGATCACAAGGTCAGGAGTTGGAGACCAGCCTGGCCAACATGATGAAACCCTGTCTCTACTAAAAATACAAAAATTAGCTGGGCGTGATGGTGTGTGCCTGTAACCCCAGATACTCCGGAGGCTGAGGCAAGAGAATCATTTGAACCCGGGAGGTGGAGGATGCGGTGAGCCGAGACTGCGCCACTGCACTCCAGCCTGGGAGACAGGGCAAGACTCCGTTTGGGGTGTGGGGTAAAGAAGACCTTATTTTTATTTTTGAAAACTAACTTGGACTGAAACCCCTTTCACACAATATGCTATGTTAAGATTTTCCTTTTATATAATGAAACAACAATAAAAGGCAAGTGGAGTTATACCAGAAGGAAAAAAATGACTACATACTGCAAGCAGAAGTACTCGAAGAGGGTAAAGAGACATTATAATAACCATTACCATTTGAAGTGGTAGGTCTATTTTAATATACTCTGAACTATCTTCAATACAACAATATATACAACATAGAATGTTGATGACAATGTTGTAATCATTCAAATTTTTGTTTTCTATTCTAGGGGGTATATTTTGAATCCTGGGAAAAAATTAGCAGCCCAAATCTTTATTCCACCTTAAACTAATTTTTATTTCTTGTCCTTCTCTTTACTCTCCACATCATCTTACAGAGTTCTACCAATCTGGTTCTTGACACCCCTCAATTCATTCTTGTAGTACCCTTGTGTAAAGTTCAAAATCCACATATACTGTTAAGTACCAATAAATCAAGACGCCAATATGAGAGGTTCAGTTCAAAAAGGAAAGCTAAAAATAATTTTGTTGGCTGGGCATGGAGGCTCATGCCTGTAATCCCAGCACTTTGGGAGGCTGAGGCGGGGTGGAATACCTGAGGTTAGTAGTTCGAGACCAGCCTGCTAACATGGTGAAACCTCATCTCTTCTAAAAACGCAAAAATTAGCTGGGCAGGGTGGTGCGCGCTTGTAATCCCAGCTACTCAGGAGTCTGAGGCTGGAGAATCACTTGAATCTGGAAGGCGGTGGAAGCAGTGAGCCGAGATTGAGCCACTACACTCCAGCCTGGTGAACAGAGGGAGACTCCGTCTCATAAAAAAAAAAAAAATGTTGTTAAAGTTGAAGACAATTTTGTATTACATGATCCAGCATCTATTAGTTCAAATAGTACAGCAAACAAAAAAAATAGCTGATATTGATAAAACATTAAAATATGTGATATAGCTAGCAGAACTGACGTCTACATCAGCCCCTGAGGTAGAAAATTTACTACTCTTTCTAAACATGTGAACAATAGCCAACTTAGTAATGTTTAAATATAAAAGTTTAAAAATTGCACAAAGATGCTGTGAATATCCTATATGTACACTAAAATAAAAAGTCAACTTAAATCAATCAGGAGGTTTAGAATGGGATTTTTTTACTTTATGGATTTTTAAGTGTATATATTTCTTTTGAATTTTTATATATCCCATGCACTGATCTTTCATTTACCTACAATCCTTTATATCTCAAGGCAGGAAAACCAAATCTTAAAAGCTTAGTGGGACACTTATTGGCTTGTATTTAGGTCCTCACACAGAGAAGAAAGGAGCCACCCTGGCATAGGATTGTGAGAAATGAAGAATCACAGGAGGGTGAGCTTAGGTTGTATTTCTAGAGGATATGGTGCTGGTGTCTTAGGATATGAGAGAGCTGGGAAACGAGGAGGTCTTTAAAAAACTCTATAACTAGCCATTTGGGCTTAGAGATCTCTGGTATTAGGAGACTGAATATGTGTAAAAATTGAGAATTCTAAGAGCCCCTTCACCATTAACTTTTACAAATAGGTCATTCATTTTATGTTTTAAAAATACTAACTTTACAATGAAGTTATGCTACATATATTTGGGTCATTAGAAGTACATGCTACATATGTTTGGGTCATTAGAAGACTAGGCAGCCAGTTTTAGAGGTGGCTGTCTTGAGTTAGTAACAGGAAGGCTCCATAAAATTTCCTTAGACCAGACAGGCAGAAGCATGGAGCTGAAGAAAAAGTGATAGAGAGAACTGGTCAGGAATGGCAAAGAAATGTTCCTTCTCAGTGTTCCAGAAGGCTCCTTTGTAGACAGAGGGTGAGAACATGATTTCCTACACAAACATCAGTTCAAGCGTCCAGTAGATACAACAGCAAAGAACAGATTTTGAGAGCCGCGGGGCACTGGTATGAAGCACAATTAAGACTGTTATTTATGTTGCACTAGGTAACAAGGACTGTTGAAAATGGTAGCTTTCTTATGCCTGCTCTCTTCCCTCCCTGCGCCCTCCGTGTCTTTCTACCTTCCGTAGAAACTTTACCTGATCGTGAGAGATCTCATTTAAAAAGGAATATGCTGAGCCTGGCATGGATTGTGCAGGGAGTGAAAAGAGCAGGCACGGGCAAGCTGAAGTGATGCCTAACTGCAGAGTTCAGAGAGGAATCCTGGCTTCTGGTCCCCCACACAATCAGTAAGAGCACTGGAAAGGAATGAAATACCAAACTAATAATTAATAACAACCGATGATGTCTGGCAAGGAGCAGCTGAAAAGCACAGCCATGGGATAAGAAAACAGCCCCCATTGTTCACTTTTTAACTCTTCCTTTAGATGCGACTTCTGCATAAGAGGTGTGAATGAAGTCATAAAGCTGCTTGGCATTTGCAGCATTCCCCAGAATACTCGTGAGCTCCTCTTGTGACAGGGCTGCTAATTCTGCAATGCTCTTAACGTGGTGCATCAAGGAGCGGCAGTTTTTGGCATTCACCCCTGGCATTTTTAACAAGAAGTCTTGGGGACCAGGATTATACTTTTCTGACTCGGGAAGGGTTTCGGAATCTGCTGTAATGGCCAGTGCGGTTGCCGCATCAGGCTGTGGCTTATTTTGTTTCAGCTCCTCAAACAACTCTGCCGTTGCATGAGGAGAAGGGCACCAGAGAATCCGGAGTCTGGGGAAGTGAAGTGTAAGAAGAGTGAGTTTGGAACTAATGTCATTGCTAGAGATCTCCTGAAACAAGGCACCTCGGGAAGTGAGAGAGAAAGGCTTGCTAGGGTCAAACTCGATCAGAAGCACAGGACGCTTGTAATAGCGGGACATGGAGATGCACTGGCTGTAGAGGCGGCCATTATTTAAAGAGCCAATTAAATCACTGATACTCTTGCGCTCCACGCACATTTCTGGAGTCAGGATGTAATCGCCAACCTCTAAAGTCACGGGTTCAATGTCAATGCCCCGACGATGGATCAGAGATGGGAGCTCGCTTCGAAATTCACGCATATCCACAACTATGCTTTGCTGTGTACCATTCTGTTCCTGGCCACCTACAGAGAAAAAGTAAGTAATATCACTGGGAAGAACCCTCAAAAAAGGAATATAGCAAAATCTAAAAATCGATGTTTCTGTTGTTAACTCTGATGGATGGTTACATCGTTCTACATGGTAATATTTCATATAATTTCTGTATTTTCAAAAAGATTTGTTTACAAAGTAGAGGTGATTTCCCTTAAATGAAACAGAGCTAATAAGAGAGTTAGAGTCTATCAGTAGTTCCTTATTTGCAATGATTCATAAATCCATCATATCTGCTAAAGTCTCCCCTCTGTAGTTTCCTTATAGCCCATTATTACTGCACTGACCACATTCTGTTGGTCAATGTATTTCCAATTCCCAGGACAAAGCCTAAGAGCAGATGCTTAAAATAGCAGACATAGTAGTCAGGTAAAAATGCTCACTGAGTTACGTCTAGTGATTTAGGAACTATTGTGTTTACATCAATGAGTCCAGACATGCGGAAAGGGAAGAAGCTGGGGAAAACATAAATATCTTAGAACACAGCTTCTCACATTCTAACATGCACATGAGCCACCTGGGGTGTGTTAAAAAGCAGATTCTGAGCCAGGTGTGGTGGCTCAAACCTGTAATCCCAGCACTTTGGGAGGCTGAGGCGGGCGGATCATGAGGTCAAGACATCGAGACCATCCTGGCCAACATGGTGAAACCCCATCTCTACTAAAAATACAAAATGAGCTAGGCGTGGTGGTGCGCACCTGTAGTCCTGGCTACTCAGGAGGCTGAGGCAGGAGAATAGGTTGAACCTGGGATGCGGAGGTTGCAGCAAGCTGAGATTGGGCCACAGCACTCCAGCCTGGTGACAGAGCAAGACACTGTCTCCAAAAAAAAGTCTGGCCAGTTATGGTAGTTCATGCCTGTAATTCCAGCATTTTGGGAGGCGAAGGTGGGCATATCACCTGAGGTCAGGAGTTCGAGACCAGCATGACCAACATGGTGAAACCCTATCTCTACTAAAAATGCAAACATTAGTCAGGAGTAGTGGTGCATGCCTGTAATCCCGGCTACCTGGGAGGCTGAGGTGGGAGAATCATTCCAACACCAGGGGGTGGAGGTTGCAGTGAGCTGAGATTACACTCCAGCTTGGACAACAAGAGCATAACTCTGTCTCAAAAAGAGAAAAAGAAAAGAAAAAAAACAAAGCAGATTCTGTATTTAGTAGGTCTGAGCTAAGGGGTCTAAGAGTCTGCATTTATAACAAAATCCCCGTCATGCTAATGCTGCTGGTTTAAGGATCACACTTCTAAGTATCAAGGGCTGCTCTAGGCAGAATAATGGTACCCTCCAAAGATGTCGACATTCTTGTCCCCACAACCTATAAATATAGGCATGTGCTGTACAATAACATTTTATGACAAAGTGCATGTGAGTCAGTGATCCCATAAGATCACAATACTGTATTTTTATCATACCTTCCTATGTTTAGATGTGCTTAGATACACAAATACTTACCACTGTGTTACAGTTGCCTGGAGTATTCAGTACAGTCACATGCTATGCAGGTTTGTGGCCCAGGAGCCGCAGGCCACACCACATAGCCTAGCTGTGCAGCAGGCTAGATCGTCTAGCTTCGTGTAAGCACATTCTGTGATATTCACGTAATGACGAAATCACCTAATGACACATTTCTCAGGATGTATCTCCGTTAAGCATTTTGAGATTGGGAGATTATCTGGGTTATCTAGGTAGGCTGAAGGGTTCTGAGAAGTGAAGGATGGAGGTAGGATGATCAGAGAATGGAGGATGCTATGCTACCGGCTTTGAAGATGGAAGAAGGGGCCATGAGCTAAGGAATTCGGATGGCCTCTAGAGACTGGAAAAGGCCAGGAAAGGGATTCTCCCCTAGAGACTCCAGGAGAAATGCAGCCATGCCAACATCTTGATTTTAGCCCCATGAAAGCCATCTGGACTTTGAACCCGCAGAACTGTAACACAATAAAATGTGTGCTGTTTTTTGAGCCATTAAGTCTGTGGTAATTCAGTATAGCAGCATAAGCAACTAATATGAAGGTGTGGAGAACTGACCTCTAAGGACAGGCTTCTACGAATAGCTCTCTGTGGTCCCTATACACTCCAATTTATCTTCCTTCATATTGCCTTACATTCTGTAGTTCTTCATGAGATGTCAACAACCTTGTTGATTTTCCAAAGAATTTTCTCTGAACAAGACACAGAGGCTCTGAGGCACTGTTTCTCAAAGTATGGTCCAAAAACCACTTCCATGAGAAGCCCCCGAGCTGCTGGCTCCATTTCATATCCATTGAGTCAGAATTTCTATGAACTGAGGGCTATGAATCTACAGTTTTTTTCTTTTAGACAGAGTTTCGGTCTTGTTGCCCAGGCTGGAGTGCAATGGCCCAATCTCAGCTCATGGCAACCTCCGCCTCCTGGGTTCAAGCGATTCTCCTGCCTTAGCCTTGAGAGTAGCTGGGATTACTGGTATGCACCACCCTGCCCAGCTTATTTTTTGTATTTTTAGTAGAGACGGGTCAGGCTGTCTCCATGTTGGTCAGGCTAGTCTCGAACTCCCGACCTCAGGTGATCCGCCCACCTCGGCCTCCCAAAGTGCTGGGATTACAGGCGTGAGCCACCATGCCTGGCCGAATCTACAGTTTTAACAAGCATCCGAGGTTATTCTAAAGTCTACTAAATTCTAATACCCGGCCGGGTGCGGTGGCTTACGCCTGTAATCCCAGCACTTTGGGAGGCCGAGGTGGGCGGATCATAAGGTCAAGAGATCAAGACCATCCTGGCCAACATGGTGAAACCCCGTCTCTACTAAAAATACAACAATTAGCCGGGCATGGTGACACACACCTGTGGTCCCAGCTACTCGGGAAGCTAAGGCAGAAAAATCGCTTGAACCCAGGAGGCGGAGATTGCAGTGAGCCAAGATTGCACCACCACACTCTAGCCTGGCGACAGAGCAAGACTCCGTCAAAAAAAAAAAAAAAAAAAAAAAATCTAACACCCACTGCTTTAAATGTACTTGGCCTCACCAAAGGTTACACCAACTCAATCATGTTGCTTTTTCTCATGCCACCTGGCTGAAATCAGCTGCTGCTGAAATTTGGGGAATGGTAAAATGGTGACTTCTGGATCACAGTGTGCTTGGAATTCAGCAGGTCTTGGTAGCATGCCATAGTCTGGACACTGCACCGCAATGCAACAAGACACCAGGGATCTGGGGAGCTACCAAGAAGAAATGAATACGGAAGGAGAGGGGGGTGTATGCACCCTAAACAACTCCCACCTATGTATACACCCAAGGGGAAAGGAGAATCTTCCTTCGAGTACACTGAGTTAAATTAACTTTTTTTTTTCCTTGAGACAGAGTTTTGTCACCCAGGCCGAAGTGCAATGGCACGATCTCAGATCACTGCAACCTCTGCTTCCTGGGTTCAAGTGATTCTCTTGCCTCAGTCTCCCAAGTAGCTGGGATTACAGGCATGTGCCACCACACCTGGCTAATTCTGAACTTTTAGTAGAGACGGGGTTTCTCCATGTTGGTCAGGCTGGTCTCAAACTTTCAACCTCAGGTGATCTGCCCACCTCAGCCTCTCAAAGTGCTGGGATTACACGCATGAGCCACTGAGCCCAGCCTAAATTGGCTTTTTAGGTTGAGATAAGAACCTAATCACCATTTACCAAAGTTTATTTGCAAAGTACATTCTGAGTCTCAACCAACCAAATGCAAAGGCAATGCTGCACCATAACCCATTCTAAGCTGGGATGCCTAGAACTCAACCTCACATGATTTGCAGATGACAACGTGCCTTCACTATGGGGACACGTGGTTAGTGAATGGCAGAGCTGAGGTTAGAGTAGGGAAGCACACACCCTCTCCTTGTCTGACCCCCATTTTTAAGAGTTTGTTGATACAGACCAAGCCTTAGCAGACTAACTCTGGAACTTCACAGCCCCGTTTGTAGACAATGGAGGTATAGGACTCACCGGCTTTCCGAGTGTCAGTGGAAACATTTGCAGATGCTATGCCTCTTACTAGGTCTAGGTTTGTTTCATCTCTGCCTTCTCTTTCTTCAGGGACAACCATGCTTGCTTTTTCCCTGTGGAAGAAAACATTGTCAACTTTTGAAACTAATTTCAAAATTCTAGATATTATCTTTTGTAAATTGTAGCATTGAAAATGATCTACATGACGATGGCAGTAAGAGAAAAAAAAGCAAGGAATATATTAGAAGTAAACATGCCAAGACAAGTGATGGGTAAAGGAAGTAGAAAAAGTTAAGGTAAAAAGTACCTTAATCGGGTACTAATTATTGATTTTTCCAGAGTAAAAAAAGCAGTTGTTTATTTTGATTTTCTATGCAAATATTTAAGAAACAATATAAGCATGTCAAAAAAAAAAAGTCACATGTAAAGAAATGCCACCAAGAGATTCCTGAGACTGTAAGGTTAAAGTGTTATTGATGTTAAAAAGTAAATCATTTATATTCAAACGTTTTCAGGGTAATCATAAATAGGAATGTTTAAAAATCATTAAGAAACTAAAAATGCACATATGATAGAATTTTGATTTTGAAAATTCCAGGTGGGTGGTCCCATTAAATATCCTGAGTTTTAAAGAAAAACCAAGATCAAGATTTTGAAATCGATACAAGAAATCAAATTTCTATCAGAGATTAAAATAAAAAATCAATAGCTCAGGTTATGCCTTGGAAGCAGCATTCATTACTTGCTCATGCATTTACTGAAAAACATTTATGGAGTGTTCCTGCATGGTGTTCTAGGTACTTTGGATATAATTGTGATCACAAAAGAATTCCTGTCTTTAAGATGGCTCATATCTTATATATGGTAGATCTAGAGGATGGTACAATCAGAAGATTCGCAATTTGGAACCACATCATGACAAGATCCTCAATCATCACAGAAAGAGTAAGCCAGGTTTGTGGTAGCCTTATTTTTCCAAACTGGTAAGATATGTTATAATTAATTCTGCCAGGTATGATAGAAAAGATGTATAAGCTGAGTCTCTTCCCTCGTGGGGTTGGCAAGTGAGTCGAGGAAACAAAGCAAATATGAGAAAAAAACGAAAGACTGGAATTGAGGAACTGCAATAAAAGAGACAAAGGTGAGGGGAACAGAAGAGGAACCATCAGTGTTAGTTAATTTCAACAAGGGTTAAAACCACCAAGATTTTCCCATTGATACAGTCTGGCTATGTCTCCACCCAAATCTCATCTTGAATTAATAGTTCCCATAACTCCCATGTGTCCTGGAAGGCACCTGGTGGGAAGTGACTGAATCATGGGGGTGGTTTCCCCCAATGCTATTCTCGGGATAGAGAGTGAGTTCTCAGGAGATCGGATGGTTTTATAAGTGTCTGGCATTTCTCCTGCTGCACTCATTCTCTCCTGCTGCCATGTGAAGAAAGACAAGTTTGCTTCCCCTTCTGCTATGACTGTAAGTTTTCTGAGGCCTCCCCAGTCATGTGAAACTTGTGAGTCAATTAAACCTCTTTTCTTTGTAAATTACCCAGTCTGGGGTATTTCTTCATAGCAGTGTGAAAATTGACTAACATACCCATTAGAGGCAATGAAATCAGATGGTCCAATTCTTTAACCACTCTGATTAAATATTTTAGAGCAGGGTATCACTAAAAGATACTACTAAAGAAATAATAATTTTAAATTTTATACTATTTCAAACGACCTATAAATGTAAAGTTATTATTAGTACAACATTTTATAAGTGGATCACAAGGGGGCAGGCAATGGTTCCAGTTCCATGTTTTTTCTCATTATTCTCAATACCAGACTCAAGTGCTACCTGCTGAAAAGCCCTTTGCAATGGCCATGGCTCTTGCTGCCACTCATTACCACTCCATTCTGTCTGTTGCACTTTGGTTAGGACAAAGCGCAAACCATTAAAAAAAGCTATTGCTCTTATATTTTTATTTAACATTCATTTAGTAGTATTATGTTCATTGTGTCAAAGGACACTATATTTCTACTTGTTAACACTGCCTAAGCTATATATCACACATAGGATCATCCCAATTTCCTGATGAATTTGTAATCTGTGTAATAATCTTAGTGGGTTAAAGATTCTGGTTCCAAAGTGTGTGGATCTGAGACCATTTACTGGCCACGTGATCTTAGGTAAGTAATTTCATGGCTCTGTGCTTCAATTTCTTTATCTGTAAAATGAGGATAATAATTTAAAAACGTACCTCAAAAGACTGTTATGAGGATTACATAATATATGCAAGGCACTCAGAACAGTGCCTGGCACCTAGTAAGCAGTACATAAATGTTAGGTATTATTATTATTACTGTACTTTTCTCGTAATGTGGTAATCTCATTGTCTAATTATCCATGATTATACTAAAATACTGAAGATTTGCTTTCAAATGATTCCACAATTGTTTCAATTAATAGTTACAGAAAACAGCAGCTAGTTTACTACTAAATGTTATAACTTAACTACAAGTCAAATCTGAGAAAAAATATTTTCCAGAGATGAAACCTGGACTATGAAGCAAATAAGCCTTCCTAACCAGTAATTCAATTTAGCAGAAATTTACCATAATTATAAATAGTCAGTCTCTTGCTTCCAACATGCAGCATAATTATCCAAGTTCCCCTATGTGACAGGCAGAAATAGTAATTAAAAAATTCAGATTCCTATTTCTGCTTAATCTAAGGCCCCAAGCTTTCCTGTTTGCTTTAGCGCCTTCAATGATATTTTTATTAAAATGTATTTCATTTTAATTTTTAAACAAATTGAGACGGGTTCTCGCATGTTGTCCAAGCTGGTCTTGAGCTCCTGGGCTCAAGCGATCCTCTCGCCTTGGCCTTCCAAGGTGCTGGGGTTACAGAGGTAGCTACTGAGCCCAGTCTTCAATGGTATTTGAATAGCTTGTACAACCTAATCCTATGACAACACAGGAAAGTGGCATTGAACTAGAAGTCTCTTCCAATGAGAATTTACTTAAGCCCTCATGCTAGCCCATTTCATGATCATATTGTCAAACTGTAAAATTTCAAATAATCTTACTGCTTTCTTTGAAAAGCAGTAACCTCCTCAAAGCTATGTATGCTGAGGATGTTATTACTTTCTACCCAGGGAGCATGTTATTATTGATATCTAGCAGCATAACCTTTTCCTTTTTACTTGTTATCTGTAATCTACAGGTCTTTAATCCAGCTAAACAATCCTCTCACTGTCAGTTCACCTGATTTGTTCCTTTCTGGTTATTTTAAAGAGTCACAACTGCTATTGTTCTTATAACATCACCCGTGGAGGTCTTGGTAAAAGCACAGTCTTATTTTCACATTAAATTTCTCTCCAAGCACAGGCACGGTGCAAATGTTCTTTGAACAATGCACCTCAAATATGTTTTTGCTTTGCAAAAGAAGCACCTCTCAAATTTCCCAAGTTTCCTGGGAAAGTAAGTGTCTTAAGATTCTTTTTGTTGTTGTTGTTGAGACTGAGTTTCACTCTTGTTGCCCAGACTGGAGTTCAATGGCGTGATCTCGGCTCACCACAACCTCTGCCTCCCGGGTTCAAGTGATTCTCTGCCTCAGCCTCCCGAGCAGCTGGGATTACAGGCATGTGCTACCATGCCTGGCTAATTTTGTATTTTTAGCAGAGACAGGGTTTCCCCATGTTGGTCAGGCTGGTCTTGAACTACCAATCTCAGGTGATCCTCCTGCCTGGGCCTCCCAAAGTGCTGGGATTATAGGTGTGAGCCACGGGGCCCAGCCATATCTTAAGATTCTAAATAGTGCAACCATCTGATTGACTGCTGGGTCAAATGGGAAAATCTTATTTATGACAAGTAGACAATCACCACTGAAAGCATTAAAAACAATTATGCCAGATAATAGATAAAATTATGTTAAAACCTGGTGCAGAAATTATTGTATGGATTGAAATGTGGGAGAGAGTCCATGTTCCAGGTTCTGCTGAGTGAGGTTTTCCAGTATGTATAAGGCTAATCTACATCTCGTCACTGAGCCCTTTGATGTGTGGAAGCATGTGTGTATATCAGGAATGTCATGGGATCCAGTATCTTACTACCGTCTACTAAAAGTGCTCTTTTCTAGATTAGAGTCCCTGATGCACTGGAGAAGAGGCAGCTGCACGAAGACAGGTGAAACATGAAACTCACCTACTCAGGTGATGTCTTTCTCCCATTCTATCAGGCTCACTGGCTCTAACACTGTGCAGATTAACTCAGCAGGCCTGGGCTGCTCAAACTCTTCATGTTTCCAAGAAAGGCTTCTCTGCTCAACACTGGCTCTTGGCCAGCTCCTGGGAGATGAGCTCTGAGCCCATGGAGTATTCTGCCTGATAAGAGGATTTTTCTATGCCTGAGGCCTTGAACCACAAGGTGCCACTTGGATCAGATAGTTCATGCTGACGATGTGATTTATGGTAAATGTCTGTTGTTGCTTTGGGGGCTGGAGTCTGAAGAGCTGAAGCCAGTCATTGAGGCACTCTGTGTCTATGTGACTCAGCTCCAGCAAAAACTTGGGACATTAAGGATCAGGTGAGTTTCCCTGTTGACAACACTTTGCATGTGTGGTCACACACTGTTGCTGGGAGGATTAAGTACATTCATGTGACTCTACTGGGAGAGGATACCTGGAACCTTAGGCCTGGTTTTTCCTGGATTTTGCCACATGTCCCCTTTCTCTTTGCAGATTTTAATCCGTATTCTTTTTTTAATTTTTTTTTGAGACAGGGTCTCACTCTGTTGCCCAGGCTGGTGTGCAGTGGCGTGATCTCAGTTCATGGCAACTTCCACCTCCTGGGATTTGAGTGATTCTCCCACCACAGCCTCCTGGGTAGCCGGGATTACAGGCATGCGCCACCACTCCTGGCTGAGTTTTGCATTTTTCGGGGTTTCACCACGTTGGCCAGGCTGGTCTTACACTCCTGACCTCAAGTGATCTGCCTGCCTTGGCCTCCCAAAAGTGCTGGGATTACAGGTATGAGCCACTGCATACAGCCTTAATCTGTATCCTTTTGCTGGAAGAAGCTGTACTGCAAGTGTAACAGCTTTTCTGACTCCTGTGAATTCCAGCGAATCATCGAGCCTGAGGATGATCTTGGGGACCCCTGACATGAACACCAAAAACACAATCTGAATATTTTAGTTCTGTGCACTCATTTCTATCCAGGTGACAATTATTTTAATTAGCAAAAACTTGGGCAACGGCTGTTTCAAAAAAAATGAAGTAATGGTCAGGAGGTACAGGCCCACATCTAGTATCACCAATTCTTTGATTCTATCTCCCAAATATCTCTCAAATCTGTCCTTTTTCCTCCATTAACCTAATCTTGGCTACCACCTTTTCTCATCACATGACTGCAACAGCATTCTGGCTGGTTTCCACACTTACTCATTCCTCAGCTGATGCCGGAGAGGCCCTTTACAAACATGCTTAAGTCACCTTCCTTCTTAGAATGCTTCAGTGCAGTCTTACTGCCCGTGAAGTCCTAAATCCTTCACAGGGCCTCTTGAACCTCTGAGTCTTCATACACGCCTTTATTCAACATAACCCCCTTCCCACCCCATCTGCCTAGTATCAGCTTGAATATCACTTCCTCAGGGAAGCGGCTCCTGATCAGCCTGTGGTCTGGGTGAGGTCTCTGATGCACTCTCCTATTACACCCTCTTCTTTTAACTTTGCAGCCAGTGGCACTCTGTACACTTAAACTTATTACAATATTTATAATCATTTAACGTCTGTATTTTCCACTAAAGGGAGGCCAGAGGCTTTTTCTGCATCACTTGTAACCTCAGCACTTTAATACTAGCACAGGACCTGGCACATACCAGATGCTTAATAAATATGTTTACTGTTTGAGCCTCAGGGAGTGAAGGTCTAGAAGACAAAGAGTAAGACAGAGAAGAGCAAACAGCCCTGTAACAACAAAAGGTGGCTGGTATAATGCCTGGTCTGTTATAACACAATTTCTGAACCATGTTTTCGAAAAATATATACACCCAGGTATACGACATAAACAATTCCATAGAGCATACTAGCAGAAAATAGATTTTCATAGGCTGAGAGGAATGAGCAATATTTATATGACTAGTAGCTGGATGAATCCATGGCCAAGGCACGTTGCCTTTCGAGAGGATGCAAAAGAAAAACAGGGACTGCCCATGTACAATGCTGACCCCCATCATGGGACTCCATGCACCTGATTCAGCAAATACTGCCATTTCTAAGAATTCTTCTGCTGGGCTAACCGGGTTATGTGTATATTTTGCACATACACTGAGAACCCGCAGCCAGCACTGTAGAATGGTTGTCCATTTTGAAATTTGGCCTAGGGTCCTGGCAGGTTGACTACTGCTAAAAATAATTTCTGCACCAGTGTCCAAGGCTTGGAAGATTGGTTTGGCCCAGCCACACTCAGTCCAGGCCATGGTCTCTGCTGGTCCAGCTTTCTCTGGCTCAGCTCAGTGATGCCCCATCCAGCCCTTGCCCTGGTTTCTGAGGCTCTTAAAGATCATCTGGCCTATCTTCCCACACCAGGCTGCAATGTCCTTGAAAATATCCCTAGTGGGCAGTTATCAGATTTCGTGCATTCCTTCAGGGCAAGAGGTAGCCATGCAGGTTATGAGTATCTCAACATTTTCCTTTCGTAAAATGGCAAGGAATTTAATACTTAGATTTGGAATAGTACCAGATACCCATTCTTAAAAACATACACATGTGTATGTCCAGACAAACAACACACTCTCTAAGAAATATTTTCCCAGAGTGATTCTATTGACGGTGATTATAACTGGCTGTGTTGTAAAAGCATTTCCCAATAAACATAAAGCAGCCACCTATACATGGACAAAGGAAATTTTACAAGGAGAAAAAAAAAAAATCATTCAAAGGAGGGGAGAATCTTGTGCATAAGGCAGGGAGGAGGGAGATTTACTAACATATTCTTTTTAGAAAAGCAGTATTTTAGCTTCATTTCTGGTGTTTTGTCATACTGCTTTATAAAAAGAAAAACAGTTGTCTTTGTTACATTTCTAATATTCTATTAAACAAACCACTGAAAAGCAACTGGAGATGAAGGAGGAAGGGGGCAGAGAAGAAGGAAGCATGTGCCGAGGTATACACTGGAGGACAAATGAGACTGCTCATTTATCTCCCCGTGATCCTCCCCGCCCCATCCTTCCTGAGCAGGGCTATCCCACATTCCTCTGTCCAGAAAAGCCTCCAAACCCCAAAAGGTTTCCAATCTAGTTTCGGCTTTCATACTGAT
This sequence comes from Sapajus apella, assembly GCF_009761245.1. Classification (NCBI taxonomy): domain Eukaryota; kingdom Metazoa; phylum Chordata; class Mammalia; order Primates; family Cebidae; genus Sapajus; species Sapajus apella. Next base: position 818,338 of record NW_022436991.1, read on the forward strand.
TTTCTGTGTATTACCTTATGAGTTTTTCAAAAGCTTCCTTTTCTTTCCGCAAAGCAGTGAGATAGCGTTGTTCCTCAGTTGAACCTCCATATATAAGAAAGTAAACCCTGCGTGTTAAGACAGAACTTTTAGGTTGGAAAAATAGCCTTTTTAATCCCTGAAAGGAACAGCAGAACATTTGAAATCAGCAACCTAGAGTGTTAAAATAATAAATATTTGACTAAGAATCAAAGGTTTCATTTATCACACACTAGCTCAAATTAAGCTGCCTAAACCCCACCGGTTAAAGGTTTTGTTACCACACAGGGCTTTTTTGTTTTTTTTTTTCTTTTATCAAAAGGAAAAAAAGAGTTTAGGTAAACAGTGAAATATAACTAGAGGGATAGAATAATTCTTTCCTCATAACTATAAACAAATAAAAAAAACCCCACAAATCTTAGAGGCTTCTCCAGTTCTTTCTTTGCACCTCTGCCAAACGATCATTTAAAAAGTTGGATAGTAGTTATGAAAACCAGCTTATGAAAGTGTTTTTTATTCATTGCTTAACAGAACAAAGCCATCATACATTTTATATAAATACATGGGCACAGAAGACATAGGGATTATATTAGGCATCTCAAAGAATAACTGGATCTATTTTCTCTTCAAAAAGGCCTGCTTTTTAGGCTGTGCACAGTGGCTCAAACCTGCAATCCTAGCACTTTGGGAGGCTGAGGTGGGAGGATCACTTGAGCTCAGAAGATCAGACTGGGTAATATAGTGAGACCCCATCTCTACAAAAAAAAAAAAAAAAAAGAAAAAAAAAATTAGTTGAGTATGGTGGCACATGCCTGTAGTCCCAGCCACTTGGGGCTGATGTGGGAGGATCACTTGAGTCGAGGAAAGGCAGAGGTGCTGAGGCTGCAGTGAGCCCTGATTGCGCCACTGCACTCCAGTCTGGGCATCAGGGCAAGACTCTGTCTCGAATCAAAAAAAGTAAAAAAAAAAAAAAAAAAAAAGGCCTGCTTTTCCATCTTGCTTTTTGCTAAGAGAGCTGAATTAAGCACCTCCTCTGTCTGTTTGCTTCACCTTCAATCAAAGCTATTTTCCTTTTTGAGCCTTGGTTATTTTTTAGCTGTTATCTTCCCGGATGATAATTCTTTGAAGTGTAAACAGAGAAAAGATCTTTGGGTAATAAGTCAAGAGGCTCAGCTCTCCCACGGATGTGCCATGTGGCTAAGACCAAGTCAGTCACCATTTCTGGGCCTCAGTTTCCCATTGATAGAATGAGTGGTTGAATTCCCAGGTCTCTTCTGATTCTGACATTTTGTTCCCAAATATCACACTATTCTGTTCTCAGGCAAGAAAGAAGCTTGGTGTACATAAGCTATCTACAAAGTTGATCAACAGCAAAGTACAAAAAATTTACCAGCCTATAATTATTTTACCAGCCTCATCTAATCTCTTCATCCTGCATTATTTCTGATCCAGCTCCTCCATTCATCTCTACTCTGAAAGGCTGTGTTGGTTAAAATGCTAGGGGTAGGTTTCTTTTGGCTCTGTTTTTGGTTCAGACTGAGTTCAGGATATTAATTTTGCTGTTTATTTCCCCTCAGATAATTGGAAAGCCAGAACACTATCTTCTTTGGGAGGCATCACTTTCTCATCTGATTATTTCTGTAGATGTTTCATCTGGTATTTCTTGAAACTCAAGAAAACCTGGTACGGTAATTCCCCCAACACTTCAATTTTGTGTGGATGTAATTTAGAGTCGTTTCTTAAAATTTATAAGAAAGACATTTTAGAAGATTAAAACTACTTAGCCGAGTCACCGTTATATTAACTTTTGGTAGAAATTAGGATATTATGCATTTCCTAGACTTTTTCAGATACAGCACCCCATAAACTTCAAACCAATGCCCAAAGAATAAAGAACAGAGCGCACAGCAGCACATAACAAGAACACGAGCAGTCCCCTGGTTTGTAGTTCTGCTGTAACGCTTGGCATCCTTCCTATCCAACTTCCCAGATTCATCAGGAAGCAAAGTAAGGTTTCATAAATATAACCAGCATCATAATGAATATTAAAGATAAGAAAACTAACACGCAACTGGTATAGTTTCTGGGTAAAATCCTAAAGAACAGTGCAATTGCAAGCTCTGATTCTTTATAACTTGCCTCAGAGGTTTCCCAGGCCTGCTTGCCCTGTAAATTTCAAGCTGACGAACAAAGGTTAACTCTGCGTCATAAAGAACCACGTATCTTGGCTCCACTTCATGGAGTACCCTTGTCAGAGCATAGGGATCGCTACAACCCAGAAGTGGATGGATGATAGTGAGGGGTTCTTTCAGGATTCCATACACAGCATCTGATGACAAATTTACATCAAATTCTTCATGCTTAATTTCTGCCAGGCAGCTTTCTGGGCTACTGCTTATTTCTTGACGATATCCTTCCTCGACACCTCCTTCCTCTTCCAGTTCTTCAGATTTTCCTACCATTTGAGTTAAGGTCAACTTTCGTTTTTTCTTTTTGAGGGTCCTTTCTTTGGTAGAAGCCCGTTCTTTGTTTTGGGGGTCTTTGGGTCTTTTGTGAGATTTCATAATTCTCTTTGAACTGTCTTCCTTCCTTAATTTCATCCAGACTTCTTCAGCTTTGCTATCTTTCTCAAATGTTTTCCTGTAGAGCCTTAATAAGAAGGCCTCCACTCCAAGAGTGAGATAGTCTCTCAGCTGGGAACATGTTCGGTCATCACTTGCACAAATCAGTACTTGACCTGAAAACAGAAAACAACATTATGTTACTATTACCTCGCGTGTCCTCCTAGTTTCCCTGTGCCCCCATATTCCTTCACCTGAAGGGAAGACATCTTACCCTGTGGTATTAAAGATCCACAATCTACAATCTATTTAAAAAGTGTCTTAGGTATTGATCAAATGCTTTCTCCTCTCTGGTAAGATGACTTAAATCTTTTGAGTAAAGTTGAAGCCAGACTATTTAATCTTTCGAAAGTACAACTGTGGTATAATGGTGGCTTTAAAGAAGTTCTTTTAAATTAATATATTCTTTTCCAGAGGATCTTATATGTGCCTAAATTAACTCCAAATGGATTTTTCTTTTGTGAATTGTCTTAGTCTCCTTTGCCAGTTTAGACAATGTCTTCAGTTTGTATCAGCTCATTACATCCTAAAGTGATAGAAGAGTTGAGGCTTCTTTGGAAAGATACTTGGCTGAGGATATAAAACAGGAGACCCATTAGTTTATTCCTTGGCGATTCCAGATTTAAAGCTCGGCGAATATGTGTAGAGATTAACTCAATCTTTAAATAGAAGTCCTAAGAACCCAACTACTGAAAAAACCTGCTTTCATGAATATACAATGATTCAACCTGGAGAAAATTACATCAAATGAACAGAAATGAGGTTGCCACTAGGATCTCAGCGTTCCTTTGCCATTTATTTGCCTACATTTTATAGATAAAATAGCAAGTTACTGTTAAAGAGCTAATTAAATCAGGACTCATTTGATAGATTTTGAAAGCACATGTTTTCATCTCCTTTTTTCCTACCTGGACCACCAAGAGCTTCACTCTCCTTATTTTCTGCCTCAATTTCTTTCAGTACTTCAGTCAGTGCCTCCCACTTTGGGTTGCTTTCTAGGACCAGTTCCTTTTTTGTTTCTGCAGAGAAATAAAAATATCTCATTCTGTGTGCTAATATTTACCCATAAAGTCTTCCAATGGCTTTAAAACAACAGATAACACGAGCATGAGTCTATATGCCCATTTCTTTAAGCTTTCTTTATACTGTTAGATGGAATCTGCTTTCCAGTAAAAGATCTACTTAAGGTGAAAATGAAAGACACTTGAAACCATTAATATGGGTTTCAAAATGCCTTTGTAGAAGGTTATATGCATGTCACGAATGAGAGACCATTCTGTGTTAGCAGTTTCTGTGACACTATATATAAGCAGCTCTACAAAATAAAGGCATTGGTACAGAATGACAGTATTTATTATTTCCAAAATCCCCATGACGTTCATAATCCTGAACATGGATAAAAGTAGACAACAACTAAATTTTCTGTTTCTATAAGCATTCAAACAGTAACACATCAACAATATATTAAGTTTTCTTTAAAAACCATTGTTTATTTTTTGAGACTAAGTTTCACTCTTGCTGCCTAGGCTGGAGGCAATGGCACGATCTTGGCTCACTGCAAACTCCACCTCCTGGGTTCAAGCGATTCTCCTGCCTCAGCCTCCCAAGTAGCTGGGATTATAGGCATGTGCCCCACTCCTGCCTAATTTTCTATTTTTAGTACAGACAGGGTTCACCACGTTGGTCAGGCTGGTCTGGAACTCCTGACCTCATGTGATCCACCCGCCTTGGCCTCCCAAAGTGTTGAGATTATAGGCATGAACCACTGCACCTGGCCTCAATTAAGTTTTAAAACAGACCTTTAAACTAGGCAGAAAGCAAGCATAAACCCTATCCCATGCCTTAAAAAAACTAGTGATATTTATGATACCACTAGATAGATGCTGGAATAAAACCCATATTTGCCTGGTTCTAGTATATTTATGATGCTTAACAATTAAAAAGGATATTAAAATATTCCACTCTGACTTTATTTTTGAGACATAGTCTTACTCTGTCACCTGGGCTGGAGTGCAGTGGTGTGATCATATCTTGGTGCAACCTTGAACTCTTGGGCTCAAGGGATCCTTCACCTTAGCCCCTCAAGTAGCTAGGATGATAAGTGCACATCACCTCACTGTGCTCATTTAAAAAAAATTTTTTTTTTTTTTTTTTTTTTTTTAGACAAAGAGTCACTCTGTTGCCCGGGCTGGAGTGCAGTGGCGTGATCTCGGCTCATTGCAACTTCTACCTCCTGGGTTCAAGTGCTTCTCCTGCCTCAGCCTCCTGAGTAGCTGGGATTACAGGCACCCGCCACCACACCCGGCCAATTTTTTGTATTTTTAGTACAGACCGGGTTTCACCATGTCAGGCTGGTCTCAAACTCCTGACCTCAGGTGATGCACCCACTTCAGCCTCCCAAAGTGCTGGGATTGCAGGCGTGATCCACCATGCCCGGCCTCAAAAAAGTTTTTGTAGAGATGGAGTCTTGCTTTGTTGCCCAGGCTGGACTTGAACTTCTGGGCTCAAGCAATCCTCCTGCCTTGGCCTCCCAAAGTGCTGGGATAACAGGTGTATGCAATCAGGCCCCAACCTCGTCCTGACTCAAAAATAATAATTACTTAGAAGTTTAAAAAAATATCAATATATAGTTCTTTATGGAGCATGCTTTTGATCGATATTTGGCATTTGCTATTTGGAACCCCTGGGCAATAGATTCTGAAACTTTCTGTGCTGTAAACTTTTGACATACCTTACACATTACCTATAACAAACATACATACATTTACCATAAAGGAACACACTTTTCACATGGCCAAAGGAGATCTGAAATTGATAAGCATTTCCACACCAAATACTTAAATTAAAAAACACATTTAGAGACTTTACAAGATACCTTGCCCTTCTTTAATTTCCATTTTTTCAGATATTTTGCCTTTCTTACTGATTTTGGCATCTGGAAGATGATAAACCCTTGCTCGAGCATTTATAAACATCGAGGTGCTGGAGTCAAGAAACAGCCAACCTAATATGAAAAGTAAAAAACAAAAAGAAGTACCTTCAATTTATGGTTAAAATAGTCTCTGACGGTCACATGACCCACATATGTAACTGGCTGCCATCCTGTTTTCCCACCAATTACGCCTCCTCCTGCTACTGTGATCTCTGTCACTGTTCGGCTAGAGCAGTGGCGGTTTTCTATGTGTAGTCCATAACTCCTGGGGGTCCCCAAGATGTTTTCAGGGGGTCTGTGATGTCAAAACTTTTCTCATGATAATACTATGACGTTATTTGACTTTTTTCACCGTGTTGACATTTCCGGTGTTGGTGTAAAAGCAATGCTGGGTAATATTGCTGGTGCCTTAGTGTGAACCAATGCAGTGGCAGGAAAGTGTACTGGCAGCCAATGCATTCTTTACTGTCATGCTTCTGTAGTTCATCACTTAGGAATGTCCCTAAAGGAGCATACAAATTATTAACTGTATTAAATCTTGACTCCAGGGGCCCATGAACCACACTCTGAAAACCACTGGTCTAGTCAAACACTGACAGTGGCCACAATCGTGGTAGGAAATCAAGATGGTGGCCAGATTTCCCTACAAATCTCTTCTGCTCTTCAGTCTTTGACAGATGAAACCCCATATACCCTTGCTTTTGCTTTGAGGAAAATGAATTTTAAGTTCTTAACAACTAAACTTCCAGAACACAACCTATTTCTAAGTTGAGGACTGCCTGTACTACACACAGTCTTTTCTAGAAATAAAATTGCCCAGAACGGATATGAATATTTATTATTATACAGAACAGAAGTTAAGTAGGCGGAAACATTAGCTATCAATAAAACCTACATCCTTGTGCTATGAACATAAAACATAATTTGAAATCTCAGTATAACATATAGTTGAATATAGCACGTTTCACACCTGATTCCCCCTAAAACCTAACACTTTATTCAAATCAGCTCTTAGAGTATTATTAGTATTTTAATCTCCCACCTGAATTCTGACCAAAAGCCTTTTCCGTTGCTCTCAGAGATTCCAGAAGATTAAGAAATGTGACACAATCATACTGAGAGAGATATTGCAGCAATGTTCGTAATATCTTCAAATCCTGAACTAAGGATTTAGTCTTGGCTCCAAGCTGGTGCCACAAAGGATCCAGATAATGGCGAATTGTCTAAAATAAGAATAAAATTTTACATTGCTAAAATATGTTCAGTATAGTTGTTCTTAATACAAATCATACTTTCAAAAGGATTATTTCCTATATATCTAAAAATGTCTAAAATGGTAAATTTTATGTCATATATATTTTACTACAATAAAAAACCCCAAACATTATTCAAGGAAGTGGCTAGAACATTTTAATTAATAAAATTCTAATAATAATGTTTAAATTTTCAAATATAGAAGACTATCTTACTGCTAGAATCTCTATGATCAGATAGAGTCAATCTATCATTATCGAAATCTACATTCCTCTCAGGAGAAAAAACACCTGATAAACATCAGATAATCAATTATCTGTTTGTATGAACAGAGTCTAAGCATGTAGCTCAGACATGTTCGATTCCTGCCAAGTTTGACTCCGACTATCCTGGATGGATAAAGATATGGGATCCAAACGGACCAAGCAGAGGGCATAAACCAAGCATGATGGTTTACTAACAAATTGAGGTACATTGTTCTTTCATTTGTACATAAGTATCAAGTTTTTTGACCTCTAAAATAAGGTATAACCAAGAAATGAAAAATTTAATTTGATGCTCATGTACAAATGAAATAACAATTACCAAATTAAATAACAACGTACCTTAATTTGTTGGTGTAAAATTTCTTTTTTTTTCTAAAGTGGAAAATATTTGTTAAATTAACAATGGACTAAGTTTGATTATTTTTTAAGATTCTGAAAAGCGGTCTAAAACAAAGGACAGCTTTATGTACACACTATGTAGGTACCTACACATCCACAGCTATGTATAGGTATGTTTCCCTCACAGGCTGATTCTGTAACTTTAAGTACAGAGTTATATCTGATTTTTTATCAGATATTTGTAGCCTGATATAAAAGCAGTACCATTGCATGGAATCTTATCTAACAAATTTAATAATGAGCAGGAGAAGTACCTGAATGACTGTATAGTTTATTGTCTAAACTAGGACACTTGTGGAAAAGAAATGATACACTATTTAATAATCACTCTGGGACAACAGGTAGATACTGGGACTGTCCTGAACAAACTGGGCTATATAACGACATGCCTCTTTTGTAAAATCATCTATGAAACATTAAATACTTTAACAAGACACATGCCATATCTATATTCAGATATGGCTACTAAAAGAGTATCTAAAACAATGCAGTGACTGTTACTAACCAGGGGATAACAAATAAATTTCCAAAAGGAACACATTAGGTTACAGCTTATTTTTCTAGGGATATATACATACTATTAAAAGACTGTGAAGGATTTAAAAAAAACACCATGGGCTAAATTATAAAAAACTTTAAGCACAGAGGAACAGAATATATAAAATTAGTTTCATGTATCAAAATTTCATAGTAAACTGACTTTTTTGAAGAACCAGAGACATAAGAAGTTAAATTTTTTCCTTTTTTATAACCACCATGAATTATTTTCAGTGACACAGAAATTGATTCAGAGTTTAAAAGACAGGAACTTTCTATCAGAATATGACAAAAAAGCTGCCAAGAATTTCTAAAAAGTCAGCATTTTCTAGATCTCCAACTCCATACTAGACATTTATGTATCTGTAATAATATTAATCTGTAATGAAAAGTAGACATTTATATATCTGCAATATTAATCTATAATAAAAAATTAGAATAAAAATTCCTGGAACTGAAGTCTTACCATTTCCTCAATTCAGAACGTAATTTTAAGACAGAGCAAGTTTCATACTCCTCAATAATGAAAATTCATCCAAATTATTTTTTATTCCATAAAAGAGACAATAAATTCATGTACAATTATGAATTATTCTTATGTAAAACTCTTCTACCTGTAGATATCCAAATGGTGTCATTTCAAAGTAAAAAAAGTTATTTATTTTCTTCTTGATTATACTTGCGATAATCACTTACTATATAACTGCAAGAGTGATGCTTATATGCCAATCCACATATTTTACTATAAATTATTACTTCCAGTAAACCAAAGAAGCCATGTTTTAAATGACCTCCAATTTAATTATAAAATAACAGCAAATTCCCATTAACAACATTGCAAATATTAAAATAATTTGCATTCTTTAAAATTACAACATAATAAACTGTGCTTAAAAGGAAAAAGAGTACCTTGTCAAAAGGTTTTCCAATAGCATTTTCTAAAGATAAGTCTTCCACTTCAAGTGACGGGTTATGGCATTTTAGTTCCTTTAGACACGCATTTAAAATATCCAGAATAGCAGTCTGTATAGCAAGCATGGCAGGCGTCATAGAAACATGAATTTCTACAACTTCAGGTTTGTGCTGTTCTAAAAACGAGTTTACTGCTACGTGGAACCTAAAGATACAAATATTTTTCAACAATTTTCAAGAGTTTCAGCAGCTATATATTTCTTGTCTTGGTTTAATACCCTTAACAGTTTTTACAAATGCTACAAATACGAAAAGCAAAACAACAAATACATGAAAAGCTAAACAACGCTTTCAAAAACTTTGAATGTCAATGAATGAAAGCACTGTATTACTCAAAAAAGGCAACCGTCAGCAAACTACAGTCTGCGCCAAATCCTGTACCTGCTTTTATAGTCTCATTGGAATGCAGTCACACCCATTATGTAAGCAGTCTGCTTTTGGGACTAACAGAATCGAGTAATTATGACTATATGGCCTGCAAAGCCCAAAATATTTACTACCTGGTCATTTACATGAAGAGTTTGTTGACTCCTAAAACAAGGTATGATCAAGAAAGGAAAAAATACTGTAACTACTCCTTTTTTTTTTGAGACAAAGTTTTGCTCTCGTCGCCCAGGCTGGAGTGCAATGGTGCGATCTCAGCTCACTGCAATCTCTGCCTCCTGGGTTCAAGTGATCCTCCTGCCTCAGCCTCCTGAGTAGCTGGGACTATAAGTGTGTGCCACCACACCCGGCTAATTTTTGTATTTTAAGTAGAGATGGGGTTTCACCACGTTGACCAGGCCTGTCTCGAACTCCTGACCTCAGGTGATCTGCCTACCTCGGCCTCCCAAAGTGTTGGGATTACAGGTGTGAGCCACTGCGCCCGGCCTATAACTACTCTTAAAATAACACGTAGAATAACCAAAATACATGGTAGCATAGGTTGCAAAATGTTTTTCCTAGAAATTAACATAACTTCTTCAAAAATCTTTGGGCTTTATTTTCCTAATGAGTAATTTTCAAAGCAGAGGTGGTACTCTTAGCCAATATATCTGCAGTCACCTAAAGCTGTTGTATATGTGGGTCTCTAGATTCCTGGGAGTTTCATTAAAAGTATAAGAAAGAATAAAAAGTGGCTGTCTTGGATGGATTTGATGGACCAGCAGAAAAGTAACTATAAAATTGCTCTCCACTGGAAAAAAAAAAATCACAAACTTGGTAAATACATATTTATATCTAGATGTGTTTGTTATAAACCTGACTAGGTCCTATCAAATAAAATTGCAATGAATTTTACATTATATTACATCAAAGTGCAACTAAATTACAGTAGATCTCAAAAAAAGATGACAAATAATGTCATCAGTACGTGACAAATAATGATTGTCACATAATGTTCTTTACCGTGGCCACAGATACAGCTTCCTCACAAAAAGATTTCTCATCACTCTTTCCACATGACAAAAACCAGTATCAAAGGCAACAGCATTGTCTGTGAAAGCTTTAATAAAACCACGTTTGTTTTTCTGGCGAAAGAGGCGCAAGATGAATGCTTCTTGGCAAGACTCGATTATTCTGTGGGCTCTATACACCAAGATGCCTGAGGGGGAGAAAGAAAATTTAAATTACAGAACAGGTAAGTACTTTTTAATGCTCATTTCTATTCATTTATCACATTTTTCTTAAGTACTTACATGAGAATTAACAAGCACCATTCTAGACTGGGGATACAGCCACAAAGGAACAGACATAAATCCCTGTCCTCAAGGAATTGACGACAAACAATATAAATGAGTAAAATACTTTGTATGTTAAAAGTGCTGAGGAGAAAAAATGAATCAGAGAAGGAGGAGAGGGAGGAGGTATGAGGGACGGCCTCGCCAAGGTGATATCTGAGTAAAGGCTGGATAAAGACGAGCCCTGTGAACCCCTAACCCTAACCCTGTGACCATCTGAGTTCCAGCCTGCCAGGCTGAGGGGACAATGAGGGCATAGGTCCTGGGGTGGGGTGTTTCTGGCATGTTAGAGGAAGAATTTCTGAAAGCAAAGTAAGACACGATATTTTTTTCAATATATGAGAATCAGATGTGGACTACACAAAATAGCCATATTTTAGAAGTCAGGGTAACATCTACCTCACCTATTAGATGAATTCAATTTTCAGAATCAGAATATAGTCAATTCAGAGGTAAATTAGTCTATCTAAAACAAAAACCTTTAATTGACATACTTAATATATGTTTTTGGGGTGTGCGTTGATTTTAACACCTCAGAATCTAAAAACTAAGAACAATTATACATGTTTCCTTATTTATGAAATGAGACTGCTGACCCAGATCTTTCATATATATCGTGTCATCTGATGCAGTGTTGTTAGTAGTAAGTTAGGGAGAAACATGAGATGACATAAAGGCATATAGACATCATTTCTAGATCAAAACCTCAGTTACTCCATGATGAGTCTCAGTCTTTTAGACCTAAATCAAGCTGGTTACCTGACATATATTTAGGATAATGTAGGTGTAGGCTTTTGATCCAGTTCTCAGATTTGGAAGGGTCTAGAAAAGGATACTAACAGTGATTTATGACCCTTCTAATAGTTCAATAAACTAAATTCAGATTTTACTATTTTAATGTTTAAATTTTAGGTAGAGATGGATGGAGCTAAATTTTACTGTAGCCAAGCAAATTATTTTTCAAATATGGTAAAAATTAATAGTGTTATTTAGGAATTTATAGACAAAGCATTTTCAATAACGCTCCAGTACATGTACATAACTAACTTACAACTCAGAAAATATTCTGTACCTAGTTGGTGGGTTTTCCCAAGGACTCTAAGGGGTCATATTTTGTTAGCCTGGGTTGAAATATTACATGAAGTCAAGAATAATAAAAATGAACTTCTAAAGAAAAGGAGAAACATACACCGTGGAATACTATGCAGCCATAAAAACAGATGAGTTCATGTCCTTTGCAGGTACATGGATGAAGCTGGAAACCATTATTCACAGCAAACTGACACAAGAACAGGAAACCAAACACTGCATGTTCTCACTCATAACTGGGTGTTGAACAATGAGAACACATGGACACAGGGAGGGGAGCATCACACACCGGAGCCTGTTGGGGGATGGGGAGGGCTAGGAGAGGGATAGCAGGGGGTCGGGGGATTGGGGAGGGATAACATTAGGAGAAATACCTAATGTAGATGACGGGGGGATGGATGCAGCAAACCACCATGGCATGTGTATACCTATGTAACAATCCTGCACGATCTGCACATGTACCCCAGATCTTAAAATATAATAAAAAAAAAAAAAAAAGAAAGAAAAGGAGAAACTCAATTTAACACTAACGGGGTTAAAGACCCCCCCTTTATCAAAAAATTAAAAATAAAAATGATATAAGCAGGTTAGGTTTATGGGAGGAGTTTTAGTCCCACAAAAGCCTCCTTTAATTTCTTTTTGTTCCTATGACATTTTATACCTCATACGGTACTATAAATACTTCTTTACTTATCTGTCTCTTCCACTAAACTGCCTGAGAACAGGAACACTGTAACACCAACAGGCAGAGATCGCAGAATGCTTACTAGGTGCCATGATACCAAGTATTTTACATATAGCATTTCATTTCACCCTGACGATCCGGGAGTAAGGTACTATCTTTATCACCAATGTATGGGCAATAAGCTGAGGCATAGAGAAATTAAGAAACTAGCCAGGTGCCATGGCTCATGCCTGTAATCACAGTAATTGGGAGGCTGAAGCAGGCAGATTATGAAGTAAAAGATCAAGACCATCCTGGCCAACATGGCAAAACCCCACCTCTACTAAAAACACAAAAATGAGCTGGGCATGGCGGTGCACATCTCTCCTCCAAGGTACTCAGGAGACGGAGGCAGAAGAATGGCTTGAACCGTGGAGAGTTTGCAGTGAGCTGAGATCGCACCACTGCACTCTAGCCTGGCGACAGAGCAAGACTCAGTCTCAAAAAAAAAAAAAAAAAAAAAAGAGAGAAAGAATTAAGAAACTTGTCTAAGGATACACAGCTGGTGTAAGATGAAGATAAGTCAAATCCAGAAGCAGTCTAACTCATGGGTTCACCATACTGGCCCATTCACCTATCTTCAGAGTTCTTCCCACCAGACAAGGGACCCTTAGTGAGCTAAATATTTGCTGAATGAATATAAAGTGGGGGCACAGCACTGGGTACACAAAGCGAGCATGTAACTGAAAAATACATATATAGTTCGCAGAAAGTGCGTTCTTAGGTCTGTCTGGAGATGTCGGGATCAGTTTTGGCAATGAAGGCATCCTCCTGTCCTGTTCTTTTGAAAGTACGATCTCACCAGATATGATATTTACATAGTTCTCCCATATGTTAGGAGTTCTGGTTAGCAGGGACTCCCAGGGTAGGCTGTGGGGGTAATAATGGGTGGTGACAGGTGAAGAAGTTAGGGCTGGGGGATTCAGCCTTTCCACCTGCACTTCATGGACTGCGCTTTGGTCAGTCCTGGGGGATGATCCCAGGGGAGGAAAGAATTTGAAGGAGTTCATTTTTGGCATTCATTTACATTCCACTCAGCCAAACAACAGCTCCAGCTTCATTACTGGCTCGGCTTTTATTAGAAAGTAGGAGGGAATTTGGCATTTTTAATTAGGGGCTACCAATAAGCTAGACTTCAACACTGCATAGATTCACGTTACTCTACTCTCTGCTTAATTAGGGTGCACTGTAACTGAAAGTCACAGAACATTGTTGACACCTAGTGGTCGTTTCAAATACAACACAATTAAAAATTTAAAAAATAAAGTAAAACCAAGCTTATAAGAAAGCATCAAACAGTAAAAGACTTTATGATATATCAAGATTTCTGGTTATAAAAAGCTAATTTTATTTGGTACCAATTACTAAGAGTTTGTTGTGCACCAGGCACTGTACTAAGCAATCATTTTATTTCACTTAATCCTTGTAACTTTAGGAGGCACTGTTTTCTTAAGAAATGAGAAAACTAGGGTTAATGACAAGGAGCTTGTTTTAGAAGTGGGTGATAGCAATTCAAAATCAGGAGAGCTGATGATACTGTTTCTAACAATTACAAATGTTATAGAAGAGTAACCAAACTTCTTCAAGCTTTTTACTGTGAATTATATGAAGCATTCATTCATACATCGATTCATTAGATATTTCTGGAGGGTCATCTAGGTTCAGAGCAATATGACAGATACGGTGGGGAGTAAGATTATGAATTTCATAGTCTCTCTGCCTCCAAAGTTCACTAAAGATCACAGTGCTGTATCCATTCATCATTCATCCAACAAATATGTCTTGAGTACCTACCATGTACCAGTTATTTAGCCTGGGATGAACAGGTTCTTCCTTGTGCTTAAGTTTATCTTGTGAGTGAGACACACACACAAATATAATGTAGTGTCGTGAGCACTCTGACTTTGGAGAAATACAGTGTAATAGGAGGGCACAGAGGCACGGCCCCTACATTATCTTTGGGGACATCAGAAAACATTTTTTGAAAGGATAATGAAAATGAATCTCTTTTCTATTTAATTCTAGCTAAAATAATTTTTCCTCAAAATAAGCAAGCAACTACTTGATTTAATTTCAAATAATGCAAAAAAAACTTAAAGAGGAAAACTAAATATTTTAAGATATATACAAAGATTATGAACATCTAAAATCTGATTAAGTTCTAAAAGTAAATGCTAATGAATTACAAGTATTTACTGAACAAGAGCTTAGAAAACAAGGAAAAGTCCATCTTACATTCAGTTACTTATTCAGGTCACAGGTATTTATTGAACATCTACTGTGTCTATCACGCTAAAAGTTGGAAGTGCAATGTTGAGCAAAAGGATCCAGTCGTGCCCACTAGAAGGTTCTACTAGAGCATTTAGCAGAGGGGACGACAAAAATAAAAACATATAAATGTACTCTCTCCAGTCCATCCCTCCAAGATGACAAAGAAAAGAAGGAACGACAGTTGTGCCAAAAAGGGCCGCAGCCACGTGCAGCCTATTCACTGCACAAATTATGCCCGATTCACGCCCAAGGACAAG
Organism: Sapajus apella; assembly: GCF_009761245.1. Classification (NCBI taxonomy): domain Eukaryota; kingdom Metazoa; phylum Chordata; class Mammalia; order Primates; family Cebidae; genus Sapajus; species Sapajus apella. Next base: position 833,396 of record NW_022436991.1, read on the forward strand.
GTCATTAAGAAATTTGTCATTCAAAACACACTGGAGGTCACAACAGTAAGGGACTTTCTGAAGCGAGCATCTTCAATGCCTATGTGCTTCCCAAACTGTATGTGAAGCTACATTACTGTGTGAGCTGTGCAATTCACAGTAAAGTAGTCAGGAATCAATCTTGTAGAGCCTGCAAGGACCGAACACTCCCACCCCAACATAGACCTGCGGGTGCTGCCCCATAACCCCCACCAAAGCCCATATAAGGAGCAGAGTCCTTCAAGACTGAAGACAAGACTATCTTCTGGAGAGAAATAAAATGGAAATTGTACTTTAAAAAAAGTACAAATTTACATACAAAGAATAAAACTTCAATTCTTACCAGTAATTAAATCTGAAGGTATTCTATCCGTTAAGAAGTCAACCACAAGTATCCTACTTGTTGCAAATATAACACCACCTTGTGTGTAAACTTCGTAGCGACTGTTGCTTGTAATTTCATTTGTCACACGGCGAGGGAGGTGTTCAACTCCTTCTATCTTCAGCTGATTGATAAAATACTCCTAAATCAAATCAAACTTGATTAGTAGGCTGTTTAATACACAGCAGTTTTTAATAGGTTGCAGATATTTAAAATAATGTGCTGTCTTTCTCTGAGATAATGAACTTAATAACAAATATACAAACTAACTTACTTCTTTTCTTTTTTTTTTATTTGAGATGGAGTCTGGCTCTGTTGCCTCAGCTGGAGTGCAATGGCACGATCTTGGCTCACTGCAACCTCCGCCTCCTGCGTTCAAGCGATTCCCGAGTAGCTGGGACTACAGGCACATGCCACCATGTCCAGCTAATTTTTTGTATTTTTAGTAGAGATGGTACTGTGTTAGCCAGAATGGTCTTGATCTCCTGATCTTGTGATCTGCCCGCCTCGATCTCCCAAAGTGCTGGGATTACAGGTGTGAGCCACAGCACCCAGCCCTGTTACTTCTTTATAGTAACTTCAGCCAACCAGTCTACATTTAATGAGGCTTTCTTGTTTCGGGGTTTACACTGAGGAATAATTGCACTTCAGTCATTCTCACCACTCAACTACAGTAACATATGCACACACACACACAACCTCAAACTTTTAGAAGCCTGTATTAAAAGATTTCTACTACCTAGAAAATACCTCCCACCAAAGCCAGATTTGTAGCCAAGTGCACTGTATGAGAAGATAAGAAGGGAATGCTTTCCCAGACAATGTTTTAGACTACTAGTGCTGTCCTGATCCATCCTAGAGGGACTTCATGTTAGTGGGTTCCTTGGCTTGGTTAATTTACATTTTCAGTTCAAAACCACCTTTACTAGGCACCGTGTGTTTCCTTAGGCCCTACGCCAAACACTGGGGATACCTAGATGAATCAAACAGGGTCCCTGCCCTAGGAGAGACTGTGGTCACTCTTCTCAGCTGACATTTTTTTCCTGGCCACCTGATCTATCTAGGGGATCATCAGACTAGTCAGACCAAGCTGTGTCCCCTCTCAACAAGCCCCAGCCCCAGGTGTGGCCCCATTTCACCTTCCTCAGTGTTTTCCATTCTCCAATATTGCAGTTAACCTTTGCCAACATCCTCAGCTTCCAGCTCCAATCTCTTTCTGACCCTATGGCCTTTTTAACACGGTCTTGGTGAATGCCCTATTTCCTGGTCCCTCCTCTTCCCTATTGGGTTTTTTCCAGTCTCATCATCTCCTTTCATGTCTTCTCATCACCCTCAGAGACCCTTCCATTCCCGCCACTGTTCCCTTTCAGGAACCGCCCTTCTGCCCCCAGAAACTCCCTTGATAGGCAACTTAAGGACTCTCCCGTTATCCTATCCAGATCCTGCTTTCGACATCTCCCCTTACCCTGCAGGGACCTCCGATCGTCTCCTACTGCTCAGAGCCCCTCCAACTTTCAGTGCCCTTGCACTTCTATCAGGGACCTGCATCCTTCTGGGACCCTTCCCATCCCTCTTAGCGTTGACAGGGACTTGCCTCCTTCTCTAGCTACCGAACACAGCCGAGGAGAGTCGAGACTGAGACCACCGTGGGGGCATCTTCCCCTTCCATCAATCTTACTGCGCCTGCAAGTTATCAGCGACCCGCATCCCCTGGGGACCCCTCCCATTTCTCTTAGCATTCTTGAACTCTGGTCAAAGACTTGCATCCTTCTCGGGACCCCTCCCAATCCTCCCAGAGTCCCAGCACGCTATCAGGCACTTGCATCCCTCACCCTCCTTGCATTCCTGCCAGGGGGACGTGCAGCCTTCTCGGGGCTCCTCCTATTCTTCTCAGTGTCCCCGCACAGTGTGAGCGACCGGTATACTCCTCGCGACCCCTCCCATACATCTGTGTCCCCGCAGTATGAGGGACCTGCATCCGCCTGGGGATCCCTCCCATCCTTCTCTGAGTCATCGCGTAGTGTCGGGGGCCTGAATCCCCTTCAGAGCCCCTCCATCCCTGTCAGAGGCCTCGCATCCGCTCAGGATGCCCCCCAACATTCTCGGGGTCCCCTCACTCCCGCGCCAGCGCGGCCGCACCTCCTCGGCCGACTGCGTGTTGAGCACCAGCACCAGGCAGGCTGGGTGGCAGTGCAGCCGGAGAAAGTGGTAGAGGAGCCGGTCCGCGCCGAGCCCGCGGGCGCACACTACCAGCCCGTCAGTGTCGAGCAGTTCCAGCACCAGCTGCCGTTCGTACTCCAGCAACGGGGCCATGGCCGTCGGTCGAGCCGGCAGTACCGGCTCCATGGAGGCTCTTCCGGGGCGTAGCCGAAAGGAGCCGAGTCAGAGACGAGAGTAGGCCGAACTTAACCGAAGAGAGCCGAGTCCGAGAGGACGAAATCTAGCCGAACGCAGTCAAGGAGAGCCGAGACTGAGACGATCGTGGGGCGAATGCAGCCGAAGAGGAGCCGAGGCCAGGACAAGTGTGCTATCAGAAAGCCGAAGAGAGCCGAGCTTGAGAAGGCAAGCGTCGGCCGAACTTAGCCGAAGAGGAGCCGAAGGTTCGTAGACTCACCTGGAGAGGCTTGCGCCCCCTATCGGTGTAGCTTACAGACATCAGGCTCCTTCCACGTCTCTTTTGAGGTTCCACATCACCTGGTACCCTAGACCTAAAACGAACGCGAGCTGACAAAAAGGAAGGGGAGAGAAAGTTAGCCTAAGGAGCTTAATCCCCTGACTTCGACAGTTGAAAAAGTTAATGGTCAATATTCCAAATGCGCCTAGAGTTAGTAGCACCTGTTTCCTAGGGTGGTTTGTGGACCCTCCTTTTGCAATTGGTCCCCATCCCTCCTTTAATTTTTTTTTTTTTTTGAGACAGAGTGTTGATATGTTGCCCAGGCTGGAGTGCAGTGCCTATGGAATAAGCAGAATCATTTACTATCTTCAGATCCCTGTTTGCCTCCAAAAGACATTAGGTACAATAAAAAAAATTTTTTTTAAATCTCTCCTTCCACTAGAGGGACACCTCCCGCAGTGTTTGCTCTATACCTAGAAATGCCAGATCATTGAACTAGTAGAGGAATTGTTTTGTATAGAACCTCCCACCTTTATGATTAGAAAATAGAAAATACAAGTAAGCAAAAATGAAAATCACTTGATTCCATTACGTGGAAACAACCACTGTTAATATCATGAAATCTATTTCATTGAGTCCTTTTTTTCCAGTCTGTACACACATTCTCTCATCGCACAGAGTTCTTTTACCGGTATGATGTAATTAATATCCCTGATTTAAACCCCCAACTTTGTCATTAACATTTGGCAAACCTCTGAACATGATGCTTCGTATTATTTTACAAAGTCCTTTTATATGGCTGATGAGATTTCCATAATGTGGATGTATTTATTTATCTAATTGCTTATTAGAGGATGTTTAGTTTGTTTCTGCTTTTTCCCCTCCAGTATTACAAATAATATCTCACTAAATATCTTTGTATGTAAATTCAACCATGGCCTTCAGATACTTGTCTAGAAATGAATAATCACTGGGATAAAGAGGAAAACATTTGTAAGGCTTTTCATTACATGCACTTTGCCACACTGCCCTCTAGAGAGCCTATACCAATTCACATTCACAGCAGCCGTTTCAAAGCGGATCCGTTCCTCTACCTCTTTACTGCTTAATCCAGTATTTTCCTTACATTTTGTCAAGATGAAAATAGCATCTAATTCCTGGATGCTGTTCAAGTGGAAAGGGATGCCTGCAGACACTTTACATACGGCGCTTCCTGCGAGGCAGATATTAATCTCGTCAGTTCTGCAAGTGAGAAAAATGGAGGTACGGGGAGGTTACATAACTTGGGCAAGGCCACGGGAGCTAGTGTATTTCTTAGATCTATTTCAGGATGTGGTAGGGAGGTACTCAACACATATTTAGGAAATGAAGATTGAAATGACAAGGCTGAAATTCAAACCTGATTCCCAAGCTCTGGTAGGCAGAATATCGGCTTCCCAAAGACGTTCACATCCTAATCCCTGGAGCCGGTCTGTTATCTTACGTGGCAAAGGGGGATTTGCAGATGTGATTATGTTCAGGTTCTGGAGATGAGGACATTATATTGATTATCCAGGTGGGCTCAATGTATCACAAATGTGCTTATAAGAGAAAGAAAGAGGGGCCAGGTATGGTGGCTCACGCCTGTAATCCCAGCACTTTGAGAGGCCGAGGAGGGCGGATCACAAGGTCAGGAGATTGAGACCATCCTGTCTAACACGGTGATACCCTGTCTTTACTAAAAATGCACAAAATTAGCCAGGCGTGGTGGCATGTGCCTGTAATCCCAGCTACCCGGGAGGCTGAGGCAGAAGAATCACTTGAACCAGGGAGGTGGACGTTGCAGTGAGCTGAGATCACGCCACTGCACTCCTGCCTGGGTGACAGAGTGACACACCATCTCCAAAAAAAAAAAAAAAAAAAAAAAAAAAAAAAAAAAAAAAGAGAGAGAGAGAGAGAGAGACAGATAGGAGGGTCAGATTCAGAGATGAGTTGGGAAGCCGAGGTCAGAGTGATGTGGAAGGGGCACTGCACCAAGGAATGCAGCCCTTACCAAGTGAAACAGGCAAGGAAATGGATTCTCCCCGAGAGCTCCCAGGAAGACTGCAGCTCTGCTGACCCTTTTTGGACTTCTTACGCCAAAACTGGAAGATGATGAATTTGTGTTAAACCCGTTTGATCAGATGACCTCCCCAGCTGATCGAAACAAAACAAAATTTAAAAACTATAGATAGGAATATACAGTGAAACAATCCTTTTGGAAGGCGATTGGTCAATCTACAAAGAAATTTTAAATACATGTATAGACATGTATATACATATAGTCATCTGGAGAATGTTTATGGGGCACCCAATGTGTCATGTGCTGCTCTAAGTGCTGGGAGTTTATTAGAGGGCAAAGCAGGCATAGAACTTACATTCTAGTGGGGACCTTGTATATGAAGATGTGTATTCATTGTATCATTGTGTGGACTATTGTTACTTCTTGGATATTCCTCCTAAATGTCCAAGAATAGGAGAGTAGTTAAAATTTCATCATGCGTCTCTGATAAGTAGAATATCAGACAGCCGTGAAAACCTGTATGTGGAAAGATACTCAATATGTTTTATTGTATACTGGAAAAAGCAGTTGCAAAACAGTAATGTATAGTATGGCTCCTGTTTTTATAAAAACAAAACAGTAAGTGGTAGTTGCATGTGACTGCATAGAAAAACCCTGGAATAAAGATCTGTTGATTTTAACCACAACAATTACATCTGGGGAGTTGAAATAGGCAGTGGGTTTTAGGGTCAGACCTTTGTACTTCAGTATATGCTTTTCTGTTCTGTTTGACTTTTTTTTTTTTTAATCATGAACTTACACTGCTTTTAAAATAGAAATGAATGAAAAAACTTCCCAGCTAATGTATAAATACTTTATCAGCACTAGAAAATATAACCTTGTAAATTCTAGATTTAAATGTGTGTGGTGGGCAACATTTAATGTCAAATGTTGGTATCTAGGAAAGTAGACAAAATAAATTGTGACAGGTTGTGTCTACACATTTTACTTTTACCACTGGGTAAAAGCTTTTGATTTAAAGTGAAGAGTTTTTTTTTTTCTGAGATAGGGTCTTGCTTTGTTGCTCAGGCAGGACTGAGTGCTGGGGTGCAATGGCACCATCTCGGCTCACTGCAAGCTCCCCTTCCCGGGTTCAAGCAATTCTCGTGCCTCAGCCTCCTGAGTAGCTGGGATTACAGTCACCCACAACTATGCCCATCTAATTGTGTATTATTAGCAGAGATGGGGCTTTGCCATGTTGGCCAGGCTGGTCTTGAACTCTTGACCCCAAGGGATCTGCTTGCCTCGACTTCCCAAAGTGCTGGGATTACAGGCATGAACCACCACACCCAGCCTAAAGTTTGTTCTTTATTTCACTTATAATTTTCTGATGTCCTTTCTGCTTTAAATTATCTCCAATGTGGATTTTAACTATTTTATTAGAATTTAAATTTCCTCAAATTCTTTTTTTGTTTAATTTGGCTTTTTGTTCTGCATTTCTGCCTTTACCTTTATAGCTCCCTACTTTTGTTTCATAGAAGCTTCTTAATTTTATATTTATTGATATAGCTATATCTACATAGATTTATATATGCAGATTATCTATATCTTCCTAGATATATTTAGATATAAACCGTTTAGATAGATATAAACTTACAGTTAGCCCTCTGTGGGTCTGTATCTGTGGGTCCAACAGTGGTTTAAAAATACTGAAAAGAAAAACCAACAAAAAATAACAATATAAGAATAAAATAATTTCAGAGTGAATGTAAAAAAATTATCAATAAAAGTTCAAATAAAAGTCAACACATTGTAACAACTATTTACATAACATTTACATTGTATTGTGTATTATAAGCAAGCTAGAGATGCTTTAAAGTGTATGGGAGGATGTGCATGGGTTATATTCAAACACTACAGCATTTTATATGAGGCACTTGAACATTAAGGAATTTGGGTATTAATATATAGGGAGGCAGGGAGTCCTGGAACCAATTCTCTGTGAATAACAAGGGACAACTGTATTTGTTATTTATCAACAAGTAATTTTAAAAAGTTTTGTCTTGGCCGGGCACGATGGCTCACGCCTGTAATCCCAGCACTTTGGGAGGTGGAGGCAAGCAGATCACTGAGGTCTCAAGTTTGAGACCAGCCTGATCAACATGGAGAAACCCTGTCTCTACTGAAAATACAAAATTAGCCGGGTGTGGTGGCGCATGCCTATAATCCCAGCTACTTGGGAGGCTGAGGCAGGAGAATCACTTGAACCCAGAAAGTGGAGGTTGAGGTGAGCTGAGATCATGCCATTGCACTCCAGACTGGGCAACAAGAGCAAAACTCCATTTCAAAAAAACAAACTTTTATCTGTATTTTTTAGAAAATCAGTTTTAACTTATGCTTTTTTTTCCCTGTCTTTAGAACAATGTTCTTTTTTTCTTTTGCTTTAGGTACCTTTTTATAGCCCTCAAATGTGAATCATAATCTTAGGAAAGAAAATCTTTTAGTCACTTATTATTCCACCAAGATACTGCTTATAAATAATAAGATTTGTGATATTTTGTAACAACGGATTATCAGTCTCAAGTTACATAGCACTAAAAAGAAATACATTATGTGTGTTTTTGAAGTCCTAGAATAAAAAATTTAAAAATAACATTATCTACAGAACTTATTTGGATCTACTGAGAATAAAGTTTACTTGCAAGAGGGATTATTAAACATTTGTATAGATAAAAAATATTTGGTAGTAATAATTTATAAAATTAGAAAAGTTAAATTTTATTTGAGGTTTTCCCAATATTCTACTTAAAATTTGATATTTAGGGGTTTAATGTAATCCATAACATTTAGGGACTGAGGATCAGAAAGCAATTTGGATATTTACACATTTATTTAGTGAAGAGCTCTCAAGCAAAGCAATGCTTCATCACAGCTGTCCTGCCTCTGCCTACTTTTCTCTGGAACAGATAATTTTAAGGGCATCCAGCTACACAGGAGGCTGAGGCAGGAGAATCACTTGAACTCGGGAGGTGGAGGTTGCAGTGAGCTGAGATCACACTATTGCACTCCAGCCTGGGTAACAGAGTGAGACTCTGTCTCAAAAAAAAAAAAAAAAAAAAAAAAAAAAAAGGAAAAAACTTAAGGGCATCAGCACCAGAACTTTATAAATACACAAGTATCTGTGCTTATACAGCAGACTTAGCAAGACTTTTGTAAAAGTGGAATAACTTCATATAAGATATATAAAGAGGCAAGGCCCAGTGGCTCACGTCTGTAACCCTGGCACTTTGAAAGGCTGAGGGGGGTGAATCACCTGAGGTCAGGAGTTTGAGACCAGCCTGGCCAACATGGTGAAACCCCATCTGTACTAAAACTTAAAAAAAAAAAAAAAAAATTGGCTGGGTGTGGTGGCAGGCGCCTGTAATCTCAGCTACTTGGGAGGCTGAGGCAGGAGAACTGCTTGAATCCAGGAGGTGGAGGTTGCAGTGAGCTGAGATCAAACCACTGGACTCCAGCCTGGGCTACAAGATTGAAACTCTGTCTTAAAAAAAAAAAAGGATGTAAAGATGTATACAGCTTTCCAAATGCTGTTTGTTTCTAAGTGTTCCTATACAGAAATATGAGAGGTGCCTATTTTTATAGTCTTAGAAGGCACACACATTTCAGGCGCTGGGAGTGAGAAACACCTGCTAGCGTGGGAAGAGCCAGAGATACTCTATTTAGACTTCAGACCAGCTATCAATATTCGACAAGAGCACCTGTGCTGAGAATTTGTCAGTTTCTGCCCTCAGATTCCCCGCTGCCTGACTCTCACCAATGGTAACTCCCTCTTATGCTGGCATGCAGGCTGGGCATGCTGAATTTAATAAATTTAAGTACTGAATGTAATATTTATACATCTGGAGGAATTCTGCCAATATGCACTAGATGACAGTGAGCCAGAAGTCCCTCTGAATCCACTGCTTGGCATGGCTCAGTATATACAGTGGCTGCGTTCTCTAGGGAACAGAACATGGCCTTTAGACATGCAGACCTGGACTGAGGTCCAGCATTGCCCAGGATAACCACTCGGCCTGGTAAGTCACAAAGCCCATCATTTATTAAATAAAGTGTCTTAGGTGGCTGGGTGTTCATGCCTATAATTCCAGCACTTTGGGAGGCCAAGGTAGATGGATCACTTGAAGTCAGGAGTTCAAGACCAGCCTGGCCAACATAGTGAAACCATGTCTCTACCAAAAAATACAAAAATTAGCCCAGCATGGTGGTTTGCACCATAGTCCCAGCTACTTAGGAGGCTGAGGTGGATGAATTGTTTGAACCCTGTGGTGGGTAGAGGTTGCAGTGAGCTGAGATTGCACCACTGCACTTCAGCCAGGGTGACAGAATGAGACACTCTCTCAAAAGGAAAAAAACCAAAACCCAATTGTCTTAGGTCATACCCTAGAAGCAGAGCCTGAGGTTTCCTGTGTGTATCAGGCGAGGTTCAATCAGAGAAGCAGATTTACAAGGAGTAATAGGGAATAAGAGATTTATTACAGCGTTGTGACCAAACACAATCATGAGAGATGGTTGAATTGTTTATGGTCATTGATTCTGTGTCTGGTGCTGGGCCTGAAGTCAGCGTGGCAGGCAGAGAGGAAGGAATGATGGGTGTACAACAGAGGAGGGGAGGAAGAACTGAATACTATGGGGATGAGCTGGAACTCACGTTGGTTTCTTAACCACTTGCATGCCTCTGACTCCCGTGACGTGGGGTCTCTTGTAGGGGAAGGTGGTGCCTGTCGTCATGGGTTTTAGATAATCACCTTGGCCAGGAAGTGGAGATGCTGAAGGAGGAGAAACTGAAAGGGAAGAGGCTGAAGTGGGAGGGCTGGCAGGAGCCGGAGTAGCTGGAAATAAATCTTAATGTCAAGTATTGAACAAAAGAACTGACATTCAAAAAGGAAAAGTTTCTCAGCAAGGCAAATTTACTTCTGCAGAAGGATGCTTCTTGCATACAGAGCAGTGGCAAGAGCACACCGAACAAAGGAAAGCAGGGGTTCTTACTTCCTAACACAGTTCCTGTTTCTGTGTCCTTCCACTATAGGTTGGGGTCAGACCCCACAATCTAAACTGATCCTGATTGGCTAGATTTAACATTATTCCTAATTAAGGGAGGGATGTTGGGTACAGGGTTAGAATAGGACAAAGAACTATGAAGTTAACTGTTCGTACCTAATGACTTAAAGCAGGGCAGTGTGGGTCGGTTCCAAGCTTGGCACGTCAGGCAAGAAACATTACTTATAGAATAGAATAAAGGACAAGGGAGTTAAACCTTTTGAAGAGCAACTGTTTGTTCCTAACACTGTGGACCTGGTCACCACCCCTCATCAACCAATGACAATACAGGTAAGCCTGGGAACCAATGACAATACAGGTGAGCTGAAACACTGCATGCTCCTCATCTGCCTTTTGGTGCTGCTTCACTCTTGCCCTCCCCATTGGATGCTAAATTCTCCTGTGGCCAAACCTAATCCAGAACTGTATAGGGAAGAGAATTCTGGGTTATGTGGTTCTAGCTTAGCTAAGTGGACATAGTGAGATAAGAGGCAAGACTCAACTCAGGAGGTGGGACTCAACTCTGTAGGTGGGACTCAGACACTGGACCAAATTGAGGACTAGCTAAAACAGGGAATGAGTGGAAGCAGTTTTCCAAAGATATGCCCACCAGTGTGCCATGTCGGTGTACCATTGCCATGGCAACATCCAAAAGTTACTGCCCTTTTCCATGGCAACAACCTGGTGACCTAGAATTACCACCCTTGTCCTGCAAATTCCTGCATAAACTGCCCCTTAATTTTCATATAATTAAAAGTCAGTATAAATATGACTACAGAACTAGGTATTCTGGGCACACTGCCTATGGGGTAGCCCTGCTCAGCAAGGAGTGCTTCCTCTGCTGCTGATGTGCACTGCCACTTCAATAAAAGCTGCTGTTTAATACCGCTGGCTTGCCCTTGAACTCTGTCCTGGGTGAAGTCAAGAAGCCTCGTGGGCTAAGCCCTGATTTGGGGCTTGCCTCTCTTGCATCAATAGTGCAAATCACGGCGAGGCACAGTGACTCATGTCTGTAATACCAGCACTTTGGGAGGCTGAGGCAGGTGGATCATGAGGTCAGCAGTTCAAGACCAGCTTGGCCAAGATAGTGAAACCTGGTTTCTACTAGAAATACAAAAATTAGCCAGGTGTGAGGGCAGGCACCTGTAATCCCAGCAACTCAGGAGGCTGAGGCAGAGGTTTCAGTGAGTTGAGATCATGCCACTGCACTCCAGCCTGGGCAACAGAATGAGACTCTGTCTCAAAAAAAAAAAAAAAAAAAAAAAAGTGCAAATCACTGTGCTGTGCAAGTGATTTAGGAAGGGAGGGATCTCAGAAAAACTAGTAAGGAAGTGGGAGAAGTAGGTCAAAAAAAGGGAAAGAAGCCAAGCAACGTGTGATTTTGGGCAAAGCCTAGGCTGATTCCACAGGGGCATAAGGGGTCGAAGTTACCCCTCAGAGTTATCCTGCCCGGAGGCAAGGGAGCTGGGCTCTTATAAACTTGCACTGTCATTTATTTTCTACTGGCCCAGGGGTGGGGAATAAATTCGCAGGCACATTTTGTTCTCTGCAAATACGGGCACAGCAGCTCCTATGTAGGAGTGGCAGGGGCAGGTTTTAGGAAGCCAAAGCCAGCTGCAGCCAAGCTAGCTAAGGGTCACGGACACTTGGTCTGGTTTTATACCCTGGCTATTGTGAATAGTGCTACAGTGAACATGGGAATGCAGAGGTCTCTTTGACGAAATAATTTCAGATCTTTTGGGTAAATATCCAGAAATGGGATTGCTGAATCATATGGCACTTTTATTCTCAGTTGTTTGAGGATCTCCCTACAGTTTTCCATATGGCTATATGAATTTACATTTCTACCAATAGTGTACAAGGGTTCTCTTTTCCCCACATCCTTGCTAACACTTGTTACCTTTTGTCTTTTTGATAATAGCCATTTTGACAGGTGTGAGATAATCTCATTGTGGTTTTAATTTGCCTTTCCCTAGTGACTAGTGATGTGAGCATTTTTCTTTTTTGAGATGGAGTCTCACTCTGGCCCAGGCTGGAGTGCAGTGGCGCGATCTTAGCTCACTGCAGCCTCCGACTCCTGGGTTCAAGTGATTCTCCTGTCTCAGACTCCTGAGTAGGTAGGACTACAGGCATGTGCCACCATGCCCAGCTAATTTTTGTATTTTTAGTAGAGATGGGGTTTCCCCATGTTGGACAGTGTGGTCTCGATCTCCTGACCTCGTAATCTGCCCACCTTGTCCTCCCAAACTGCTGGGATTATAGGCACGAGCCACAGCGCCCAGCTGAGTTTTTTTCATATATCTGTTGGCCATTTGTATGTCTTCTCTTGAGAAATGCCTCAAAAGAAGACATACAAATGGCCAACCAATATATGAAAGGCTGCTTACCCATTATTTATTTAGTTTTAGTTTTTGAGACAGGGTCTTGCTCTGTCATCCAGGCTGGAGTAGAGTGGCATGATCACGGCTCAATAAAGCCTCAATCTCCTGGGCTCAAGTGATCCTCCCACCTCAGTCTCCCAGGTAGCTGGGATTGCAGGTGCATGCCACCATGCCCAGTTAATTTTTGTATTTTTTGTAGAGGTGGGATTTCACAATGTTGTCCAGGCTGACCTTTAACTCCTGGGTTCAAGTGATCTGCCTATCTTGGCCTCCCAAAGTGTTGGGATTATAGGCATGAGCCACCGTGCTCAGCCTTGTTCATTTTTCAATTTTGTTTGTTTGCTTTCTTGCTGTTGACTTGTTTAAGCATTTTCTATATTTCAGATATTAACTCCTTATTGGATGTATGGCTTGCAGATATTTCCTTTTAATCCATAGGTTGTCTCTGCATATTGTTAATTGTTTGCTTTGCTGTGCAGAAACTATTCTGTTCGATGTAATTTGATTTGTCTATTTTTGCTTTTGTTGCCTGTGCTCTTGGGGTCAAATCAAAAAAGTCATTACCTAGAGCAATGCTATATAGTTTTTCTCCTATATTTTCTTCTAGTAGTTTTACAGTTTCTGGTCTTATATTTAAGTCTCATCCATTTTGAGTTGATTTTTGTATATGGATATGAGATAAGCGTCCAATTTAATTTTTTATATGTGGATGTCTTATTTTCCCAATGTGATTTATTAAAGAAATAATCCTTTTCCCATTCTGTATCCATGGCATCTTTGTTGAAAATTAATTGACTATACATGCATAGGTTCATTTCTGGGCTCTCTATTCTGTTCCACTGGTTGGTGTATCTATTTTTTATTTATTTTTGTCAGTCCCATGCTGTTTTGATTACTACAGCTTTGTGGCATGGTTTGAAATCATATAGTGTGGTAACTTTAGCTTCATTCTTTTTGCTTATTATTGCCTTGGCTGTTCAGAGATTTTTTTTTTTTTTTTTTTTTTTTTTTTTTTTTTTTGGTGTTCATCATGGAATTAAATTAATGTAATCCATGTAGAGCATTCAGCAAAGTTCCTGACAGACTAAGTACTCAACAAATGGTGGCTCTATCTAACTGTAATATTGGAAACTGAGGCTCATAACTGAGGGTTATGTAAGCTGATAACCTTTACCCAGTAAGTCAGGACTCAACCTCCTAGTCTAGGGCTCTTTCTAAAATCGTTCTGCCTCCCCAGATACTCCCCAGCTATTCACTTACTATCCATTTACTACACTGCTACTTTTGACTTGCTAATATTTTATGAAGGATTTTTACATTTGTTTTCCTAAGTGAAGTATGATTCGCATTTTCTTGCATGTGCTATGTTTATTTGAATTGGACGTCAAGATTACAATAATTTTGCAAGAGGAGTCAGGTAGCTTTTTATTTTTACTGTTGAAGAAGAAGTCTATTGTTTAAGGATCTGGGATAACTTGTCTGTCGAACTCTATGCGCCTGGGGCTTTTTTCTCTTTTTTTTCTTTCTCTTGTGATAGACCTTTGGCTACTATTGAAATTCCTTTTATGATAATTAGTTTCTAAGTTTTAAAGTTTGTCTTGGGCCACATTCAATAAATACATCTGGAAACTGCATTTCATTTAGGATATAAAATTTAGTAGCACGTAAAGTCCACTGTAATTTCTTTTGATTTTTAAATTACGGCAACGCCCATTGGCATGTCATCCTTTACACTGCTAATATTGTTTACTTGTCACTTCTTTGTTTTTCTGGATCACAATTGCCGAAATTGGTGTATTTTAGGTGTCTTTTCAAAGACCCAGCCTGTGTCTTTGTAGGTCAATCCTAGCACTTTTTCTATTTAATTTCTATTTTTATTTTTTTCTCAATGATCTTTGGCTCTGTTTTGTTGTTCTTTTTCTAAGTTCTTCAGGTGAATGTTTAGTTCACTCTTTTCTCAATTTTTAAATTTGCAATTCTAGCGTATTAATGTACATGGTTATAAACGTCCATCCGGACGCCACTTTGTCTATATCACACATAGTGCTTTCACTGTCATTTGGTTCTAAATGTTTTGTAGTTGCTGCTTTGATTTCTTGTTTAACCCATTAAACAGAAAGAGTGTTTTTAGGTCTTTTTTTTTCTTTGAGACAGAGTCTTGCTCTGTCACCCAGGCTGGAGTGCAGTGGCATGATTTTGGCTCCTGAGTTTGTGCCGTTGCACTCCAGCCTGGGTGACACTCTGCGTCCCGGGTTCAAGAAATTTTTTCCTGCCTCAACCTTCTGAGTAGCTGGGATTACAGGCATGTACCACCACACCCGGCTAATTTTTGTATTTTTAGTAGAGATGGGGTTTTACCACATTGCCCAGGAGGCTGGTCTCGAACTCCTGACCTCAGGTGATTCGCCCCCGTCAGCCTCCCAAAGTGCTGGGATTTACAGGCATGAGCCACCTCTATACATTTAGAAACCTAAAAACACCATGCCCAGCAGTGTTTTTAGGTTTCTAAATGTACAGAGGCTGGATAATATGTTTTTTGAGTAGATTTATAATTTTATTATAGTATCATCAATATGAGATCAAATTTTATGAAATTTATTGAGACTCCCTTTGTGGCTTAAACACAAGGGCATTTTTGTGGATATATCTTTTATGTGTATTTGAAAAGAATGTATAAACTGTTGGGCTTTGAAAAAAAATCTTTCATGCCTTGACAAGAATTTTCAGTTTCTGAGTGTGGTGTGTTACAGTCTGTTCTGATTGTGGCTGAAAGTACAGATAAGCAGAGTCAACAGATCTGCAAAAATATGTGAATGGCAAAACCCCAATGATTCCTCACTTAAGAAGAATGTGAAAGCCTTGGACTTTTGTGCTGGTGGTTGTAGCACTGCCAAGTGTCTTGATTCCACATAGTGACATTTTCTTGGCTGAGAAGCCCATGCATTATCCAGAGAGAAGGACATGTCTATGCTAGCCAGACACAAGCTGATTGGATGGAGGCCTTTGGACAGTCAGCTACTATTTCTTTTGCTCGCAAGAACCCGTGTTTGCTCTGCTCACTTTTCTGTGGATAAATGAAACCTCTGGTGGCAGACTTCCATAATTCCAGCCTTGTCTATTGGCAGCCTTTCCCAGGTATTTTGCTGGGCACTCGCTCATTTCTATTAATTTTGGGACCAATCTGCTTCCCACTTCTACTCCAGCCGGTTTCAGTTGAATGACTTGTTTTTTTTTCCTCTCCAAACTCTGTGCTTGCTAAAGTCCAATCTATTGAACATTTGCAAGTATTGTTACCTCTATGCACATTTTAAGATGTAATTTGTGGGCCAGGCGTGGTGGCTCCTGCCTGTAATCCCAGCACTTGGGAAGCCGAGGTGGGCTGATCAGTTGAGGCCAGGAGTTCAAGACTAGCCTGGTCAACATGATGAAACTCCATCTCTAATAAAAATATGAAAAAGTTAGCTGAACATGGTTGTAGGTGCCTGTAGTCCTGGCTACTTAGGAGGGTGAGGCAGTAGAATCTCTTGAACCTGGGAGGCAGAGGTTGCAGTGAGCCAAGATTGTGCCACTGCATTCCAGCCTGGGTGACAGAGTCAGAATCCATCTCAAAAATAAAACAAAGTAAAATAAAATAAAATTTGTAAAAATTCCAGTATGCTGGGGTTGCATTCATGTTCTTAAATCAGGCTCTGCAGTTCACTATTGCCATGTTCATTAGTAAGTGGATTTTAAAAAGCATTTTAAATAATATTAAAATACTAATATTTTAATGTTTTTATTTAAAGTGTACAATTTGATAAGTTTTGACATATGTGTACATTTTGAATTCATCACCAAAACTCATGAACCTAGGCAATACCCTCCAAATGTGTCCTTGTGCCCTTGTAATTTCTCTCCATATGAGTGCCTGACACTGGTCCCTCTAATTCTTCAGGCTGGTTCTTCTCTGGCTTTGGGCTAACCCTAACGTGCACACATCTACCAGTACACAGCTACATTCCCAGGGAGCCACCCAGCCTTCTCTCTCAGGCAAGGCTCTTTCCTAAGGTATGTTTTCTGCCTTGGTCTTCCCTAATTTGCAATTCCATCTCCTCGACACAGGGAGACTCCCGGGCTCTCCACCCCTGGAAACTAGTTAGAAAGCTAGAGCAGTCACAGGCTGGGCTCACCTTGTTTCCCACCACGAGATCGCCATCCTTCATTGTCTGAGGTCTACTGCCTTGAAACTGACATTTCACATACCTTGTGCATATTTTTGTTGTTTCAGGTGTGAGGGTGAATCTGGTCCCTTTTCCTCCATATTGGCTGGAAGCAGAAGTCCCAGTGGATGTTTCTGAGCCCCTGATCTGTGCCAGGCACTGCTGTAAGCACTGAGTATTCAAAGATGAACAAAATGTTGTGGCCCCAGTCTTCTAAAATTTGCTATCAAGAGAAGAAGACAACAAGTAAATAAATACACAAAATTATTATTATTTTTGAGATGGAGTCTTGCTTTGTCACCCAGGCTGGAGTGCAATGGCATGATCTTATCTCACTGAAACCTCTGCTTCCCAGGTTCAAGCGATTCTCCTGCCTCAGCCTCCTAAGTAGCTGAGATTATACGTGCATGCCACCATGCCTGGCTAAATTTTGTATTTTTCATAGAGTGGGGTTTTACCATGTTGGCCAGGCTGGACTTGAACTCTTGACCTCAAGTGATCCACCCACCTTCGCCTCCCAAATTGCTAGGATTACAGGCGTGAGCCACTGTGCTCTCTTTAAGTCTCTACGAGACTTAAATATAAGACCAGAAACTGTTAACTACTAGAAGAAAATGTAGGAGAGGCTGGGCACGATGGTTCGTGCCTGTAATCCCTTTGGGAGGCCAAGGTAGGCAGATCACAAGGTTTGTGACCAGCCAAGCCAATATGGTGAAACCCTGTCTCAACTAAAAATACAAAAAATTAGCTGGGCGTGGTGGCGCACGCCTGTAATCCCAGCTACTCGGGAGGCTGAGGCAGGAGAACTGCTTGAATCTGGGAGGTGGAGTTTGCAGTGGGCCGAGATTGTATCACTGTACTCCAGCCTGGTGACAGAGCGAGACTCTGTCTCAATACACAAAATTATTACAGATGGTCATGCACACTAAGAAATAACCATGGACCAACATGAGAATAACGGAGACAGGAGTTGCTGCACACTAACAGTTTAAGTAAAGTCTGAAGCAGCAGCCAGTCATACGAGGAGCAGGAGGACGAGCATCGCAGTCATGGAGAACAACTCGTGCAAAGGATGTGGAAAGCTTGGCACGCTCCAGGCACAGATGGAAGGTCAGTGTGCCTGGGAGATGTTGGATCACATGGCATCGGAGAGGAGGGTCAGATCCAGGTCATGGGAGCCTATGACGCCATCCTGGAGTCTGGGCTGACTTCTAAGCTCAGTGGAAAGTCATGGAAGGTTTTAAGGAGAAATAAATACTTCATGGCCTAATTTAATTGTAAGAGGGTTGGCCAGGCATAGTGGCTCATGCCTCTAATCCCAGCCCTTTGGGAAGCTGAAGTAGCAGGACTGCTTGAGGTCAGGAATTGAAGACCCAGCCTGGGCAACACTGCAAGACCCTGTGTCTATTTTATTAAAAATAAAATAAAAGGGGTCAGTTTGACTATTGGTAGGGGACGTTAGATGGGGCAAAAATAGATAAAAGGGGGCCAGATAGGAAGCTAATGTGTGATTCAGCTGACAGATGATGGTAGACTTGAAAAAGACGATGCTACAGAGGGGTGTGAAGGGAATGAACCCGAGATATATCCGGGACAGCAGCAGACGGAGTCCTTGATACATGGGATTTGAGATGGGGGGAGAGGAAAGGAAGCGTTAAGAATGACTCCTAGGTTTTTGACCAAAGCAACCATGTGGATGGTGGTGCCTTCGGTGGGGATGAGGAAGGCTACTGAGGGGTTGGACATGAGCTGGAGGCCAGAACAGGTTTGGGATGGGAAATCAGTAAGTTCATTTAGAATCACGAGTTTCATACAGGACACCACTGAAAAGTGGAACAACAGAGACATTACAACCACAAGCAGTTTCTTCGGAGTCTCTGTTGCCTTCTCTGTAAATGTGGAAAAATAATGCCTTCCTCCTCATTGTTGTAAGGAATGAATGAGGAAATATGCTGAACATCACAGCATGAGTGCTCAAAAAACTAACTTTCCTCATACAACTATAGCAAGTTCTAGGCAAAACCATTAACTACATCAGTGGCTCCCAGAATTTGGGTTTATTGACTGAGACAGTAACTTAAAACAATGGATAAAATTATGGGTGACTGCCAAATTCTTATTTTGTGAAGGTAGGACATTAGATAAACAACTACTAACCATGATCATCATCACTTTGTAAAAGAAATAATGTTTTAATACCGAAAAATGTGGGAAGGTCATTTGTTATTTTCAGCTTAACAGCAGTAAAGGATAATACTGTCAGCCTTTCTTCTCTCTCTCTCTCTTTTTCTTTTTTTTCTTTCTTTCTCTCTCTGTCTTCTCCTCCCCTCCCCTCCCCTCCCTTCCCTTCCCCTCCCCTCCTCTCCTTCTTTTTTCTTACAGGATTTCACTGTGTTGACCAGTCTGGTCTCAGACTGCTGGGCTCAAGTGATCTTCCCATCTCAGCCTCCGAGTATCTGGGATTAGAGGCATATCCCGCCATGCCTGGCTACATTGTCACCTTAGCTTTCCAATGACCACTTCCTGTTCTATTTTCCCCTTGCACCACACGGCAGTGAACAGTGTCACGTGCAGGCACTGGGTGCATGGGCACATTTTGAGGAAACACTGAACTGAGCAGCAGCTGAATTCAGCCTCCTCTCCTTTGCTTGTTTGCATCCCTGATTCTTCTCTACGTTTTTCTCCTTGGTTTGCAAGGATTATGTTGTCCTTTCATCCCTCCTGATGGCAGCTATGGATGGTATCCCACTGTGGTAGTCACTATTTCCCATCATCCCCCTCTTCCTGGCCACCTAAAAGCCTACATTTCCCAGCTCCCTGCAGCTGACAAAACAGTGTTACTAGTTCTGGCCAATAGGATGGGAGTACAAGTGTTATCTGTCACTCAGAGGTGGAAGCATTTAAGGGCCAGAGTGGGATTCTCTGTGATTTTTATTTTCCCCTCCATCCATAGTGAAGCATCTGTCAAAATGGAGATGCCACATATGAAAGCAACCACTGCATGGAGGACAGCTTCCCCAGAAAACCGCCCAGACTCACAGAGGTCTCTGCAGGAGCAAGGAAGAAACCTGTGTAAAGCTCCTGAGATTTTGGCATTGCTTATTACTGCAGCATGACTTGGTCTGCTTTAGCCAACGGCAACAAGACTTGTTTGACTTGAGCAAGCTTACATCTGATTTTGCTAAGTATCAGTCTGAAAAGAAAACAATTCCTGTTTTTCAATTTTTAATTAAAAAAAACTATCTTGCATTTGCCTCCATTTGACCCATACTGGGATGCTAGGTTGAATTCTTTTGTTAATGATAAAGAAATATCCTAGCTTGAGCTTGGCTATAATGAATACATTTTAAACAGTCCTGCCAACTCCATTTTGCCCTCCCTGAGCTATGTTTGCCCACTTTATGTAGGGCATTCTGCTCCGAAAGTTTGTGGTCTAAGACACCTGGCATCTTTGTAGCCAATTTTCTGAAAAACAGGGCCCACCAGCCCTGTATATCCTATATCTGTAACTGGGTAACTGCTACCCCACGTCCTG
The DNA here is from genome assembly GCF_009761245.1 of Sapajus apella. NCBI lineage: Eukaryota > Metazoa > Chordata > Mammalia > Primates > Cebidae > Sapajus > Sapajus apella. The sequence goes on from NW_022436991.1 coordinate 853,642, forward strand.
AGTAAAAAAAAACAATTTTAAGTATAACTTTTTGTTAGGCCTCCCCTTCTCCCCTAACTTGCTCCTTCTGCTTCTGTAATAATCGGCTTACTGCCCCCGACCCTAAACTGGTATAAAAATGTAGACCGCCCTTTGTTCTGGACCAAGAGGTCTGAGCTCCAGCTGACTCTCGGACGCCAGCAGGCATAAAGATGGACTCTCAACAAACTCGCTCAGGTGTAACAATTTAAATAAAAATCTCATAACACTAGGATGAAAAAAAATCAGATATCCCCCAGGCCCCTTTATTACTCACCAGATGTGCCTTTACAGCTGCTTTTTTTCTGGGCATTCTCAAAGAATCTTGATAAATGACTTATCTGTTGCATTTTCCTCAGGCTCTTGTTAAAACTTCTGTTATATAAAGTGCTAGGTAAATACAACATAATACGTTGTTTTGGGTTGTGTTCAAACAGTGAAATTGACAGTTCTCTAGCTAACTGGATCCCAGAAAGAAGCCAAGCCCACTTATTTGGATATCTTTAAAAGTAAATTGTTGATTACTACTCATTTGTTCTTAAGGTGTTTGTGGTGCATCTGCAGAATACTTGTCTCTGGTAAAAAAAAAAAAAAAGATGAAAGATGGCCGGTGTGCCTGCATTTCGGGATGCCTTGGAGACATGCAAAGGCCTTTGGGTTTTACTCTGAAGACAACAGCTTCAGCCTCACATACTCCTAACTACAGTTCACTGAAGAGAGTGCCTTTTCCCATGTGTATGGAGCAAGTTCTGAGTCACCCTGATTGGACTTACCTGAGTTGGCTACCCACGTTGCATCATTCTGCCAAGGAATAGAATCTTGCTGATTGGCCAGGCCAGAGTCAGGTGCTCACTTTTAAACCAATCAATAATGGCAGGAGTCAGCAAACCACAGTCTATGAGCAGGTTGCCTGTTTTTGTTAATAAGTTTTATTGAAATGTGGCTACATCTATTTATTTAACGTACTGACTATGACTTTGCCACTACAGTAGAAGAAGTGAGCAGGAACAGAGACTGTATGATATGTTTGGCTCTGTGTCCCCACCCAAATCTCATCTTTAATTGTAATCTCCATGTGTTGAAGGAAGGACGTGTAGTCCCCATAGGTGGAGGGAGGTGATTGCATCATAGGAGTGGTTCCCCCATGCTGTTCTCACGATAGTGAGCAAGTTCTTAGGACAGCTGATGGTTTTATAAGGGGTTCTTTTTTCTGACAATTCTGGAGGCTAGAAATCTGAGATCAAGATACAGGCAGGGTTGATTTCTCCTGAGGGTTCTCTCCTTGGCTTATAGATGGCTGTGTTCTCCCTGTGTCTTCATATAGTCCTCACTCTGTGTATGTCTGTGTCTTTATCTCTTCTTATAAAGATACTAGTCATTAGTTTACAGCCCACTCTAATGACCTCATTTTAAGTTAACTACCTATGTAAAGACCCAGTCTCCAAATATAGTCACATATTGAGGTCCCACGGTTTAGGAAGTTGACACGTGACTTTGGAGGGGGACTGAATTTATCCCCCAATAAGGGGATGGTGTGGTATGACTGGTCATAGCTGGGTAACATGTTCCACAAGGGCTGAGTGAGGGGAGGTCATTTTTAAGTAGAAACCAGGATGTTTTCACTAAAATACAGTAAAACCGATGCTGGCTGGCAAAAGAATTTGTCCAGTGACATTACTATTGCTTTGGGGGATCTAGAAGAGGGAAATGAGTGGGCTGACTAGAAAGAATGCTAGAGGAAAAAATTCATGTTTGACAGTGGGAGGAACTGGACTGCTATGGAGATAATGAATCAAATACTATGTCAGAGGGAAGAAAAGTACACTGTCTTCAAGTGCAAAATAAAACAGCAAAACGCAAAGCTGTAAACACAGAAACCTTTTGTGCAACACAATTTTAAGCTCTTGTCTGTGAAAACCTTGGCATTAAAAATCAAGGGAAAATAGAAAAGATAAAGTGCTCATAAATTGTAGGTTTACATTAACTATGTGGATCTTTGCCAGGACTAAAATCCATGTTAGCAACTTAGCAAGGGTTCTTACAACGGCAGACATGGAGGGGCACACTGCCAAAAAAGAAAAGGAAATAGGCAAAAGGTACAGTTCAATATGTCCAGGAAAGGAATTCTTGGCTCACAAAAGGGAAAACAAGAATGACCCAGTTCCTATTGGCTTGTTTTCTTTATAGTGTCTAATAAGAAAATTACCCACATAGATTAGCAGTGAGCTAGCACAGTGGTTCCCCAAGTGTGGTCCCAGAGCACCAGCATCAACCTCAGCAACAGCATCCATAGGATGTGTAAAAAATGCAGATTCTCAGGCTTCACCTCAGCACAACCAAATCAGGAACTCTCAGGATGGAACCCAGCAATCTGTATTTTAACAAGCTCTCCACATGACTCTGGTCCACACCAAAGTTTGAGAGCTACTGAATTCATGAATTTGGAATAAAATCTTTAAGCTAGGGATTACTCTATCTATTAGGATAAGATTCAGCTGCATATTAAAGAAAACTAAAATAAGAGTGGCTTACATACGATAGATGTTCATTTTTCTTGTACATACGTGTAGCAGTTTAGAGGTGGTAGGATGGCTTCACGATCATCAAAGACTCAGGCTCCTCATAATTTTTCTTCTCCACTAAAATGTAGGCTTTTGTATTCAAAGTGCCTCATCGTTCAGTATGGCTGCTGGAGCTTCTTCAATCACATCAGTTTTTCCGGGCAGGATGTAGGAGGCAAAGGGGAAAGAAAAACGGCACATCTCCTAGTTGGTTCAGTCTTTTTGAGAAACTCCCTGGGAACTCCACCCAACAACTTTTGCATGTATAACATTGATTAACCCCATTGATTAAAGAGACCAGGACATATTCCTTTAGCTGGTAACATTGGTACATGAAATGAGGTTCTTTTAGTAGAGATAAGAGAAAGTGAAAATTAGTAGGTGACTAGCAATCTCTTCAGTAGTTGCAAACTGACTCAGCCTTAGGGTTTTGCAGCTTGGGGAGAGGGAGGTGTGTCCAGGGAGGGGAGGTCTTTCCCTTTAAGAAGATGAGGGTTCTCATTCCCTTTTTCTCAGAGAGGTGGTAAAAATTTTTAAGAGATTTGGAGAATGAGTTTTTGGGGAGGACTGCAGAGCTGGGGTTGAGCAAGCAGATTAAGGGGAGGGAGATGGCACAGGAAAGATTTTACTACTTGTGATGGGTCCATGTCTTTATTTTTTAATTTTTTATTTGAGATGGCGTCGCACTCTGTCACCTAGGCTGGAATGCAGTGGTGTGATCTCGGCTCACTGCAACCTCTGCCGCCTCCTGGGTTCTAGCGATTCTCCTGCCTCAGCCTTCTGAGTGGCTGGGATTACAGCTATGCACCACTATGCCCAGCTAATTTTTGTATTTTTAGTCGAGACAGGGTTTCACCATGTTGACCAGGCTGGTTTTTAACTTCTGACCTCAAGTGATCCCCTTGCCTCTGCCTCCCAAAGAGCTGGGATTACAGATGTAAGCCGCCATGCCCAGCCATCTCATTTGTTTTGGAACTCATTAGACCACCACTTTCTACCCTGCTGGCCAGTATTTCCCCAGTGTCCCAGGCGCCAGTGTCATTACTGTCTAGTTTCTTGCTATTCAAAGTGTGGTTGATGGACCTGCAGCATGAACCTCACCTGGGAGCTTGGCAGAAATGCAGAATCTCAGGCCTGCCCCAGATTTACTATATCAGAATTGGCATTTAACCATCCCAGGTGATTTGTGTGCACAGTAAGCGAGAAGCCCCAGAATGTATTTTTACTTTGGTAGCCAGAACGAAGACTGGGGCACCAGCTGCATCATGCTTAGAAGGCATCTTTCCTTCTGTGCTCCTGGACACACTCATCCCTATATAAGGACATCATAATTTTTAAAATAAATTAGATTATTAAAAATGTTAAAAGCCTTATATAAGGTTACCTAAATTTATAAGACATTGCCATTAAAAGTAATGGCAAAAAATGCAATTACTTTTGCACCAACCTAATAACATTGTGTATACAACATGATGCTTTGAAGTATCTATATGTTGTGGAATGGTTAAATCTAGCTAATTAACAGTTGCATAACTTTACATAGTAATCATTTTTGTGATTCAAGCACTTAACATCTCTCTTTGCACTTTTCAAGAATATATTATGGTGTCATTAACTACAGTCACCTTGCTGCACAATAAATCTCTTGAATGACTTCCTCCTGGGAAACTGTAATTATGTATCCTTTGACCCACGTTGTTCAGGTATACTGAAACAAAACTCAGCCACATCCCTTGATTTGCACTGGTCCTTGAACAGTGAAGGAGAAAACTTGGACTTGGCCCTTGGTTCCCTGAAGGAGGTTTGCAAGGTGAGAGAATGGCCCCTGACTGCAAATACTGCACTTTGTGTAGAAAAAAAGTCTGCCTGAATGGGCCAGGGTAAATGAACAGCTGGATATGGGGCAAAGGGAACCACATCACAGTTACCACGTGGGACTGGACTGACCATGGCGGGGCCCAATATGGCCTGCAGTGTTTGCTGCTCTGGCCCAGAGGCGGGAGCGGAGGCAGGTGATTGGCAGCGGACACAAGCAGACTCTCTAGAGGGCACAGGAGCTCTTAAAGGGCTGAACTTGAGACACAGAACTGTCTTTGAGCTCAAGGCACCATGGAGTAAGATTTAGAAAATGTCTCATTTATTGAGCAGCTACTGTATGCCAGCCACCATACTAAATGTCTCTTTTTTTTTTCTTTTGGTATATGAAAACTTATTACTACAGTGTTTTGACCATTAAAATTTATGAACTTGGTATTTCTTTCTTGCCTTTGTATGGGGCCAAAAAAGAGACGTCGGCTACTTTGACAGCCTTAAAGTGGACTCCAGGAATATCACCAACAGCATGAACTCTGCGACCAAGTCCAGCAACCAGAACGTCATCGTCTTCCTCAATAAAGTTCAAGCAACCGTCGGTGGGTACAAAGGCTGTGATTTTCTTGCCATTCTTGGTCAGCCGGACCCTGACACATCCTAATAGCAGAATTTGGCTGGCTTCAACTCCTACTTATTTCCAGCACAATTCCTTTTGCGTGAGAAGCACCTCTAAAAGGATTACCCTTCAGGGCTGTGCCCAAATGGGCTTTCCTGTACTGTGTATCACGCCACTGCTGGTCTCGTGGGTGACTGTGGAGCTTCCTGGCAGTATGAAGCCCATGACACTTGCCCATCCTGCCGGCGCCATGGGCCTGAGTGAAAGAGAGAAGCAGCAAGGCACTAAATGTCTTACGTATACCATCTCATTCAACTGGAATCCTGAGAGGTAGCTCTTACTGTTACCATTCTATAGATCAGTCAACTGAAGCTCAGAGAGGTTAAGCAGTTGTTCAAGAGTACTTGGCTCATAAGCGGTAGGGTGGGATTTCAGCCGAGGACCATCTGACCCCAAACCCAGGCTCTTCTTTTGCCATAAAGCATCGAGTCCCTCAGTTTTCAGAGCAGTGTGCTAGGAGTTAGGGTTTCAAGATTCCTGGCTAAGGTTACCTTAGACACAAGGACCATGATCAAGGAGGGAATGCAGTGCAGGCTATATTTATGGCGGACGCAGTGCCTGTTGCCTGATGTTCTCTGTTTGCAGAGTTTTGTCTCTCTCTCTCTCTCTTCTCAGTTTTAAAGATAAGGGTCTTGCTCTGTCACTCAGGCTGGAGCACCATGTTGCAATCATAGCTCACTGCAGCTTTAAATTCCTGGGCTCAGTGATCCCCCTGCCTCAGCCTCCTGAGTAGCCAGGGCTACAGGTACATGCCGCCATATCAGCTTATGTAAAAAGAGTTGTTTTTTTTTTTTCTTTGTGTAGAGATAGGATCTCCCTATATTGCCCAGGCTGGTCTTGAGCTCCTGGCCTGAAGAGATCCTTTTGGCTCAGCCTCCCAAGTCATGAGGATTACAGGTGTGAACCACCACACCTGGACTAGGTCTCTTTTGTATGTGTGTCTGGGTCTGAAAGTCCAAAGGGGCTTCCTGAATTGGACACCTTAGAATTCATCAGGACTGGGTGCATGAGCCATGTGGGTTCTACCAACTCTGCCAGCCATAGGAAGGGAAGTCAGGTGCTGCTTTGTCTCCTTAATTCATGACATAGAAAGAGAAACGGGAAGAGGGAAGGGAGCCAGATGTGCATGAGTACAGAAGAGAAAGAAGAAAGGTCCAGTTGGTTTCTGCCTTTATCACAGGGCCCTGCCAGCTAGCAAAATGTGTGCCTCTGACTGTCTCTGTTACCAGTCCAATCGGCAAGTCCTCCCACAGAATATGGCATGAACAGAAAGGATGAAAATGTTGGGAAGAGACTCAAGTGATCTACTCCCTTAATTGCTGAGACAGTAACATTCCCCCAACTCCAGCTAGCAGGAGAGGTAGGAAGAGGGGGTGCCAAAGAATATTCGCCACTCTGAGAAATGCTGGTGCTTGTTGGCAAGCAGGCTGTGGGGTGCTGGTACCACCTAGTGTGAACTGGTGAGAACTGATTGTACACATCTCTTCCCAAGTCTTCTCAGCGATGTTGGATTGGCAGCTTGATATAGGTCAGGGTGGGAGCATTTACACCACAGAAACTGGCAAATGCTACATGGCAGTGGTTTCTGTTCCTGGAGAGCCAGTTGTTAAACATTTACCAGCACAGCCCTGAAAGGAGATATATGTACACACGAAAGATCCTCAGAGTAGAGCAACCAAAGAATGAATCAATAAGTTATAACTAATATTCGTTAAATCCTCTTACAACCCATAGGAAGAAAAATAAATCTCTGTAGTAGATTTCTAAGCTCTGACAATGTGGCTTTTTTTTTTTTTTTTTTTTCTAGAAATAGTTCCAGTGAATCCAGAGTTCGTGGTAAAAGAAAGTCCTGTGGATGATCCAAAAGGCATTGAAGGCGATGCCGAGGGAAGGACGGAAATGGTCGTTATCCCACCTAAGCCTGCATCGGGACTCCCCGGCTGGCTTGCACTCAGATTGATGGTCCCCATGCTCAAGTTCCAAATCCAGTAGGTTTGTGGTGGGCTGAGAGTTTCCCTTTCTAACATGCTCTCAGCTGATGCAGTGACCACACTTGTACTTTGAGAACTATTGGATTAGACTCAGGATCCAATCCTAAAGCATTTCAGTAAGAAGTGAGAGTGAGGCCAGGTTTGGAAGGAGGTGAGTGGCATGCAAACAAATGAAGGCGTGCAGGAAGCATACCACTTATGAAGCACCTCCAGTGCACTGGGAAAGAAGTGAAATGCATTTTACACCTATCATTTCCTTGAACATCCTCTCTCTTTAGTAAATGCATTTACAGAGATGATGTCATGCTAACAAATAAGCACAAAGTTCTAGAGAAATGACCAGTTTCTCCCCTGAGGAGACCTGAAAGCTAGGGTGGCAGACAGAGAGGAGGAGAAAGGAAAGTTTCTTTATTCTCCTGATTTCTGCCCTTGGATAATTGTCATAATCTACTAGAGATGGGCAAAACAGGGCAGAGATGGAATAAATTTGCCCTGTCTTGAATACCAGCCAAAGGAAGTGCAGTTCCAATGGGAAAAGTTTCCAATTTCCCAGTGCCTGCCTTGTCCCAGGACACCCACTTCCCTGCACTGCCAGTGCCAAGCAGAGGAAGGAGAGGGTGGGGTAGGAGGCAGCGCCGTTGCTGGCATACTGATGAGCAGTATTTCCAATCACCACCGCACTCAAGCTTTATGCTATTCTTCTGATTTTCTCCATACTGTAATTGTAGATGAAAACCATACTGCAGCACATCCAATTATAACCAGATTCCCAACCCCCAGGACTCCTTGAAGAGGAAAATGTATATTTATGGCTATGAGGAGCCATTAATCTCTGCACTTACGGCACCACACACAGTTCTACAACAGGTGGAAGATTGGGTGCGTGCTCTCTCTCTCTCTCTCTCTCTCCCCACCTCCCCCCCTCCCTCCCTCCCCCCCCACTTTCCTTTCTCCAGTCATGCACTTCCTGAAGTCTCAGCCATGCACTGTATTATAAATTAGGCCCTGTAATGTTGGTTTCATAAACACCTTAGTGATCGATCAATTGAATAAGATTTATTCTTTGGTCTCCTGCACTAGGATCATCTGCTCTCTCCAGTGGGATGTCTTATTTGCATAAAACTTCTCTTCATCAAAAGCAATGTTTGTTTGGGGAAAGCAGTGAGGGGGCCTCTGTCCTTGGAAAATGGGAAAATGAAGCATTTTGTGGTTTTTGGTTGAGTGACTGATTGCTATCGTGGAATTATTAGAAATCAACTACAAGTCACTTTTTCTCTTCTTTCTTATGTAGACCATCTCTTCTATACTCTTCCTGCTACTGAATGTATTAAAAACTGTACTGGTTATCTTTTGCTACATAGCAATATCACTATGAGCTTAGCAGCTGGAAACAACTCACATTTATTATTTCACAGTTTCTGTGAGTCAGGAGTCTGGAATGGCTTAGCTGGGTCTTCTGCAAGGCAGCAATCAAAGTGTCAGTGGGGGCTGTGGTTTTATCTGAGGCTCAACTGGGGCAGAATCTGTTTCTAAGTTCACATCATTGGTTGTCAGCAGAATTCGGTCCCTTCCTATGGGACTAAGGGCTTCAGATTCTTGTCTTCAGTTCCTAGAGGCCACTTTCAGTTGCTTTCAGTGTAGAGCTTCTTAACACGAACACTTGCTTCTTCAAATCCAATAAAAGAGAAACAGAGGTTCCAGCAAGATGGGTGCTACAATCTCGTGTAACGTAGTAACCTCATCAGATATAGCCCATCAGTTTTGCCATAGTCTGTTGCTTAGAAGCAAGTCGCAGGTCGTGTCCACACTGAAAGGGAGGGAACTCACACGGGTGTGATTACCAGGAATTATGGGGGCCAGCATAAGATTTTATCTTCCACAAGGACATTCATCAATAATAATAATGGCTGGGAATGGTTGCTCATGCCTGTAATCCCAGTACTTTGGCAGACCAAGGCAGGTGGATCACTCAAGGTTAGGAGTTTGAGACCAGCCTGGTCAACAAAAGTTTGGTAGAAACCCCGTCTCTACTAAAATTACAAAAAAATTTAGCTGGGCATGGTGGTGTGCACCTGTAATCCCAGCTACTCAGGAGGCTGAGGCAGGAGAATCACTTGAACCCAAGAAGCAGAGGTTGCAGTGAGCTGAGATTACACCATTCTACTCCAGCCTGGGTGATGAGTGAAACTCTGTCTTCTCCCCAAAAATGATAAAAATTCAGCTATTAATGTTATTATTTGGTACCTAAACCACATAATAATATTCAAAGTATGTATGTATGTATTATTATTATCAATCTCACTTTAACTATTAAGAGAACTATGGAGGGACTTGGCAAAATCTGCATGTCTTTTAGCTCGGGGATGCAAACTCAAAAGCCTGCAGGGGCCAGGCAGGAAACATGCATGAATAAGATGGGGCAGGCAGGATTTGAATAAATTAGAGACTGGCTGATATGACTCAAGGAGGCAGCTCCTGGTCAGCCCCACCTCATTGTCATTCTTCAGATTTTGATTGAAATGCCTTAATTAAGAAAAAAGTTGGCCATTAAAAAAAAAATCCTGGCAAACCTGCCGGTGCAATTTACTTTATTGGCCACTAGACGGCGACTTAAGAAAAAAATCCTGGCAGAGATAAACATACCTGAAGTACAATTCACGGTATTGGCCACTAGACGGCGACTTTAAAAATCCTGGCAGAGATAAACATACCTGCAGGTGCAATTCACTTTATTGGCCACTAGACGGCGACTTAAGAAAAAAATCCTGGCAGAGATAAACATACCTACAGGTGCAATTCACTTCACTTTATTGGCCACTTAGTTGGTGACTTAAAAAAAATATCCCGGCAGAGATAAACATACCTGCAGGTGCAATTCACTTTATTGGCTACTAGTTGGCGACTTAAGTAGTAGATTTGAATCCAGGTTTGTTCCCCCAGACTTATCTGTCAGGAGTTTTTGGTTGCAAGAGATCATGAACACAGCTTAATGAGAAGAAAGAACGTTTCTTGATTCTTGTGACTGAAAAAGGCTAGATTTCAGGTATGGTTGAATCCAGGGACTCGGATAACATCAAGAATATTTCTCTCCAAACAACTCAATCAAAAATGAGCAAAAAGTTTGAATAGACACTTTTTCCAAAGAAAATATACAAATGGCCAAAATACATGTGAAACGATTGCAAGTCATTAGTCAATAGGGAAATGCAAATCAAAACCACAATGACATACAACTTTGTAACCACTAGGATGGCAAGAATAACAATGATGATGACGCTAATAAAAACAAAAATAACAAGCTTTGGTGAGAATTACAGAAACAGGGATCTTTGTGTATTACTCGTGGGAATGTAAAATGGCGTGGCTGCTGTACAAAAAAGATTGGGGGTTTCCCAAAAAGCTACACAGAATTGCCCTATGAACCACAAGTTCTGCTCCTAGGTACATACTCCAAAGAATTGAAAGCAGGGACTCATACAGATACTTGTAAGCCAATGCTCATAGCCAAAAGGTGAAATGACCTAGATGTTCATTAACGGAAGAACGAATCAACATGATGTATTACATACTGACAATAGAATATTATTTAGCTATGAAAATAAATGAAGTTCTGACATATGCTACAACATCGATGGTCCTTAAAAACATTACAGTAAGTGAAATAAGCCAGACACAAAAGAACAAATACTGTATGATTCCACTTATAGGCAAATTCATAGAGACAGAAAGTAGATGAGAGGCTGCAAGGGGCTGATGAGAAAAGGAGAAGAGGGAGTTACTGCGTAGTGGGTAGGAGGTTTCGTTCAGGAGGGTAAAAGAGGTCTAAAGCCAGATCATGGGGATGGTGGCTTAAACTCAAGAATGTACTCAATGCCAGTGCTATGTAGTAAAAGCACTCACTAGGAGCCGCATCAGGAAGGAGTGTAAGAGGTGAACATAGCTTAATGAGAAGAAAGAACATAAAAATCGGACATTACCATTTTTACGAAATTCCAAATGTCTACGCATCTTATTCCTCTCCCAGTGAGAAACATGTAAGAGCTGTGTGTTAGTCCATTTTCATACTGCTATGAAGAAATACCCAAGACTGGGTAATTTACAAAGAAAAGGAGGTTTAATAGACTAACAATTTCACATGCCTCACAATTGTGGTAGAATGTGAAGATGGAACAAAGGCGCCTCTTACACAGTGGCAGGCAAGAGAGCGTGTGCAGGGAAACTGTCCTTTATAAAACCATCAGATCTTGTGAGACTTACTCACTATCTTGAGAACAGCATGGGAAAAACCCACCCCATGATTCAATTACTTTCCACTGGCTACTTCCCGTGACATGGGGATTATGGGAGCTACAATTCAGGAAGATATTTGTCTAGGGGCACAGACAAACCATATCAAGCAGTAAAAAATAAGTATTGGTGCTCAGGCCAATACTCGCTGGGGGGCATCTCTGGCTTGGGGAGACCAGGAAGATGCCACAGATCAGGGGAGCCTAAATGGGGCTAGATAACCCAGCTATCAGGATGTGTGGTAGAGAGCAAAGGGGTGAGGTGCCACTCTGTGAATTACTTTTCCCACACAGCTTTTTCTTTTATTTTTCCTTTCTTTGTTTTGTTTTTTGTTTTTTTTTTTTGAGATGGAGTCTCGCTCTGTCACCCAGGCTGGAGTGCAGTGGTGTGATCTTGGCTCATGGCAACCTCTGCCTCCCATGTTCAAACAAGTCTCCTGGCACAGCCTCCTGAGTAGCTGAGGATACAGGCCTGTGCCACCATGCCTGGCTAATTTTTTGTATTTTTAGTTGAGACAGGGTTTCATTGGGTTAATCAGGATGATCTCGATCTCCTGACCTTGTGATGTGCCCACCTCAGCCTCCCAAAGTGCTGGGATTACAGGTGTAAGCCACTGTGCCCGGCCCACACACAGCTTTTTCAATGTATTATTGAAAAATTGAACCTCAAAGGAAAGCCCATATTAGAAGCCTTCTTGACCCCTTTCTTAGGTCACTAGTAGCTGCTGCAGGTAATTGTTCAAGTGGCAGCGTCAATAGTAGGAAAACCCCCAAGCTCGCTGAATCAACCAGGGAGAGCCCCTCACTGCTCTGGGAAGAACTGCAACACCCCATAACATGGGCCTCATAAAATGCCCTCACCCAAGACGCACTTAAGAAAAGCTTTCACATGGATTTTTATAAATTCCAAATTATGATAGCTTCTGAAGTCCTCACATCACTGATATCCAGAATTTACAAAGAACTAAAACAAATTTACAAGAAAAAACAAACAAGCCCATTCAAAAGTGGGAGAAGGATATGAACAGATACTTTACAGAAGAAGACATACATGAGGCCAACAAACATGAAAAAATGCTCATCATCACTGGTCATTAGAGAAATGCAAATCAAAACTACATTGAGATACCATCTCACGGCAGTTAGAATGGTGATCATTAAAAAATCTGGAGACAACAGATGCTGGAGAGGATGTGGAGAAATAGGAACACTTTTACACTGTTGGCGGGAATGTAAATTAGTTCAACCATTGTGGAAGACAGTGTGGCGATTCCTCAAGGACCTAGAAATAGAAATTCCGTTTGACCCAGCAATCCCATTACTGGGTATATATCCAAAGGATTATAAATCGTTCTACTATAAGGACACATGCACACGAATCTTCACTGCAGCACAGTTTACAATAGCAAAGACCTGGAACCAACCCAAATGCCCATCGATGATAGACTGGACAGGGAAAACGTGGCACATATACACGATGGAATATTACACAGCCATAAAAAACGATGAGTTCATGTCCTTTGTAGGGACATGGATAAACCTGGAAACCATCATTCTAAGCAAACTGACACCATAACAGAAAATCAAACACCACATGTTCTCACTCATAGGCAGGTGTTGAACAATGAGAACACATGGACACAGGGAGGGGAGCATTACACACTGGGGTCTGTTGGGAGGAAATATGGGAAGGACAGCAGGGGGTGGGAAGTTGGGGAGAGATAGCATGGGGAGAAATGCCAGATATAGGTGAAGGGAGAAAAGGCAGCAAATCACGCTGCCATGTGTGTACCTATGCAACAATCTTTCGTGTTCTTCACATGTACCCCTCAAACCCAAAATGCAATAAAAAAAAAGACTTAAAAAAAAAAAAGATTTACCATTTGACCCAGCAATCCCATTACTGTGTGTATACTCAAAGGAAAATAAATAATTCTGCCAAAAAACACCTGCATTCATATGTTTATTGTAGCACTATTCATAATAGCAAAGACATGAGTCAGGCCGGGCGCAGAGGCTCACATCTGTAATCCTAGCACTTTGGAGGCCAAGGCAGGCAGATCACTTGAACTTAGGAGTTTGAGACCAGCTTGGGCAATACGGCAAGACCCTATCTCTACAAAACAAAAACACAAAAATTAGCCAGGCCTGGTGAAAAAAAAAAAAGAAAAGCTTTCACATGGATTTTTATAAATTCCAAATTACGATAGCTTCTGAAGTCCTCACATCACTTTCTCCCACTTTCTGACATGGCACTGTGGTCCCCCACTCACATGTGATTGGCACTTGTGGTGTGGGGAAGGAATATGGAGGGACACTTACTCAGGGAGACCTTTAACCTTTGGGCTGTGCAATCTGGTATTCTAAATATAGCCCAAATAAGATTCTTTGTCAACCTTGTCAAATGTCAGAAGTTCTAATCCTAGATTTTACGTATCAGTGTATCAATCAGGGATATGTATAGCTGTAGGTAATAGAGGTTTAAACACCAACTTTTTTTCATGTGACAAGAAGCCCAGAGCTAAGCAGTCCAAGCGGGTACAGTGAGTTCTGCTGTAACAGGACATAGGCACTCAGAACCACAGCATTATGCAAAATTGCACAATAAAAACCTCCAGCTTGGCCAGATGAGGTGGCTCACACCTTTAGTCCTAGCACTTTGGGAGGCCGAGTTGGGTGGATCACCTGAAGACAGGAGTTCGAGACTAGCCTGGTCAACATGGCAAAACCCCATCTCTACCAAAAATTCAAAAATTAGCTGGGTGTGGTGGCGGCACTTGTAATCCCAGCTACTCAGGAGGCTGAGGCAGGAGAATCACTTGAACCTGGGAGGTTGAAGTGAGCTGAGATTGCGCCACTGCACTCCAGCCTGGGCGACAGAATGAGACTCTGTCTCAAAACAACAACAACAAAAACCCCACAAAAAGCCAGAAACAGAAAAACCTCAAGCTTAATGGAAAAACGGGATTGGGCACACCACTTAAAAACTTCATCAGGGACACACAAACAAAAGAAAGTCCAGGTTACCAGAGGCTGGGAAGGGTAACAGGAGAGGCTGTGGTGTCGGGGGGAAGTCGGGATAGTTAATGGGTACAAAATAAAGATGGAAAGTAGGACCTAGTATTTGATAGCACCGCAGGGGACTACAGTCAATAATAATTTAGTTGTACACTTAAAAATAACTAAAAGAGTATAATTGGATTGTTTCTAACACAAAAGGTAAATGCTTGAAGGGATGGATGCCCCTTTCTCCATGATGTGATTATTATGCACTGCATACCTGTATCAGGGTATCTCATGTGCCCTATCAATATATACACCTGCTATGTACTCATAAAAATAAGAAAAGATGGAAGTCCAATTAAAAAGTGGCATATTTTTATACATGTTAAACGGTTGAGCAATAACATAAATACTACAATAAATATGGCACTTCACCTTGAAAATGACCTGATGTTTGCTTGTGGAAATGGGTGTTGGAAGGGTTGCCGCTTACAAATTACGGTAAAGGGGTGGAAAGATTCTTATCTGAAATGAGACAGAAAGTTGTGATGCCAGATATAGATGGGTGTGGTTCATCACACACATGGTGAACTGAAGTAGTGGGTAAATGTTTGAGGTGTGTGTGTGCATGCAAGTGTGTGCCCTTCTTTTTAATTCCTACACAGCTCAGTTCAGTTGAGTTCCATATTCTACATGCATCTAGTGTTTTTCACAAATGAAATTACTGCAAGCAAAAATAAAATTTGTACTATTCCCAGATTGTTCTCTGTGATATCAGTTACATTGAAATAAATTCAAAACAAGCTTTATGGCTGAACTAACTGTAACAGCTGCTCAAGGGAGTCTTCCCAGGACCTGGCTCCTTCTATGTTCTTGCTCTGCAACCTTTTGTGGTTGGTTTTTGTCCTCAAGCTCTCAGGATGGCTGCTGTACTTCTGGGTGTGATTTGTACATTCCAGGCAGGAGGACGGGAAAAGGATGAAGGGTAAGGGAAAAAGCACTTTCTCCTTGAGAATCTTTTGCGTGGAGAAGGAGAAGCTTCCTCAGGGATACCCATCTATATCTCATTGGCCAGAACTGTATCACTAGCTACCCTGAGTTGTAAGGAAGTCTGAAAGTGAGTATTTTAGCTAGGCATATTGCTCGTTAATTCTCTATCATATCACCTACAGGTTTATTAGGAGAGAATTATAACAGGTCCAAGTTCTAGAGATAGCTGTGTTTCACAAACATATTTCTACTCAATTACCTGGAAATACATCTGACCATAGAGCCAAACTGCCTTGGAGACCTTGAAGAGATTGGGAGACGTGTAACAGATTGGAAGTTTTCTAACTTCCTATTTCAATATTGTGATTGTAGCCCTCCATTCAAATATTAATACTATTTCTCAACTTAATAAACACTGAATACACAGCCTGTTATATAACAGGCATTGTGCTAGGTAGTGGGGATACAAAGATGATGATGATGATGGCGGTAATGATGTTGATGCTAGTGGTGACACTGATGCTGCTGCTGCTTTTGCTGCTGCTGCTGCTGCTGACCATGGTGGTAACAGTGATGATGATGATGGTGATAATGATGTTCACAGTGATGATGGCGATGGTGTTGACAATGGTAATGATGGTGATGGTGATGCTGATATTGACAATGATGACAGTAATTATGGTGATGGTGTTGACAGTGATGATAACAGGGATGGTGATGATGTGGACAATGATGGTGATGTGATGGTGTTGACCATGATAATCGTGGTGATATTGATGATGTTGATGATGACACGATGGCAGTGATGATGTGGACAATGGTGGAGATGATGATGGCAGTGGTGATGTTACAGTGATGATGATGATGGTGATGACAATAAGAATGTTGATGACTAAAAGCTATTGAGCATTTATCTTGTGCCAACCTCATATTAGCTATTCATATTGGCTAATGGACTTACTCTAGAGAAACTCTACAGAGTAGGCATTATTATGAATTTATGAAGGATGAGAACATTGAGAGAAGTTAAATAATGTACTACATACATGTTGCTCAGCCTGGCAAGTCGCAGAGCCAGGATTTGAACATTTCTTAACTACAGTCAAACCTCTAAGAGTCTCAATATTTAGTTTTAGAGGAAGGCACACAAGCAAGTAACTAGTAGGCACAGGTTATTGATGGCCTGCACAGGGTTTAAAACATTTAAAAACTCAGATGCCAACATTGAAAAATTAAGGGATCTTTCCCATATATATGGATCACTGGTTTCCCTTAAAAAATATCACATTCGGCAATTTACGACTAGTACTCACACATGGCAATAATTGGTTGGCGCTGAGTGGTGTTTCCCCCCTGTAGCAAGGCAAATTCTCTTCAGTCCTTATATGTATTAGTTTCTTCTTACACTGTTATGAAGAAATACCAAAGACTGGGTAATTTGTGAAGGAAAGGGCTTTAATTGACTCAGTTCTACATTGCTGGGGAGGCCTCAGGAAACTTATGGTTATGGCAGAAAGCAAAGGAGAAGCAGGCACCTTCTTCACAGGGATGCAGGATGGAGTAAGTGAAAGCAGAGACAATGCAAGATGATTATCCAACCATCAGATCGCATAAGAATTCACTCATTATCACGAGAACAGCATGAGGGAAACCACCCCCAGGATTCAGTTACCTCCATCTGGTTCCGCCCTTGACACCTGGGGATTATGGGGATTTTAATTCAAGGTGAGATTTGGATGGGGACACAGAGCCAAATCTTATTGACCTGCTCCCCACTACTCCCTACTGTCTGCCTCATCCACTTTGTTTGCTTACATGATCTTGCGGCATAGTAAGTTGTGGTCCCTGCACTATGAAGCATGACAAACACGACTGAGGAGGTAAAGCCAGAGTCTTCTGGAAGCAGAGAGAAGGGGGCTGGGGGCATAAAGTGGCCATGTTTCAGTTGGGGCTTCAGGGTGAGAGCAAGCCTATTAAATGGGAAGGGGAAGAAAGGTACTTCTGGCAGAGGGAACAGTGCAAAGGGAGACACGTTTAGGGAGACTCAAAATCTTACCTTATTAAAACGGAAACATATTTACAAGGAAAAGGCAAACAATCCCATCAAAAAGTGGGTAAAGGATATAATTACTTCTCAAAAGAAGACATTTCCGCGGCCAAAAAACGTAAAAAAAAGCTCAACATCACTGATCATCAGAGAAATGCAAATCGAAACCACAATGAGACACTATCTTATGCCAGTCAGAATGGTGGTTATTAAAAAGTCAGGAAACAACAGATGCTGAAGAGGCTGTGGAGAAATAGGAACACTTTTACACTGTTGGTGGGAGTGTAAATTAGTTCAACCATTGTGGAAGACAGTATGGTGATTCCTCAAGGATCTGGAACCAGAAATACCATTTGACCCAGCAATCCCATTACTGGGTATATACCCAGTGGAATATAAATCATTCTACTATTAAGACCCATGCACATATATCTTTATTGCAGTACTATTTACGATAGCAAAGACATGGAGCCAACCTGAATGCCCATCAATGATAGACTGCATAAAGAAAATGTGGCACATATACACCATGGAATACTATGCAGCCATAAAAAGATCATGTCTTTTGCAGGGACATGGATGAAGATAGAAACCATCATCCTCAGCAAACTAACACAGGGACAGAAAACCAAACACCGCATGTTCTCACTCATAAGTGGGAGTTGAACATTGAGAACACATGGACACAGAGAGGGGAGCAACACACACCCAGGGCCTGTTGGGGGTTGGGGAGTGAGAGGAGGGAACTCAGAGGACGGGTCAATAGGTTCAGCAAACCACTGTGGCACATGTGCACCTGTGTAACAAACCTGCACGTTCTGTACATGTATCTCCCCCCGACCTTTTTTTTTTTTTTTTTTAGAAGAAATAAAGAAAAAAAATCTTACTTATTCTACAGTGACATTTGTGGAATTTGTCATAGTTTGAATCTATTAATTTGCTTGATACCAAAGGGGAAGAAGATGTTTCCTGTAATGATTGTACTCAGCCTGGGCTTTTGGTACAGCTTTAATTTCCCTCTGGTTATACCGATCAAAACAATTTTTTTAAAAAGTTCTTTCTGAGCCAAGATTTTGCTTCCCTGTCTGTTGCTTGCCTTGTGCAGACATTGATTTGCTTGCTTTCCAGCATGCTAGGGAATTTACCTTCCTTGCCTTCATCTCACTTTATGCCACAGTGTGAGACTCCCAAATTGAAGCTCAGGGCAGGCTTTCCAAGGAAGAATGCATGCAGACTGCCTGAATTCAAATCCTCTCTCCATCACCCCTAACTGTGCGTTTCTGGGCAGCTTCCTTACCTTCTTTGGGCATCAGTTTTCTCATCTGTAAAATGGGAATAACAGCAGTCCCTACCTTCTGGAATTATTAGGAGGATTTAACAAGTTATTACTGGAGAGGCACTTGGAGTGAAGGCTAGGGTACAGCATGCAGTTTATGCAGGCTGTTCATACAGATGCCACTCAGTGCCTGGCTGTGCCAGTTGTCAGAGAGATAGGAGAGATGTGTCTGAGGAAGCATGGTGGAAGCTGAGTTTCTGGCAGGAAGGTATCAGGAAGATCAGAGAGGAGAAGATTTTGCTTTGTAAATCCCTAGCTTTTTCAGCTTAGATAGAAATGCTGGCATTGCCAATTCCTGAGTTTAAGCTCTCAGTTCAGAGATGTTACTCTTCTCTGAACTTTGCTGGAGACTTCATGCCAGGTGGGTAGACGTACCAGGACACAAATTCCGGCCCATGCCACGCTGAAATCCTCAGCTGTGCTTTGACACTTTTCTATTCTCTCTAAAGAAAGCCCAGCAGGCGGGGATGGGGTGATGTCTGAAAGGAGCTGTACTGGAGATCATATTTAACGTGGTTCGGTGACAAATCAGTGTCGACTCGGGGCATAAATTGTTGCTTTATGGTGGCATCGTCAAAACAGATGTATTCAAAGCAAAACAAACACTAATAGAAAAATAAAATCAGAAAGTTATGGTTGACTTTGTCTTTGAAACAAATCCCAAGAATGGACTCTTTAAGGCGCCTCATCACTCTTACATTGATGGGGAAGGAAGTGCCCTCTGGCCTTCTTTCTCCCCCTGCTTTTTCACTGAGATGATGCTTTTGCTGTCACCTTTTGGTGACAAATGTGCACTTTGTGAGCACTGAATTTATTCAGCTAGTCTACCTAGGACAGACTATAAATGAGGAACAAGGGTAGGATCTATGAAACACACTTTTAAGAGGAAAAAAATGGCTCTAGAATGATGTTGGCATGTCATCTCCTCTAGCTAGAATCTAGAAAGGAACTGAAAGGAGACAAATTCATTTCTGGTTACTACACATTTACAAAACGGAGCCAAAGGCCAGGCAGAAGAAAACATGGAAGGACTCTACCAGGAGAGTAATTATGGACAAGCTTATGTGAACCAAATACATTGGCTCTAACTAGGTAATGTTTGACATTTATCTGTCTCCTACATAGAAAGACCGAAGTAGAGGATGGGTGGGCCGAAGAGATAAAACTGTGCAAAAAATAATTCTGAAAACAAGCACAGCCAAATGAAGGATGTTCTTTAGGCTAAGAGACTTGACATTCAAGAGGCGATGGGGGGATAAGAAATGCAAGCAGCTGTTATGTACTGGGCTGTTGACAATAAATCTTGATCCAAGCCACTCAAAATTTGCTGTATCAATGTGGGAAGGCTTCTGCTGTTCTCTGCTTGGGAGGGGGTTTTTCAGAATGGGGAGAAGGAAGAAAGGAGCTCAGGGTGTGACACAAAGCTACTGCACCTACTTACTGTTTGATGCAGTGATGGGTGTGAGGAAAGATGTCCCCTGCCCAAGGCAAAGCCAGTTCCAACACAGCTCTTCTTCTATTTATTTTTAACTTTTATTTTAGGTTCAGGGTGTAGGTTTGTTAATACAGGCAAGCTTGTGTCACAGGAGCTTGGCATATAGACCATTTTTGCCACCCAGGTACTAAGCATAATACTTAGTAGTTATTTTTCCCAATCCTCTCTCTCCTGCAATCCTCCTCCCTCACGTAGGCTCCAGCATCTATTGTTCCCCTCTCTGTGCCCATTGGTTTTCCTTATTTAGCTCCTACTTACAAGTGAGAACATTTGGTTTTTGGTTTTCTTTTCCTGCATTAGTTTGCTAAAGATAACGGCCTCCAGCTCCATCCATGCTCCTGCAAAGGAGATGATCTCATTCTTTTTATGTATGGCTGCGTAGTATTCCACAGTGTATATGTACCACATTTTCTTTATCTAGTCTACCACCAATGGGCATTTAGCTTGGCTCCACGTCTTTGCTATTGTGAATAGTGCTGCAATGAACAAAGGTTTAATATTCAGTATCTATAAGGAACTTAAATAAATTTATAAGCAAAAGACAAACAACCCCATTAAAAATGGGCAAAGGACATGAGCAGTTTTCAAAAGACGACATACACGTAGCCAACAAATATACAAAAATGTTTAATATCACTAATCATTAGAGAAATGCAAATTAAAACCACAGACAGATACCATCTTACACCAATCAGAATGGCTATTATTAAAAAGTCAAAAAATAACTGATGCTGTCCAGGTGGTGGAGAAAACAGAACACTTACACACTGCTGGTGGTAATGTAAATTAGCTTAGCCATTGTGGAAAGGAGTGTGGCGATTCCTCAAAGAACTAAAAATGGCTATTCTTTGTTAGGTATCCATTACATACTGAGCACTTTACTGATGGTATTATCCTTACTCATCATGATATCTGTAAAACTTAGGTAATATTATTCCTATTTCTAAAATAAACTTTTAATTTTAGGATAGTTTTACATTTATAAAGAAGTTGCAAAGATAATGCAGAGAGTTCCAGTATTCCCACCATCCTGTTTTCTCCATTGCCAACATCTTCTACTACCGTGGTACATGTGTTGAAACTAAGCAATTGACATTGTTAAGTTGCTGTTGACCAAATTCTAGACTTTATTTGGATTTCACCAGTTATTCCATTGCTGTTCTCCTTCTGCTCCAGGGTCCCAGCTACGGCATCACTCTGGATGCAATCATCATGCTCCCTAGTCTTGTCTGGTCTGTGACAATCTCTCAGTGTCTCTCTGTTGTTCATATCCTTGACAGTCATGAGAAGCACTCATTATCTTTATTTTAACAGATCTAGAGATTAAGCCTTGGGGAGGTAAGTGACTTGTCTAAGTGCAGACAGGTTAGGGAGGCAGTGTGGGATTTCTGCTAAGTGAGTTTCAAGTCTGTTTCTCAGACTTCAGTGTGAGATCATCAGACTCACCAGGTGGGCTTGTGGGGACTCAGGTTGCTGGACTCACTCCCCAGAGTTTCAGATTCAGTTGCCTGATATGGTTTGGCTCTGTGTCCCCAACCAAATCTCACATTGAATTGTAATCCCCCAGTGTTGGAGGTGGGGCCTGGTGGGAGGTGACTGGCTCATGGAGGTGGTTTTTAATGGTTTAGCACCATGCCCCTAGTGCTGTCTTGTGATAGAGTTCTCATGAGATGTAGTTGTTTAAAAGTGTGTGGCACTTCCCCCTTTGCTCTCTTTCTCTCTCTCTCCTGTCACCATGTGAAGATGTGCTTGCTTCCTCTTTGACTTCCGCCATGATTGTAACTTTCCTGAGGTCTTCCCAGCCATGCTTCCTGTATAGCTTGCAGAACTGTGAGTCAACTAGACATCTTTTCTTTATAAACTACCTAGTCTCAGGTAGTTCTGTATAGCAATATGAGAATGGATGAATACAGTTGCTCTGGAGTGAAGCCCAGAATTTGCATTTCTTTTTTTATTTTTTGAGATGGGGTATCACTCTGTTGCCCAGCCTGGAGTGCAGTGGCGTGATCTCAGCTCACTGCAACTTCTGCCTCCTAGGTTCAAGCGATTCTCATGCCTCAGCCTCCAGAACAGCTGGAAAGACAGTGCCCGCCACCATGTCTGATTTATTTTTCTATTTATAGACCAGTCAGCTCTATATATTGGCCAGGCTCGTCTCAAACTCCTGGCCTTGTGATCCGCCCACCTCAGCCTCCCAAAGTGCTGGGATTACAGGCGTGAGCCACTGAGCCTGGTCCAAGGAGGTAGTTCTTGTTGTGTGATGTGACTTTTGTAACTGAAAACCCCAGGCTCTCAGAGCCAACTGAAAGAAAAATACAAAAAAGAGGATGTGAGATAACTGACTAAAGGTGTAATTTTAATGTACCAAAACCCATATAGCCTTCTTATCTACTGGAGATCAGCAAACTACAGCCCATGGACCAGCTGAGTCAAGTCTGCCACTGGGTTTTATCAATAAACCGTCGCTGAAACACAGCCATACTCATTTGCTTGCCCATGGATGTTTTTACCCTACAACAGCGCAATGAGTAGTTACAACAGAGACCTTAGGGTCCCCCAAAGCCAAAAATATTTGCTATTTGACCCTTTATAGAAAACGTTTGCAAGTCACTGCTATTTATAAAAAAATAAACTTAGTAGACAAAACAAAAATAAAAATATGCATCTAAAATTGCATGCAACGTATTCTCACTTATAAATGGGAGGTAAACAATGGTCACATGTGGACATAAATATGGAAATAGAGATCCTGGGGACTCCAAAAAGGAAGATGGTGGGAAGCAGGGGTGAAGGTTGAAAAATTACCTACTGGCTACAATGTTCAATATTTGGGTGATAGGTGCACTAGAAGTCTGATTGTCACCATTACACAATATACCCATGTAACAAACATGTGCTTATAGTCTCTAGATCTAAAATAAATTGAATTAAATTAAATAGCCTGCTATGCAACGAGAACAGAGCTTAATTTCACATCAGGTTAACATGGTAAAAGTCAAACAAAATGTGCAAAATTCTGATTTGCAAACCAGAGGCGGAGAATGTGAGCTACCTGAAAATGCACAGGCATTTTGAGGAGGGGTTTGGACTCCAAGGGGATGTGGATCAAGCTGAAGCTGATGCACTCTGAATCCTAAGGAGGCCAGGAGATCCCAGTTGATACTTGGGTAGCATCGACAATAAATGCACTGAAACAAGTACAACAGCAGACATCCTCCTTGGGCACAGCACTAACCAGATACAGCATTGCCTGGAGCGGATTCATAGGCACACAGAGAAGAAAAGGCATTCTAGCTGAGCCAAAGACTCAAGCTTGAAAGATAGAGTGATGGGAAATAGCAAAACAGAAGACAGAGGCTCGACATTGCTGATACTCACAGAAGTGGACAGCTGCATTCATCCAGCTCAACTGAAAAGCGGCCCAAAAGGACAGCAGTGAAGCAGAATCTTGCAGTGCTCACAACTTTGAGCAGCACCTTTGGTTGTTCATTTTTTCTGAACCCAGAGAGAATCAGAATCCATGAACTACACCAATATGTGGGCAGTTGCTGATGATTTGGCTGTATGGTTAGGTACTTAGAAAAAACAGACTTGAAAGGCTGGTGACAGGGAGTCCTGCAGGAGGAGTACGTGGATGGACATCTTGGAACAGGCTTACAATAATCTAAGTGAGGCCAGGCGCAGTGGCTCACACCTATAATTCCAGCATTTTGGAAGGCTGAGACGGGTGGATCTCCTGAGGTCAGGAGTTCGAGACTGGCCTAACATGGTGAAACACCATCTCTACTAAAAATACAAAAATTAGCTGGGTGTGGTGGTGCACGCATGTAATCGGGAGGCTAAGGCAGGAGAATCACTTGAACCCAGGAGGGGGAGGCTTCAGTGAGCCAAGATCGTGTCATTGCACTCTAGGTTGCATCTCAAAAAAAAAAAAAAAAAAAAAAAAGAGGATTTATGTGAGACACAAACCCACGGTAAAAAGGATATCAATAACCTTGTAGACAAGTTGGCAAGCTCTGTGGATGTTGGTCAACTTCTTCTGCCAGCCATCTCAGTGCCTGAGTTCACATGCAAACTGCCCTGGGTGGCAGGGATGGAGAGCATGCATGGCTTCAACAGCCTGGACCTTCCCCAGCCAAGGCTAGCCAGGTGCCAACTCTGCCAGCAGCAGAGACCAATATGGAAGTTCACTACTGCAGCATTCCTTGGGGAGACCAGCCAACAACCAGTGGTAGATTGATTACATTGGACCCCTTCTATCATAGCAGGGGCAAAGATTCATTTTCACTGAAATAGACACCTGTTCTGTATGTAGGTTCATCTTCTGTCTCCAAAATGCTTTTGCTGGCACCACCATTTATAAACTCAAGGAATGCTTTATTCCATGTCACAACCTTGCCCCTACATTGCTCCTGATCAAGAAATGCCTCTCACAAAAACATAAATGCATCATTTGGCTCAGACCCATGGAATTCTCTGGCTCTGCCATACACTCCATCACCTGGGAGGAGCTGGCCTAACAGAATGGAGAAATAGTCTACTGAAGGCTTAGTTACAAAGCCTTTGAGGAGATGGCGCCCAGAAAGGATGGAGTTCTCCCTACAGGATGCAATCTATGCTTTGATTCAGCAGTCAATTTCTCGTGCTGCTTATCCTACAGCTAGATTACATGGGAGGAGGCAAGCAAGATGGCTGAATAGAAGCCTGCACCATTCACCCCACCCATACCCCTCACAAGAACACCAAATTTTAACAACTAACCACATGCAAAATGCCGTCACAAGAATGAAAAATAAGGTGACCTGCCACAGTACCTGATTTTAACTTCAGATCACGTGGGGAAGGAATCAAAGGGTGGAAGTAGGTTTGGCTCCTCTCACTATGACATCCAATGACCCACTTGGAGGATTTTTTTTGCTTCCCATCCTGGCAACTTTAAGCTCTGCTGCATTGGAGATATTTGTCCTAAAGGGGGAAATGCTTGCACCAGGGGACACAAGAATGATTCCATTGAATTAGAAGATGAGATTACCACCCAAACGTTTTTTACTTCAGTGGAGGCCAAAGCAGTTCCACCTTGGATACTAATGAACCATGTTAACTTCTGATTAATTCCAGTTCCCAAAAGGCCTCTAAGATTTCCAGTTTATTTATCACTCCTTATGTAACAGCATGCATTTACTATAAATTCTAGCCTTAAATCAAAAAACCTTGCTGCTCTCACATATCAGTGGTCCTCTCTATCCCTTCTGAACCACCTTCCCCTATGGTACAGAAACCCTAGGTCTGGGGCAATAATGGCACAGTGACCCACCATCTTGTCTCCCCACCGCCCAAGACACAAACATGGCTTCTGTTCATAAATCCCTATTAAATGTTTCTTTCTAAGAAACTGAAAATTTTAGCCCTTTCCTTCAGCCTTTCAGCTTCCTCGGACTTTGGGGGCAGGTTTATATAGACCTGTCCATAATGGACCAACATTTTTTTTTTTTTTTTGAGAGGGCATCTTGCTCTGTCACCCAGGATGGAATGCAGTGGTACGCTCTCGGCTCACTGCAACCTCTGCATCCTGGGTTCAAGTGATTCTCCTGCCTCAGCTTCCTGAGTAGCTGGGATAACAGGCATGCACCATCACCCCTGGCTAATTTTTGTATTTTTCGTAGAGACAGGGTTTCATTATATTGACCAGGCTGGTCTCGAACTCCTGACCTCATGATCCACCTGCCTTGGCCTCCAGAAGTGCTAGGATTACAGGCATGAGCCACCACACCTGGCCATCACGGACCAGCTTCTTATGTTACCAAACTAACAAGCAAAGAAGGATGCACCTCTACTGGTTGGGGAGATTGATCCTGGTCATCAAAGGGAAATAGGGTTGCTATGACACTATGAGAGCAGGAAGGCTTGTGTCTGGACCAGAGTTTTCTGCAGTTCCTCTCAGTACTTCCAGGGAAAAATACAATGTCTGTCTGTCTGTCTGTCTGTCTCTCTCTCTCACACACACACACACACACACAGACACAGACACACAAACACACAGACACACACACACACAAATAGGAAAAAGAAAAGACAGGATCATTGACAATCCCAATCCTTCAGGAATGGAAGCTTGGATTTCACTGCTAGTGGATTTTTCCAGCTGAGGGCTTAGCTGTGAACAAACAAAACAGGCTGGTTGTAGAAGAAACTCATATCAGCTGCATACTTATGGCCAGTTATAGAAGCAAGGATTGTAGCAACCATGAATAACTTTTTTGCTCGAGAACCGTGTGTGTATGTGTGCTAAGTGCACTAATTTTTTCCCCTAATACCTTACACAAGTCTTGTCAGTAGCAGTCAAATTTACAATTTAGTCACCAAGTAACAGAATATTCTGCTGGGACTATGACTGATTTGGGAGGGTAATCAGTATACAATGACTATTGGAACGTTGAGTCCTCTCACTGTGGGCAGAGGGTGAGTGTCTTCACTTGAATGAAAGATGGTTGTATGTTGTTACGTGGAAGCATAGAGTTGTGTTCTTGGCTGAAATTCAAATATGCATAGAAGAGTGTGAATGAAGACTGCATAGCTAACAAGTGGATTGTGCCAGTTTTTGAACAATTAAATTCCAACTTCAAACCCACACGTCCGTGCTCCGCTTGGTGATGCACCCGTGTGTCCCCTTCACAGCTGCTCCCATGAGAATCTACACTGAGAAAATCAGGAGGCCAGAGGAGGCAGCTATTTTCCTGTGGTTGCTTCCTATTCTCTCATCATGGTCACCCCAGCAATTCTCTTTTGCCTCAGCAGTGATGGTTTATTCCAGAAACAGCAGTTGATCACAATTTACCGTTTTTTCAATACTCACAAAACCAGCCCCACTGAGCCCCCTCAATGTCACCAAAATCAGGACCAAATCATTGCTTCCTTGGAGGTCTGAAGTTTTGACTCTGTGGGACCTCTTCTCCAAACTTCTAAGTTTTAATAATTCCAATCTTTTTTCTTTGTTCCTTCTGCCCTAGAGATAGCTGCTTCCTGCAGCGTATCCCTTCATGATATCTTACTGTTTTTTTTTCCCCCTAGGGCTTCAACATGTCACTGTCACTTTTCTATACCCAATCAGGAGTCAGTAAACTTTTTCTGTAAAGGGGTAGATAGTAAATATTTTAGACTTGCAGGTTACACAGTCTCTCTGTTGCAGCTACTCCACTCTGCCATTTTAGCATGGAATCAACCATAAACAGTGCTTAAATATATGGTTGTAGTTGTGTTCCAATAAAACTTTATTTATAAAAAATAAGCAGTGGACTAGATTTGGCAGACTTGTATTAGACTATTCCTGTTAAAATAAGTGGTATGGTATTCTATCTCCTGACTGAATTCTGACCAACACAGTGGGCAAGAGTCTTAAAACCTGACCAATTAGATTGTCACATCCTAATGATGGATTCTGAGCAGGGTTCTGATCCCAAATTAGAACAATCAAGGCCAGTAGAGACTTCAATGAAGGACAGTTGTTGCTGGTGCCTGAGAAAAGGTGTTCTTACTGGCTATACTCAAAACTACAAAGACAAGTTTTCATGGAGCTGCTAACATCATTCTGCCACCAAGAGGGGATAGTCTATCTGAAAATAGAATCAATATATATAGACATTCAGTGAAGAACACAAGACCTTGTTCTGATGAGATTGTTGAACCCCTAGATCAAGCCATGCCTGAAGCCCATTGTTTAAATTATGAAAGCCAATAAATTACATTTTATCTTAAGCATTTTGACTTCAATTTCTATTACTTGGAACTGAAGGAGTTCTAACTAATACAAAAGCACACAAATATACATGAAAACGCATGGGACAAAATCTCTTAGATCACCATCATTTATGCATTTATTTGACAAATATACATGAAGTGCCTAAGTTTGTCAGATACTCTGCAGAGATAAAATGATAAGCCCTGTCCTCAACAAATAGTGGATTATTTTTAGGAAAATGCTGCTCAAGCCTTCTAACATGTTGCATTTTTACAACAAGGAAATTAACCAAGTCCCTGACAACTTTGTGTTCCTGGCACACGAGTCATAGACAGCCTGCCTCTGGACTTCTTTGTGTTTGTTTAGGCCACTTGTAAACTGCCTATCTATCTATCTATCCATCCATCCATCCATCCAATTTTTTTTTGAGACAGAGTCTTGCTCTGTCACCAGGCTGGAATGCAGTGGTGCAATCTTGGCTCACTGCAACCTCTACCTCCTGGGTTCCAGCGATTCTTCCACCTCAGCCTCCCAAGTAGCTGGGACTATAAGTGTGTGCCACCACGCCCAGCTAATTTTTGTATTTTTAGTAGAGATGGGGCTTCACCATGTCGGCCAGGATGGTTTGGATCTCTGACCTCATGATCCGCCTGCCTAGGCCTCTTAAAGTTCTGGGATTACAGGTGTGAGCCACCGAGCCCAGCCATATATTTTAATCAAAGCTTGAACTTTTAGATACTCTATCCCGAATGACTACAACTCTCAATCCATAAACTCTAGTGTTTCAGAAACCAAAGCTTTCTTATTTTCTATAACTCTGTTTAATTTGTATTTCAAGCCCATTCCTATGGTCTGAAGGGCTCAGGTGCTTCCCTGCCCTTCTTCCACTGTTGTGATAAGGTTCTATTGGTTTTACATCGTCTCATTGAATCAAGGATGAAGGGTACATGGTGTCTGGTCCATGATAGCTGAGCCACTGAGCACACATGAAGCTCATCTTGCTTCTGTCCCCTATCCCCTCCAGACCTTTGACAGGCACTGCTAGTGTCTCTCCAAGTATTCATCTCTCCTTCCTCCTTAGTAACACAACTCCATTACAAAATGTGAAACTTCTCAGTCTCTGTTTCAGCTAGATATGGCCATATGCCTAAGTTTTGCCTAGTGACATTCAAATAAATATGTATAGGTGACTTCTGAGGTAGACCTTTCAAAACGAGTTGCTTGGGCTGGGAGAAGCACCCTTTCAACCCTCCTGCTGCAAAGAAGGCAGATGTGATGGCTGGTGCACTGGTAGCTGCATTGGACTATGAGGTGACTTTGAGCTTGGAAGCATAAGTGAAGATGGAGATACAAAGAGACAGAAGTCCTTATAACTTGGTGTTCCTGGCACACCAGCTCTAGACTACCTGCCTCTGGACTTCTTTGTGTTTGTTTAGGCCACTACGTAAACTGCTTAAGCCACTATTTGATGAGACAGTAGTTTGTTACTTGCAGCCAAATGCAATTACTGTTTCAAAATCTGCTAGCTTCCCCCTGCTGCTTTGGTGTCAGCTCAGAAGCCTAGGCATCTTTGCAAGGTCCCTTATTCTAAGTCTAGAGTAAAGACCTCTGTGCTCAAACCCTGTTCTCATCAATGGGTTTTGAATTTTGAAGAGGGAGGGAGGGAATGAATATGAGTTGGGGACTGCTGAAAACTAACAGCAAACTATTCCTCAGCTTCCTCCAAAAACATTAATTTTTTTTCTCTTTTAGGAAAACCCTAGCAACAATTTCCGCAGAATAATACTGCAAGGAGTTGTAAGTTTCCATCTAATAAACACTGCCAATGAGAAATTTATAATACATGAAAGTAACCCAGAAAGCCATAAAATCAGACAGATTCGGAGTAATACCATAAACCTTGTTGTGAAGAAAAATAATTGTCAAGTTGATCTTTGAAGTGAAGAAAATAAGAAAGCAGGGGAACAGGGTCTAAGAACATTAAAATGGATTATCTCCCCCCAAAAAGGGATGATTAAACATGCTAACACACAGAGATTTCTGTCTCTGCCCTGAGGCCGCTGTGCATGATGATTTGTTGTTTTAGAAAACTTGTGATTGCTTGGAAGTGTTTTAAATGATTAAGAAGCAGAGATGTGTCGGATAACAAAGGAAACAACAGCTTCATATTTTATTGTAAACTATGCATGACTTAAAAGTCAGACTGAGCTTCTAATCAAAACATGAAATAGGGAGAGAGCTTGCAAATAATATTAATTATTAATATGAGAGTGCCTAAGGTTATGAATTCTTCAAGTGTTCCTGAAAATCTGCAGGAATTTCTCAGATAACACTGGGAGGCTATATATTTTCACTTCATTCCCCCTCCGATCCTTTTAAAGAAATATTTAATGTAATCTCAGGGTCAGGATCTTCTAAAGGAAGGAAAATGAATTTGAGTTGTTACTTTATAAGCTACTGCAGAAAACAACAAATAATATAAGCAATTTGTTTTTAAGTAACTAATAAAGGAATGGCAATTCATACCCGTGGCTTTGTTTGACCCTGGGTCACTGGACACTCCTACACTGGCATCATGGTTAACTTTGCCATTCACTATTGAAGGCCAATACATGAGCACACTTCTCTAGTGAGACCCTATTTTCTATTCCCCTTCATGACATAATTCTCAAATCAATGATTTACAAACTCCAGATTTTGCTTTTAGCATATGTCAGCTTTGTGGTAGCATTAAAAAAAAAAAAAGCAGGGAAGGAAGGATAAAGTTTGAATCAATGCTACATGAATTTTCTCAAGAAGAAAGAAAAAAAATCCTCTTTCCAAGGGGATACATGAGGCTCTCTTTGTTTCGTCTATCTCCTTTTTAAATAACTGCATCAGCTTACTGTCTAGGATAGAAAATCGTTATCAACATGTTTCAGATGAGGGCATTGAGACAAAAATACTCACATGAAGTCAGATGGGGTGGGATGGGGTGAAAATCAGACTCTGCCAGGCTGGAAATGCCATGCCCTTTCCAGGCTCAGGGTAAGAAATGTCCTTTTACTACGTAGACTCCTTTGTACATGGTTCAGTAAGGCCCAAAACACGGGAGACAGGGAGGAACAAAAGGAAAGTCATTTTAGAGCTAATTTCATTTTTACACTTCAGAAAGTGAAATGGGGAGATTTGACAAGTACCTAATTAATTTGATCTGGGTAAACAGCTCAAATGGATCTTTTCATCTAAAAATAACTTCACTCTGGGACTTGGCTTAATACAGTGGTTCTCAAAATATGGTCCCTGGACCAGAAGCAGTAGCAGCACCAGCACCAAGGAAAACTTGTTGGAAATGCAAATTCCAGGCTGGGCGCAGTGGCTCAAGCCTGTAATCCCAGCACGTTGGGAGGCCAAGGGATGTGGATCACTTGAGGTCAGGAGTTTGAGATTAGCCAGGCCAATATGATAAAACCCCATGTCTACTAAAAAAAAAAAAATTAGCCGGGTGTGGTGGTGTGCACCTGTAATCCAAGATACTCAGGGGGCTGAGGCAGGAGAATCACTTGAACCCAGGAGGCGGAGGTTGCAGTGAGCCGAGATCGCATCACTGAACTCCAGCCTCAGTGACAGAGCAAGACTCTGTCTCAAAACGGAAAAAAAAAAAAAAAAAAAGAATTCCCTCCTGACAAAACTTTAGTAGAGCTTCCCCCAGCCCTCTTCTCAACTAGTCCTTATCCTTGGCCTATTGTCCTTAGCCTGACAAGCCCAGCTCAGTAAGAATTCTGCCAAGCCAGCTCACCAAGAATCGACCTAGCCTTGGTATCTAATTAAGTCTCTTTGACTAATTTTCATCCAGTGATTCCCTCACCCTGCCCATTAGCCACCAATTCCTAGATGCTCTCCTGTTATATTCAGGGTTGAGTCCAGTCTCTCTCCTCTATTACAATTTTTTTTTCTTTCTTTTCAACTGCTATTTTAGGTTCAGGGGGTTTGTGTACAGGTTTGTTACATGGGTAAACTGTGTGCTGTGGGAGTTTGGGGTACAGGTTATTTCATCACCCATATAATAAGTGTAGTACCTAACAGGCAGTTTTTCAATCCTCATTGTCCTCCCACCCTCTGCCCTCAAGGAGGCCCTGGTGTCTCTGCTGTTCTCTTCTTTATGTCCATGTGAACTCAGTGTTTAGCTCTCACTTATAAGTGAGAATATGTGGTATTTGGCTTTCTGTTCCTGTATTAATTTGCTGAGGATAAGTGGCCTCCAGTTCCATCCATGTTGCTGCAAAGGACATTATTTTGTTCTTTTTTATGATTGTATAGTATTCCATGGTATATATGTACCACATTTTCTTTATTGAGTCTACCATTGACTAAAATAGTCTTCCTTTCCTATTTTCCATGTCTGGCGCGAGTTTTATTTGTTACCCTTAACAACTTTCATTCTTTCTTTATTTTACTTTAAGTTCTGGGATACACGTGCAGAATGTGCAGGTTTGTTACCTAGGTATACATGTGCCATGGTGGTTTGCTGCATCCATCAACCCGTCATCTAGGTTTTAAGCCCCACATGCATTAGGTATTAGTCCTAATGCTTTCCCTCCCCTTGTCCCCCAACCCCCAACAGGCCCCTGTCCCTGTGATGTTCCTGTCCCTGTGTCCATGTGTTCTCACTGTTTAACTCCCACTTATGAGAGAGAACAAGCTGTGTTTGGTTTTCTGTCCCTGTGTTAGGTTGCTGAGAAAAATGGCTTCCAGCTTCATCCATGTCCCTGCAAAGGATATGAACTCACTCTTTTTTATGGCTGCATAGTATTCCATGGTATATATATGGCACATTTTCTTTATCCAGTCTATCACTGATGGGCATTTCAGTTGGTTCCAAGTCTTTGCTATTGTAAATAGTGCTGCAGTAAACATACATGTGCATGTGCCTTTATAGTAGAATGATTTATAACCCTTTGGGAATATACCCAGTAATGGGATTGCTGAGTCAAATGGTATTTCTGGTTCTAGATCCTTGAGGAATTGCCATACTGTCTTCCACAATGAACAACTTTATTCTTAATTTCTTTCTCCTAAGTTCATCAGCTCCTCCCTGCTAACCTATGTTAAGTAATATTGGTAGCAACAGATATGTTGGTCAGGTTCATGGCAGGAAACAGAGGGAAGTCTCTACAGGCATGATTGAAGAGAGTTTCAAGAAGGGACTATTTCCAAGGCATGGCAGGGCTAAGGAAACCCAACAAGAGATGATGAAGGTAGCAGGGCTAGCAGCCATGGGGCGGCTCCAACAAACACGCTAGACATAATGAAGCAAATGAAGAAAACAGGTGAATCAGAGAACACACATCACTATAGACATTGTTGACTTGCTCTGGATGTCAATGAAAGAGTTTCTAGTGTTTCCCAGTGGATTAGTCCATTTGCATTGCTCTAAAGAAATACTTGGGCTAGAGGATCCAAGATGGCTGAGTAGAAACAGCTCTGGATTGCAGTTCCCAGTGAAAATGCAGAGGGTGAGTGATCACCGCATTTGCAAACGAATTTTTACTGCCCACAGACCAGAAGATTCCTGGGCAGAAAAGTGCCACGAGTCTCCATTGCGGCTGTTTCAGCCAGTGCAGTGGGTCTCCACACAAAAACTCACACAAATCCAGGTGCCGTTTCAACTGGTGACTGGAATACCTTAGAGACAGAGTCGCCCATTCAACTGAAAAAAAGGGGGCTGAAACAGGGAGCCAGGTGATCTGGCTCGGCTGGTCCCACCCCCACAAAGATCAGCAATCTGAAACGCTCTGGATTGAGAGTTTCACAGCAAGCACAGCTGGACCCTGGATGGTCCAGCCCTGTGGGGGGAAGGGCGTCTGCCATTACCGAGGCAGTCCACCAATACCGAGGCAGCCCACCATTACTGAGGCAGTCCACCAATACTGAGGCAGCCCACCATTACTGAGGCAGTCCGCCATTTCTGAGCCAGTCTGCCATTACCAAGGCAGTCCACCACTACTGAAGCAGTCCACCATTACCGAGGCAATCTGCCATTACTGAGGCAGTCCACCATTACAGAGACAGTCCGCCATTACTGAGGCAGACCGCCATTACTGAGGCAGTTCTAACTATACCCCTATAAACAAAACTGCAAGGAAGTTCACACAGTAGCTGGGCAGAGCCCACGGCAGCTCAGCTATGCCTCTGCTGGCAGACTGTGACTAGACTACCTCCTGCTGGGCAGGGCAACTCTCAAAAAAGGCAGCAGAATGACAGGAACTTATAAATAAAGCCCCATGTTCCCAGGACAGAGCACCTGGGAAAAAAAGGCAGTTATGAGTTCCGCTGCAGCAGACTTAAACGTACCTGCCCAGCAGCTCTGAAAAGAACAACAGAGCTCACAGCCTAGCACTTGAGCTCCTATAAGGGACAGACTGTCTCCTCAAGCAGCTCCCCAACTCTCGTATATCCAGAGACACCTCATAAAGGAGAGCTCAGGCTGACATCTGGCAGGTATCCTTCTGGGACAAAGATAACAGAAGAAGAAACTGCCAGCAACCCTTACTTTTCTGCAGCCGCTGCAGGTGATCCCCAGGGAAGCAGCATCTGGAGTGGACCTCCAGCAGTCCTACAGCAGTGGGACCTGACTGTTAGAAGGAAAACTAAGAAACAGAAATAACTTCATCAGCAACAAAAAGGACATCCACTCAGAGATGCCATTTGAAAGTCACCAACCACAAAGACCACAGGGAGATAAATCCACAAAGATGGGAAGAAACCAGCACAAAAAGCATGAAATTACCCAAAACCAGAACACCTCTCCTCCCCCAAGGGGTCACAACTGCTCACCAGCAAGGGAACAAGGCTGGATGGAGAATGAGTCTGATGAATTGACAAAAACAGGCTTCAGAAAGTAGGTGATAACAAACTTCTCTGAGCTAAAAGAACATGCGCTAACCCAATGCGAAGAAACTAAGAACCTTGAAAAAAGGTTTGACAAAATGCTAATAAGAATAAACAGCTTAGAGAAGAATATAAATGAATTGATGGAGCTAAAAAACACAACACGAGAACTTTGTGAAACATACACTACACAAGGTTCAACAGCCGACTTGACCAATGAAGCTGGCATTCTGATACTTCCAATCCCCTAGTTCTTAATTGGGTCAGAATTTTAGGTAGATAGACACCACCACCCCCAATCCAAATACCTTGCTTTTTATGCTTTCACAGTTTATATGACAATTTCACACACATTTATCAATAACTTCATGAGTGTGGCATTACAGGAATTATTTCACTCCATTTTACAGGTAAGAAAACAGTCTGGAGAGGGCATTGAGATACCAAAGTGAGACCCTCACCACTAGTGGTGGTAGAGCCAGAACACCATCCTGATCTCGCTGCTTCAGTATGTGACACTGCCATTCCACAGCATTTATTCTACATGCCTTTTGTGCAGTCTCATCAATTTCGCTTATCCTGTAGTATCAGTTTTTGCATCCTATTGTCATCCCTCCTGCACCCCCCTCTCTGCCCAGGAAAGCAGTGTCTCAGCAATCAGTCAATGACAATATGCCAGCAATTTCCCAGAGCTTCGTCGTAGAGGAGTCTGTCTTGATTGGTTATTCTATGTGTTTCTTAGGCAACATTGATTAACGATCAATTTCTGCATGACGAGGTAATCATAGAACCCGATGAATCTGCTCAGGGAGAAGAGATGGCCTCTTGAGCAGGATGGAGTGTTCACTCCTATACCAAATTGTCTGTGACTGCCACTCTACATATTTTTAGCTTATGCTACACTGACACTACATTTGTGTTTCCACACTTCTAAAAGGGATATTGACTTTCAGGTCATAGTTTTCTGCTTTGTGATCTATGAGTACATTTTGGAGTAGGGTGTTGCCACCAAAATGATGTAGAATAGCTTTTGGTTCTCAGTTCTAGTTTTGCCAGTGGGAAACAATGCCTAACATACAGCTGGCATCTTAAATGTTTGTTGAACAAATGAATGAATAAATGAGCCCTTGGGTAGTAAGCTTTCTTGGTCCTGGCTGCCCACGGCTTCTTTGTCTACGTTTTTGTTGTTTACATGTAGTGTAAGAGTTCTAGTCTCCTTGGTTCTATAGTGGTTGGGTAGCTTCAATCCACTTTGAAAAATACCTGGAGGGGGCAATAGAGCACTATGGTAAGCTCATCATCTCTGGGGTCCCATGGCCTAGGTTTGACTCCCGCCTCTCACTTTCTACCTCTGTAACTATAGACACGTTTTTATTCCATTAAGCCTCAGTTTCTTCATCTGTAAAAGAGGAGTTCTGTTGTCAATGCCTACTTCATGGGTGGGGCAAGATTCAATGAATCAAAGCATGTTGAGTACTCAGCATGGGGTCCAGCATCTGGTTTAAGTCCTCAATAATTATCACCTTTTATTTCTGTTTAACTCAAGACTTAAGGAAGACTACACTAAGATCAGCCGAGAATGCCTGAATCCACCTGATGGAACAAAAACTCAACAGAGTTTGCTATAGAATTAGTTCAGGTCAAATATTTACAATAATCATGAAAGGAAGTACAAGAGGATTACCAAGACGATTGGTCTGATATGGCTGAGAGCAGGTGTACTCTGGTTGGCTTAGAGCTTGCTTCCTTTGTGTCTAACACATTCTATTGATCTTATTTGCATGTCTCCCACTGTCCTTGGATCTCCTGATCTGTTTTGGGATCGTGCTTTGCACTTATTTGTTTCCAGACCCTCATTCTCAGTCTCTGCTTTGGCAATTCGTCAGAATTCAGATTTCTAGCAAAGAGAACTTTATCAGCTCTATTCCCAGGGATGTGACTTCTCTCCAGGTCACTTTGCAAAATGCCCTGTTTGCCCAGGAAAACAGGGCATTTTGCCCAGTTTTTCCTTTTGGTTATCTCTGCAGCTCTTAGCCTCTTGCCAAACTTGGGGCTTGCACCTTTGCAAATTTTTATTGATGCATAATCACAGAGAGTAAAATGCATGAACTTAAAGGTACAGTTTACTGAATTTTAACAAATCTTTAAAGCTATATCACTCAAATCCTTATAAGATATGGAACATTTTCATCATCCCAGAAAGAGCTCTCATACCCACTTTCAGCCACCCTGCTCTCCAAAGGCAACTGTTGCTTTCTATCCTTATAGATTAGTTTTTCATGTCCTTGAACTTCTTTTGCTCAGTCTTGTGTCTCTTAGATTTATCATGCTGCATGAATTAGAAACTCAGTCATAGTGGCTTACATCTGTAATCCCAGCACTTTGGGAGGCTGAGGTGGAGGATCACTTGAGGCCAGAAGTTTGAGGCCAGCTTGGGTAACATAGTGAGACCTGATCGCTACAAAATATTAAAAAGTTAGCTGGGCATGGTGGCATGCACCTGTAATCCCAGGTACGTGGGAGGCTAAGGTGGGAGGATCACTAATCTAGGGAGGTCAAGGCTGCAGTGAGCTGTCATCATGCTACTGCACTCCAGCCTAGGTGACAGAGGATAACCCTGTCTCTTTCTCTCTCTCTCTCTCTCTCTCTCTCTCACACACACACACACACACACACATACACACACACACACACACACACACACACACACAGCATACAGGCTAGGTGCGGTGGCTCATGCTTGTAATCACAGCACTTTGGGAGGCCAAAGTGGGTGAATCGCCTAAGGTCAGATATTTGAGACCAGTCTGGTCAACATGGTGAAACTCCACCTCTATTAAAAACACAAAAAATTAGTTGGGTGTGGTGATGGGTGCCTACAGTCCAAGCTACTTGGGAGGCTGAGGCAGGAGAATTGCTTGAACCCAGGAGGCAGAGGCTGCAGTAAGCAGGGATTATGCCACTGCACTCCAGCCTGGGGAGCAGAGTGAAACTCCATCAAAAAAAAAAAAAAAGAAAAAAACACAGAACCTTTTATTGCGTAGCGGTATTCCATGAATTCCATGATATGAATCTACTGTGGCTTATTTATCCATTCTCGTATTGATGAACACTGGAGTTGCTCCCAGTTTTAAACCATTATAAATAAAGTTGCAATTAGCATTCTTTTACAAGACTTTTTGTGGACATATGTTTTCATTTATTTTTGTGGAAGTACTTAGGAGTGAAATGGTTGGATAGTAAAGGAAGGGAATGTTTATGGGAATTGCCAAACTCTTTCCCAGTATGGCAGTCTCACTGTGCATTTCCATGAGCCTCAGTTCCTCTGCACCCCCACCAGCACTGAAAACGGTCAGTCCTTTTTATCTTAGTCATTCTAGTGAGTGTGTGCTGATATCTCATTGTAGTTTTAATTTGCATTCCCTTGATGACTAATAATATTGACCATCTTTCTATGTGCCTTACATTTTAAGCTAACTAACAT
Organism: Sapajus apella; assembly: GCF_009761245.1. Classification (NCBI taxonomy): domain Eukaryota; kingdom Metazoa; phylum Chordata; class Mammalia; order Primates; family Cebidae; genus Sapajus; species Sapajus apella. The sequence continues at coordinate 891,946 of NW_022436991.1, forward strand.
TTTATCTATTGTTTGGAAGAGTAATTTCCCAGTTGGAGTCCAAACAATGGGTGTTACCTCTTTTCTTGTGGAACTCTAAAACCATTCCCTTTCCATCATTTTCTCCCAAAATGTCCCAGTTTGGCTCTATTTCTATGTAAGTATTTCTACATACTCCTGTGCTAGCTTTGTTAAATAGGCCATAAACATGTGTTTGGTGCTTTCATTTAACATCTTCAGGATTGCAATTAAAATCCTTGAAGAAAAATGGTATCTGAAGTTATCTTAAGGCATTCAGCATGGCCCCATTCAGAAATCACGACCTTCCATTAGCATGGCATTAGAGATAATGGCTGGGAGGTGGCTTTTACGCTGCAGTTCCTTAATGATGTTTGCCAGCTGAATGATATGATCAGGCAACATAAAAATGAAATGGTTGTTGCCCTCCTAATAGCAGAGTAAGTAATAGAATAACTACAAGGATGACAAACCTCCACAGAAGGAGGATGATTAAGGATGCTGATGGATGTATCAGCAGGAGAACAGAGATCCATCTCACTGCGGGATGAATGCAAACCTTTTTTTCATGACGTGAACTCAAGCATATAACATTGTGAAAAGCAAAAACTTACATCAATCAAAGCCTGCGGGCAATGCTTCAGAGACATGGAGGTCAGTTTTTTTTTTTTTTTTCTTTCTTTCTCTTTGGGACAACTTTACTTGCTTATTTTAAAATTTATGTACTAATCTATTGATTTATTTCTTGTATCTAACATTTATTTATTTCGGAAACAAGGTCTTACTTTGTCACCCAGGCTGTAGTGCAGTGGCACAATCACACAACCTTGACCTCCTGGGCTCAAGCAAGCCTCCCTTCTCAGCCTCCCAGGTAGCTGGGACTACAGGTGTGCATCTCCATGTCTGGCTGATTTTTTGTGTTTTTTGTAGAGATGAGGTCTTGCTATGTTGCCTAGGATCATCTTGAACTTGTGACCTCAAGTGATCCTCCTGCCTTGGTCTCCCAAAGTACTGTAATTACAGGCATGAGTCACTGCACCTGGCCTGTTTATTTACTTAAAATGATTGAACAGAACAAGTTACTTTGCCAGATTGGAATAAAATAGAGAATGAATTATCTCCACCTTGGGGCAAAAGATAGCCCTAATATTTTAATTGTTCTAATTAATCACCCGCTTGAACTAGGACAAGAAGAAAGATTCTAGGCAGATGGAACATTTGTGAGGTCAAGGAGGTGAGGAAGAAAATGTTGAGCTAGCTTTGCGCAGTGGCAGTACCATAGCCAAGGAGGTTTATCTGAGGCGTGATTATTGCTAATTAAAACTTTCCCAATGCCCTGCTGTGACAACTTGTAATATAGTCGGCATTGGCAATTTTTGACAGTCTGTACAGAGACCGAATAAAAAAAAAAAAAGAGAAAATGTTGGGCTCAGTGGAGTTCAGGAAATTTGTGATTGTGTGTGTGTGAGTGTGTGTTGCCATGGGGAAAAACCTGGAAAAGATAAACAGAGGCTAGTGAATGAAACTCCATGCCCACAAGCTTAGATTTTATGGTAGACCAGGGCTGAATACTCAAATGCCTTCGGAAGTGAAGTAGATAAGTCAATGAGTGAGGATGCCTGGATGTAAGAGAAAACTTGGCGCAAGTGTGGTATGAAGGACAAGGGATGCCTCGGCAGGAGGAAAATAAAGTGGGTGGTCATTACTCATCTTAACCAGTGCTTGGGCCAGGGAAATCTGGGCTCAATGACTGCAGATCTTAGGATTTTTAACAGAGGCTGAAAATTTAAATTTCTGTGAGAAAATTGCAAATGCAGAACACTTGGCAACAATTTCAAGTAAAAAATATACTGTAGTCACTATTGGGTAGATGAGGCAAAACGTGTCTGTAGGTTGGAGTCAGCCTAGGGTCATGAGTTTGAGACACCTGATCGGGGTGGTGATTTAATATGTTGATAGGCCTTCCTAAGGCCCTAGTCTTGCTCCTATATACTCTTCGTTGCTACTGTATCCTTTCTCAGGATGTGCCCTCTCTATTAGGTTTCCCCAGAGGGACAGATTTAATAGGATCTATGTATATACGACAGGGAGTTTATTAGGGAGAATTGGCTCACACGATCACAAGGTGAAGTCCCATGATGGGCCATCTGCAAGCTGGCAAAGAAAGAAGCCAGTAGTGCCTCAGTCCAAGTCCGAAAGCCTCAAAAGCAGGGAAGCTGATAGTGCAGCCTTCAGTCTGTGGCTGAAGACCTGAGAGCCCCTGGCTAACCACTAGTGTAAGTCCAAGAGTCCACTAGTCTAAGTCCAAGGCCAAAGAACTTGGAGTCTGATGTTCAAGGGCAAGAGGAATGGGAGGATGCATCCAGAATGGGGGAAAGATGGAAGCCAGAAGACTCAGCAAGCCAGTTTATCCCACCTTACTCCACCTGCTTTGTTGTAGCCATGATGGCAGCCAATCAAATGGAGCCCACCCACACGGAGGGTGGGTCTTCCTCTCCCAGTTTACTGACTCAAATGTCAATCTCCTCTGGCAACGCCCTCAAGACACATCCAGAAACAATACTTTACCAGCTATCTAGGCATCCGTCAATTCAATTGAGTTGACACTAATATTAACCATCACCTCCTCTGCCTGTGTATACTTCAAGAACGATTTGAGATGCCCTTTACTCATGAAAACCTCATGCTGGGTTGGATGCCCTTTCTCTCTGCTCTTAGGATATGAGGCTTCCCTGTATGCGAGCATTTAATGACACTGCTCTATCATTATCTGCTCACAATCAGTCTTTCTTATGTAGTTGAGCTCTATGAAGACAGAGCTTGTGCTTTATGTATGTGTGTTAACACTTGGGCCTGGCTTGGTTAACATGTTTGTTGAGCATGATTGTATTTTGTGGGCCAACGAGACTGGTGAAGTACATAAAATTTTGTTTGACAGAGGCAGATTGCTTTCCCAACTTTGGCCTGGTAATCTTCAAGGTATGGTCTCCATTTGTAAAATGGGGATAATACTCACTCTGTTTGTTGTGAGGATGAGAGATTATACTTCATTAGCAAATGCTTGACAAACCATTCACTTTTTTAAAAAAAAAAATGAACACTTCTTATTAATGGCATTGGTGTCTATGATGTCATCTGTTAGGGACACATCAGTCACATAGAAGGAAGTCTGGAAATTGTGTGTTAGAATGGTTCAGGGCATTCCCATGGTCCACAGCCTATGATTTACTGGTGGACAGATAGTGTTATCTGTGGGCAGAAAGGTCAGAACAAAGATAATTCAGGCTGAAAAAGATATCCTGATCTCTAGCCTAGATTTGTTTGTGTTGAGGATGTTCCAAGCGGGAGAGGGATACTCTGTTAGATATGGGGAAAACTCTCTCACCCAGGGACATAAACAACGGCAAATGTTGGCAATGGGTATCTCAAACCTATTGAGCCTAGAACAGAAATTGTCAAACACTTCCTGTAAGGGATCAAATAGTAAACACTTTACAGGGCAGACAAGCTCTGTTGCCATTATTTAATACTGCCACCTAGGGCACAAAAGGAGCCATAGACAATATATAAATGAATAGCCATGACTATATTCCAATAAAACTTTATATATAAAAACAAGTAGAACAGACACTTTACAAAAGAAGACATACACGAGGCCAATAAACATAAAAAAATGCTCATCACCACTGGTCATTAGAGAAATGCAAATCAAAACTACATTGAGATACCATCTCACACCAGTTAGAATGGCGATCATTAAAAAATCTGGAGACAACAGATGCTGGAGAGGATGTGGAGAAATAGGAACAATTTTACACTGTTGGTGGGAATGTAAATTAGTTCAACCATTGTGGAAGACAGTGTGGTGATTCCTCAAGGACCTAGAAATAGAAATTCCATTTGACCCAGCAATCCTATTACTGGGTATATATCCAAAGGATTATAAATCGTTCTACTATAAAGGACACACGCATACGAATGTTCACTGCGGCACAGTTTACAATAGCAAAGACCTGGAACCAACCCAAATGCCCATCGATAATAGACTGGACAGGGAAAACGTGGCACATATACACCATGGAATATTATACAGTTATCAAAAACGATGAGTTCGTGTCCTTTGTAGGGACATGGATGAACCTGGAAACCATCATTCTCACCAAACTGACCCAAGAGCAGAAGATCAAACAGCACATGTTCTCACTCATAGGCAGGTGTTGAACAATGAGAACACATGGACACAGGGAGGAGGGCATCAGACACTGGGGTCTGTTGTGGGGAAATAGGGGAGGAAAAGTGGGGGGTTGGGAGCTGAGGAGAGATAGCATGGGGAGAAATGCCAGATATAGGTGAAGGGGAGGAAGGCAGGAAATCACACTGCCATATGTGTACCTATGCAACAATCTTGCATGTTCTTCACATGTACCCCAAAACCTAAAATGCAATTTAAAAAATAAATAAATAAAAATAAAAACAACTAGAGGGCCAGATCTGGCCTGCAGGCTAACCCCTGTTAGGTTTACCAACCCCTGTCCTAGAGCCTTCAGATCCCATTGATGTGGTAAGAGCTACAGAGGGGCATTGTTTCAGAAGACCTTAAGGTCTCCTCTGCTGATTGGGGTAGAAGTAAAGTTGGAATTCTCTCTCCCCTGTCTTTTTGATATTGGATACATGTAATTTGGTATTTGCTAACTGGTGCCGTAAATGGGGGGATTCAGGGTTATGTCTCTGTCAACGAAAAGAGTCAAACTCTGTAAGATATTTGAAGAGATTTATTCTGAACTGAATATGGGTGACCATGGCCTGTGACGCAGCCCTCAGATGTCATGAGAACAGGTGCCCACGGTGGTTGGGGTGCGGCTTGGTTTTATACACTTTAGGGAGGCATGAGACATCAATCAAATACATTTAAGAAATACGCTGATGATACTTACCTGGCAGGGGAGATGCCATGATCACGAAGGTGGTTTTCCCAGGGCGAGGCTTATCCATTGCACTCTGGATGTGCTGACCCCTGCGATTTCCCCAAATGTGGGAAACTCGACTGCATAATTTGTGGGAATGGGGGACTGCATTCGCGCTCTCCCCTGTATAAAAAAACAAACATTGATTTGGTTCAGGAAGCCGAGACAACTCAAAGCGGGAGTGGGGGGGCTTCCAGGCCACAGGTAAATTTAAACATTTTCTAGTTGACAATTGGCTGAGTCTAAAGACCTGAGATCAAAGGAAAGGGAATGTTAGGTGAAGGTAAAAGATTGTGGAGACAAGATCCTTTTGAAGTCATATAGTGGCTGCCCCCTTAGAGACAACAGATGACAAATGTTTTCTATTCAGATCTTTAAAAGTTGCTAGCCTTTTAGTTAATCTTTTTAGGACTGGGAGGGCATGGAAGAAAAAGATCTTGCTGTGTTAACAGAATTTCTTTACAGATGCAAATTTTCCCCCACAAAGGACAGCTTTGCAGGGCCATTTCAAGATATGGCAAAGAAACATGTTTTGGGGTAAAATATTTTGATTTTCTTCCTTGTCTCCTAAGGTTATGTCAGAGTCAGATTGGAAGGTAAGTCACAATATAGAGGGTACATAAAACCCATCTGATGAGAATTTATGGTTTGTAGGGCATGACTCCCCAGACCCCTTAGATAGGAATTTGGATAAGATGAAAAATCAGAGCTTAGTTCTCATCTCTAACACCAGGATTCCGGAAGTACCCCAGTGGAAGGTTTAAAAAACCCAGGCTTGGGGGGGCCAACCTGGGTTTGAAACACATCTCCATTTGCCAGCGATGTAATCCTGAGTGAGTTATGGAACTCCTGTATGCTTCAGTTTCCTCATCTGTAGAATGGAAGTTATAATACCTATTTTGTAGGATTGAGAACATTAAAGGTGAAAACAACATGCAAAGTGATGAGTTGGGCTTCTCAATCTCAACACTTGACATTTGGGGCTAGAAAATTTCTTTTCCTGGGGGTGCTGCACTGGGTGGAAGGATGTTTATCACATCTCAGGCCTCTACCTATAAAATGCCAGTGGCACCCCTCCCCCAATTTTGACAATCAAAAATGTCTCTGGACTAGTGCCTGGACTCTTCCTTCAATCCTCCAACGACTGTGGCCTTTTGGGTTAAATCGCTGACTATTCTCACCAAAGACAGCTCTGCTGAGAGCAAAGAAAGAAGAATCTTCTAGGGTCTCTCATCTGAGATCAAGAAAGATCAGCTGCTGGCCCTCCAGGTTAGATAATGTAGCTTGGAAAGCCATATCCATTTTTTTTCTTTACCACAAGGTGGCACTCCGATGCCTGCATTGGAAACTGGGTCGGCTGAAGAGAGGGCTCTTTGGACCACCGTGCAAATAGAAAGCCAATGCTCTCATCCATATTTGCGTTACAATCTATGCTAGCGAGATGTGGTAATTTTATTCCAAACACGTAAATATTATTGAGTTTGCCAAGGATGTTGCCTGAATCTGGATAGAGGACTGACACTCAGGACCAAGAGGGAAGGAGAGGGAGAAGTGTGGGGGAGGAACAGAAAAGCTTGCCCACCCTGGCTGGCTTCAGCTATTCATTCCATTTATTTATGCATTTTGGTATCAGCACACTGCAACGCAGATTTCTGTGGGACTGAGGCTCGTACAGACCCTGTTCTCTAGCCTCAGGCTACTTTGCTGTTTGCGCCAAGACCAGGATAAGGGATTACAGAAGCAGAAAGGCACCTGCCTGGGCTGTGGTTTGATTTCTCTCATCTGCTCAGCCCCTTTGATTTCTTCTCTTTCCTTCTAATTGATTAATCTCTGATACCTTCTTTAACTGAGGGTCCAGTTTCTCTTGAAGGTCAGACTTCAGGTTTGCATACTTTCAACAAATGAGAGCTACATCCTGTTTCAACCCAAGTCAGCATCCCCCCACCTCTAGCCTGGGATTCTTGAGTTGTATCTGCACTGCAGGGAAGAGGAGGTGTCGGAATCACTGGTCCTTCCCTGGAACCAGTCTCCTTTTTGTCTGTCATAGTTTCAGAGACAAAGCATTTCCAGTTTCATTGAGTTTGCCACACTCAATGAAACTGGAAATCCTCAGTGCTTTCTTAGGAGCCTGGAGGCTTTTGGATGAGAATTTTCCTAAAAACTACAGCAGAACAAAAATCAAAAGCAAACTACCATCACCACCACCACCACCACCAGGGGCGAGAAATTGAATTTATTTAACTTAATGAATAGAAAATTCTAGGATACGAGTTATAGTTTTCGGTTATGAACATCTTATCTCATCTTAACTAATTTTGCTGGATGACAGAGAATTTTGAAGCATAGAATTTAAAATATGTACACATCTACTTCAACTTTGTTAATAGTCTCAGGGCACTTCATGACCTGTTTTCTTACTACTTTTCTAGGTTTATCTGCTTTCATCCTAAACTCAAGTGCTTTGAAGGTTCTTGGTCTGCAGTCTGCCATTCCTGCAGGTAATGGAGGCATGACTTCAGCTTGTACTCACTCCATCACCCCCTTATTGGTTGTTAAGATTCTTTTGATTGCCAGTGACGGAAACTCAATTCATGTTGGTTTAATTAAAAAAATAGTGCATACATATGATTTATTGGTTATATAATGGATAAATTCAAGGGGTTCATAATCACATTTAGGAACAGCTGGATCTAGGAGGAAAAATGGTGTCATCAGAGCTGCTTTTCTTTCTCTCTGCCACTCATCTCATGTGGTCTTTATTCTAGGCAAGCTGTCTCCATGTGATGGTGTATAGAAGTTCCCGTGTTCCCTTCTACTTGCTTAGCAATCCCAGAGGAATGAAACTTCTATCAAGAGTTTGGAGTTGGAGGGTCATTAGACTACCTGCGGTCCATGTATGAATCAATCCTGTACCAGGGAAGAGTTATGTTGGGTGGCCAGATCTTGGTTATGGTGTCACTACCGTGCCAGGAAATGGGAACAACTTAAATCATGAAGACAGAGTTGGGAAAAGGGGAGGGTGGATTTACAAACGAAAACTGAGATGCTGTTACCCACACTCTGCACAAGCAAATCCACGGATGCCCATTCTGACCACCCCACTCTGGTGGACAGCCTTCAGCTCAAATGCCACCTGATCTGCGGGATCTTGTCTGACCTGTCACCGTCTTTGCAGCCTTGGCCAACATTTGCACACCCCTCCTTTAAAATCACATTTGGACGCAGCTTTGTAAGGTCAAGGATCATACCAAATTCAGTCTTTTTTATTTTTGGTCTTTTAATTCTACAAACTTAAATTAGTTTAAAAATATTCTTTCCCACTGAGCTACTTTAGATACTTCTCATAACAGAAATCTATTTATTTTTCTATTTACCTCGACTGTCCGGATGTTCAGAGCAAGTTTTGCTCGGCTTAGATAGATACCCTTAACCTAGGCTTTCTGGTATAATTACGCCTCATCTTTCTGTTTTCATGTCTTGACTTTCATCTTTTTACTCTTTATAAAACCTTTATTTTATTAGACTTTATTTTTTAGAGCGGTTATAGACTGTCAACAAATCTATTCCATCTATGTATCCACAGAGCCCAGAACAGATAAATGACCTTCCCAAGGTCATATAAGTGGTGAGGGGCCATATAGAATGAAATGTAGGTTATCTGAACTGCCTCATACTTCCTCCCTTATTTATATTTAAGTAATTCTAGACAGCATGTGCAGGGCCTCCAGGAGGCAGGGGAAGACTTCAGAGTGAGTGGGGGCTTAGACTTAGGAGTTAGTTTCCTGCTGCAAACCACAGCTCTCCACTTGCCGGCTGTGCAAACACGTTAAGTCACTCTGCCTCTCTGACCTGCCATTGCTTCATGCATAACGTGCAGATAGTTAGTACTGCCCTCATAGGAATATTTTGAGAATTAAATGAAATCACATCTTTGAGTGCCTAGCACAGTGCCTAGTTCCTACGAAGCACTCAGCAAGTGTTAGCTGTTATTCTTATTCCAAAATAAAAAAGAGGTGACTTGACACAGCAAAGGTTTATTTCTCACTCATGCTACATTAGCAGAATGGTTCTGCCTTTTATCTGGGAAACCCGATAGTCAGTTACTACAATGCAAGTTTCAGAATGGTGAGAATCTTGTCTGTCTTATTCTCTGTTACATCTGTAGTCTGGTACAAGGGAGGTTCTGAAGGGGGCAGAATATACCATCCCAAGATAAGAATTATTTTGAGCTTAAAGGCAATTGAAAGACAGCAGATGCAAGGAGGGCATTTTAATCTCATCTTTTCTTCCTGAAAACAGGAGATAACAACTCCCATGTGAAAGATGTCCTCCCTCTATCAGGGAAAAGGAAACATTCTTCATGGAGAACTGTAGCTGAGAGAATTCTGTGCAAAGCAGACCTTGTTAAAATCATTCTTATCTTCCTTTAGCCTACTCACATAATTCAGTGACTTTCCCACAATTGTCTCTCTTTGTTTAACTGAATATAAAAGTATTTAGGTCTTGCCATTTTTTTGGGTCTTCACTTCCTTATATAAGGGCTCCTGCGTTATGTAAAACTGATATAAATTTATATGCTTTTCTCCTGTTGATCTGTATTGGGTCAATTTAATTTTCAGGCCCAGCCAAAAACCCTGAGAGGGTAAACACACAATTTTGCTTCTTCTACGATGTTCTGCATATATTTCTCAAAAGGATGAGTAAGTGGAATTAAAGTGGAGCAGTTACTAGTGTTGTCTACCAGATATTTCTATAAAAACATCTTCCTTTCCTGCCCCTTTGAAGTTAAGTGTGACTTGCTTTGGCCAATGAAATGCAAGCAAAAGGGAAGCGTGCCTGAGCCGGGCCAAACAATCAAGTGCTGGAACTGCAACAAGCATTTCCATGGCTCTGGTGATCATGGCAATTCTGCTGTGGGTCTGAGTTGGCCTGAGTCTTTTGATGACTATGATGAACAGGCACCTTCCTCCCACTGACCTACATTGGGCATGTAACATGGGCAAGAAATACACTTCTGTTAAGTCAATGAGATTTGCGGGGTTGTTTGTTACTGCATGTAGCCCATTCTGACTGATACATATGACTACAACTTAATGAAACATTTTTGGTATTATTAAAAATTACAAGGGCCAGGCACAGTGGCTCATACCTATAATCCTGGCACTTTGGAACGCTGAGGTGGGTGTATCACTTGAGGCCAGGAGTTTGAGACCAGCCTGGCCAACACGGTGAACTCTTATCTCTACTAAAAATACAAAAAATTAGCCCTGCGTGGTGACACATGCCTGTAATCCCAGCTACTCAGGAGGCTGAGGCATGAGAATCACTTGAACCTGGGAGGCGGTGGTTGCAGTGAGCTGAGATCATGCCACTCTACTCCAGCCTGGGTGACAGAGTGAGCCTCTGTTTAAAAAAAAAAAAATATTAGAAAAAATGCCAAGTGTACTCAGCTGAAGTATTCCATAAATGCTGGTATCTTCGAGGCCTCACTTTGAGACTCTGTATATGTATTTCTCAACTGCTGTCATCACTTGAAAGATGCTTTTAGAATTGCCACAAGAACATGCAACACATTTATTTGCAAGTCCTTGGCTAGAAAATCATTACACTTTGGGGGAAGAAGTTCATGTTTGCAAAGAGGCCAAATGAAAAGACACTGGAGTCAGGTCTAGAATATAAGGTAAGATTCAGCATGCTGGAATCATTTTTGGGCAAAATCCAGATAAAACTATGATGAAATGGGGTTTATTTTGCTTGCTGCAGAATCTGGCCTAGAATTAATCACATTAGCTGCCTGTTATTAATTAATTAATTAATATTATTGTAGAGATGGGGGTCTCACTATGTTGCCCAGGCTGCTCCTGAGCTCCTGGGTAGTCTCCAAGCAGTCCTCCCTCCTTAGGCTCCCAAAGCCCTGGGATTACAGAAATGAGCTGGGCCTATTGGCTGCCATTGTTAAACATTTCTTTTTTCTTTTCTTTCTTTCTTTTTTTTTTTTTTTTTGAGATGGAGTCTTGCTCTGTCGCCCAGGCTGGAGTGCAGTGGCGTGATCTCGGCTCACTGCAACCTCCGCCTGCTGGGTTCAAGTGATTCTCCTGCCTCAGCCTCCCAAGTAGCTGGGACTATGGGCACGTGCCACCATGCCTGGCTTATGTTTTGTATTTTTATTAGAGATGTGTTTCACCATGCTGGCCAGGCTGATATCAAACTCCTGACCTTGTGATCCACCTGCCTTGGCCTCCCAAAGTGCAAGGACTACAGGTGTGAGCCACCTCACCCAGCCCCTAAACATTTCTTTTGTGGCAGGCATAGAGCTAGGCACACTCTTTACAAAGTTGGAAAGGTAAATTTTAGAATCTCCATTGGCTCAGGGAGGTTAAGTTCTTCCCTTAGTCTCCAACACACAGCCATTAAGTGGATACTGGGATTTGCCCACAGGTTTATGTGATCCCAGAGCACTTAAAGAGAAAAGAGAATCCGACTCTCTGCTACAGGTCTGATCAAAGTGGTAACGTGCATGCTCAGTGAGGTATCCTTCAACTCTTATCCTAGAAAGACAGTATTGCGTAGCAGTTAGCCTGCAGTCTTTGACCGTCCCCCCACCCCCATCTATTTCTTCATCTGTAAAATACAGTAATGATCATCCCATGACCAGATTATTGTGAGGACTGGATGGGTTGTTTTCTATAGTGCTTTGCATGTAATTAACTATTAACCTTCCTGTGACCCAATACCCAAAGCACCTTGTTAACTTGAACACTTATCATAAACCGGCAGCTAAGTGCATGGATTCAGAAGCTAGACCTCGTGTGTTTGAATCCCATCTGTACTCCTTATGTGGTCTTGGACAAGCCCCTCGAATTTTCTACTTTTTCACTGCAAAATGGGGTTATTAATTGTACCTACTTCACAGTATTGTTGTGACGACTAAATGAGCATATGCACATTGTCTAGAACGGTGCCTGGCAGAAGCATCATCACCCCAACACAAGTTATTTCTTAACCCTTATGACAATGATGCAAGACAGATGATATTAGCCCATTTTACGGAAGACGAAACTGAGGTAAGATGTGGATCTAGAATATGTGGATCCCGATCCAGCTCTTTCCATTCTATCAGACTGCTAAGTCTGGCTAAGTATGATGGCTCATGCCTTTATTTCTAGCACTTTGGGAGGCCAAGGTGGGTGGATATCTCGAGGTCAGGAGTTCGAGACCAGCCTGGCTGGTGAAACCCAGTCTCTACCAAAAACAAAAAAATTAGCATGACGTGGTGGCATGTGCCCATAATCCCAGCTACTTGGGAGGGCTGAGGCATGAGAATCACGTGAACCTGGGAGGCAGAGGTTGCACTGAGCCAAGATTGCGCTGGTGTACTATAGCCTGGGCAACAGCGTGAGATCCTGTCCTCAAACAGATAAACCAAAAAACCCTGCTAAATACCTCCTTCCAGTTACTGTTTCTTTCAGCTCTGTTGAATATCCTAGCTTTTCTACTGCCTAATCTTGTGTATTCTTTGGGCTCTAAACGGCATCTCAGAACCTCTGGTTCACTTTTTCTTTTTATTGCTACAGTAGACAATGAGATGGATCCTCTTGCTCTAGAAATCAGGGTTGAAACTATTTTTCTAGAGTCCTGGGACTTACTTTTCTGTTTACATGCCTACTGCAAATTGATCTTCTCTCTCCTTCCATTTGTCACTATTGGTATGGCTTCTTTTGGAAACTATCTCTGAGGAAAAACAAAACCAACCAAAAACAGCAACAACAAAAAACGAGGGCTGGAAATTTAATGAGCACTGGCTCTGGGGTAAAACTCCACCCTCTGGCTACTTAAACCGGTGATCTGCGGATCAGGAATACATGGATTTCTCCTGGGAAGTGTTTCAGGTGAACCTGGTGTGTTGTTAGAGAGGGCTTTGCTCAGAGTTACCTGAAGCAAACTGTGGGGCGTTGGAGTGGATAGGTTGCAGCAACCCGTATCACCAAGCAGTTTAAAGCCCACCATTTTCAGCACAGTTGGAAGTGAAAAAAGTGTATGCTGCAAAAGTAGGAAGCAGAGTTTAGTAATGCAAATACACAAAACCGCAGACTTTCAGGAGCGCTCTGGGGCAGCACTTCCTTGCAGAGTGTTTAAACAAAATATTTGTTTAAACAGCAGCTAGGCTGGGCCCTTGTGGATTTATTTGCTGGTCATTAGCTGCTAGAAGGAGAAGACGGGGAACAATAAGCTGAGAAGCTTCAATTAAAAGCTAGAAATTCCTGCTGTTGAATAGGAAGAAATGGATATGAGGAAAGGTGTAAATATCCAAGGGAAATTAATAACAAAAAACGGGACCCCTTTAACCTAAAGTCTATTTACAGGCAACCATCTCCAAAGCTTGGCAGACACTGTTTCCTCTGTATGGACTACTCTTTGCAGCCACATCTCTGTCTGCCTAATTTCATTTAATCTTCTGATTCTGCCCTTTCAGGTCTCCTTTTCAGGAAGCATTCCCTGACCTTTTGTATCAGGATAATTATACCAGTTTCATGATGAGCCAAACCTAAAATCTCAAAAGTTAAACATAATAAAGCTTATTTTTCACTCACATAAAATGCTGTATAGGTTGAGCAGCTCTAGTCTGCCATGCTGCTTGTTGGACCATCTGAAACACATGGCCTTCAAGCTCTCTGAAGACAGAAGAGGGGAGAGAGGAAGAGGAAGCAGAACGGCTCCTTATGACTTTGATCAGGAAGTGACGTGTGTTACTTCCGTTCACGGTCTATTGGTCAGAATTAGTCACATGACTCCATTGTAACTGCAGAGAAAGATGGAAAATATTCTATAGTATATGCTACACCATCAAGATTGTATTTGCTATACCATCAAGAATACGTTGAATGTCCTTTCTATGGGCTTTTAAAACAATCATAGCACTTCTCTCTCTCTTTTGGTAATTGCCTATTAGTCCATCCAAGTATCAAGCCTAGAAATTCTTTGAAAGAACTAGAATTCATTCTCTTTGCATCTTTTGCACCCAACCCAGCACAGCACATTCAATAACACTCAGTAGTTGTTGAATACATGTTAAAAGAAAAGGAATAAGTGGCTCTTCTGGGAATATAGCCATTAAAAAAATGGAGTTGTAATTGTTTTTATATAAATCTCTAGTCTAGGAGATTGAATGTTTTATCTGTGGATCAGATGGCCTTTAATCTTCTAGATGTCAATCAAGTTCTTTGATCTAAGAATCTTCTGACAGGAGCATTTGAAATCTCCTTTCTCCTCAACTTGTACAAGTGATATATTTAATACTAGAGTCTATTCAAAGCTTCCTGGCTTTATTTTAGCTTCCCTATGACTTCTTTTATGTCTTCCTATCATGCATACATAAATTAGGGACAATAAACTCATGACTTTTTCCCATGAGACATGACCCATTTAAAAAAATTATTATTGTATTAACCAGGGTTTTCCAGAGAAATAGAAGCGATAGAACCAATAGTATCTAATATTGGTTAGTATAAATAAAGAGGAGTTGGTTTATGTTATTATGGAAATAGGCAAGTCCCATAACCTGTTTTCTGCAAACTGGAGACTTAGGGAAACCAGTGGTGCATTCAGTCTGAGACTGAAAGCCTGAGAACCAGAGGAGCCAATGATATAAATCCTAATCTAATGGGAAGACAAGATGAAATGAGATGTCCCAGCTCAAACAGGCAAGGAAAGAAGGGACAAATTCCTGCTTCCTCTGCTTTTTTTTCTACTCAGGTCGTCAGTGGATTGAATGATGCTCAGCCACAATGGGGACAGCAATCTACCTACCTGAGCTCACTGATTCAAATGCTAGTTCCACCCGGAAGCAATCAAAGACACCCCCAGAAACAATGTTTAATCTGGCCATCCCATGGCCCACTCAAGTTGACACATAAATTTAACCACCATAATTGTTATTATATGTATGTAAAATTGATATACACTTGTATATATTAGTTAGGGTGACGCTAGCTGCTATTAAAAAAACCCCATAAATATCAATGGCTTATTCAAATAGGTTTAATGTGGGTGTTTCCCAAGGGCAGGTAGCTTTCTATGCAGTGAAATGGGGAAGAAGCCTCCTTTCCTTCTATCTTGTGTTCGTCTCTCCTCTAGGGCCTCAGAGTACTCTGCTTCCATTTTCATTTTCATTCTATTAGTGAGAACTAGCCGTATGTCCAACCCAGACAAAAGGTAGGCTGGGAAATGTAGTCCATGACTAGATGGCCCCTTCCTAGCAACATACATCCCAGGGACATTTACTGACGGACTGTCCAGCATCCACTCTGCACCACAACAGAAAGGACCTTGACTTTGCTTGGTGGAATTCACTTTCTGCCATTGATGTGGCTTGGCTGTGTTCCCACCCAAATCTCCTCTCAACTGTAATCTCCATAATCCCCACATGTCAAGGGACAGACCCAGTGGGAGGTGATTGGATTATGGGGGTGATTTACCCTATGCTGTTCTTGTGATAGTGAGTGAGTTCTCCTGAGAGCTGATGGTTTTATAAGGGGCTCTTCCCTCTTCACTTCCTTCACATACTCACTCTCTCGCCTGTCGCCATTTTATTAGTTTTTACATAGCTGAGATCATGAAGAACACTTAATTATTTTAAAAATGCTTATTTATCATAATTATTATTTGTATTTATATAAATTTATTAAGTACAAGTGTAATTTTGTTACATGCGTAGGTTATGTAGTGTTGACGTCAGAACTTTTACAGTATCCATCACCTGAATAACGTACATTGTACCCATTAAGTAATTTCTCATCATTCCCCCCACCCTTCTGAGTCTCCATTGTCTATCATTCCACACTCTGCATCCACGTGTACATGTTATTTAGCTCCCACTTACAAGTAAGAACATGCGTATTTGTCTGTCTCTAAGCCATTTTGCTTAAGATAATAACTTCCAGCTCCATCCATGTTGCTGCAAAAGACACAATTTCATTTTTTATGGATGAATATTTGAATACTTCTGCTCTTTTCTCTGAGCATGATGTTCTAAGTATCTCCTGTGTCATTAAAAACCTGTAAATTTTATTTAAAATGCCTTGCTCCATATTTTAGTTTGTGATCACTCCCTCACTGTTCAGCATTTAGGTTGCTTTGAGGTTCTGCTTCCTTGACTTTTTCTTTAGGATAGGTTACCAATGGCATTACCTGGTCAAAGGGTATGAGCATTGTAAAGAGCTTGCTGTCTATTGCCCAGTTATTTTCTGGAAAAGTCAGACCAATTATACTTTCTGTAGCAATGGGCTAACATCATGGCTCATGTTGGTCTTCCTGTACCCTAGCCAGCATATATACATCTCAAACATCTTTGATAATGCAATAGGATGAAAGTGGGCTTTCATTTTAATTTGCCAGTAATGTTGAAATCGTCCAATATGTGGCTGAGTCTTTGACCTGACTGGTGATAGTTACCCTGCTTTAGAGTCAGCTTCTAGACATGGTTCTAAATGACATACATGAGGGTTTGCCAACCTTGGCACTACTTGACATTTGGGGGTCACATAACTGTTTGTAATACATCAATGCTGTCCTGTGCATTGAAGTCTCCCCACCACAATGTGACAATCAAAAACCGTCCCTTGGGAGCCAAAACAACCCATAACCCATGGTTGAGAGTAACTGACTTCAATTAACTAAAAAATGAGGACAATATCAGGCAATTGTGGGATATTGTTCCTGGTTGGATGGTTAAACCTGGTGCTTATTTTTATTTTTTTAATTAATTAATTTTTTGAGACAAAAAATTGCTCTTGTTGCCCAGGCTGGAGTGCAATGGTGCGATCTTGACCCACTGCAACCTCCACCTTCCAGGTTCCAGTGATTTTCCTGCCTCAGCCTCCTGAGTAGCTGGGATTACAAGCACCTGTCAACATGCCCGGCTAACTTTTGTATTTTTCAGTAGAGATGGGGTTTCAACACGTTGGCCAGGCTGATCTCGAACTCCTGACCTCAGGTGATCCGCCTGGCTTTGGCCTCCCAAAGTGTCGGGGTTACAGGCGTGAGCCACTGTGCCCAGCTTGGTGTTTATTTTTAAAAAATCTTTTATTCTGGAAAATTTCAAACACATACAAAAGTAGACACATAGTATAACGAACCCCATGTACCTACCACCCAGCTTCCACAATTATTAATTTATGGCTGATCCTGTTTCAGCTCTATACATACCACTTTTCCCTTTCTCATATTTTTGAACTAAATCCCACGCCATAACCTCATCCATCCACTGGTATTTTAGCAGGATATGGTGCTTAAAGGTCTCTGTAATTTCCATCCAATCATCCATATTAACACAACTTTATTGCATGCCTACAAGATGCCAGACATTGCGTCAGGGGCTGGGGACCCATGGATGAACAAAACACGTTTCGGTACTGCATTCAGAGCCTACTACTACAATCAACAAGGAAGCAAATAAATAAAAAATTCAGCCAGGCACGGTGACTCATGCCTGTAATCCCAGCACTTTGGGAAGCCAAGGCGGGCAGATCATGAGGTCCAAAGATCAGGACCATCCTGGCCAACAAGGTGAAACCCCATCTCTACTAAAAATACAAAAAAATTAGCTGGGCATGGTGGCGTGCCTGTAGTCCCAGCTACTCGGGAGGATGTGGCAGCAGAATCATTTGAACCCAGGAGGTGGAGGTTGCTGTGAGCCCAGATCGTCCCACTGCACTCCAGCCTGGTGACAGAGTGAGGCTCCATCTCAACAAACAAATAAATAACAAATAAATAATTCAGATAGTGATCTATGCTATAAAGAAAGAAAAATAATTTGGAATGATAGAGGATGCTTTCGGGGTGGGAGGCATAATACACAGGGTGAACAAAGAAAGTCTTCCTAAACTTTGAGCTGAGTCCTGAGACACAAGAAGGAGTGAGTGACGAAAAACCTGCTGGCATTTTCCAGATGGAGTTTAAAGCACTTACAAAGTCTCTGTGGCCTTGGTAAGGATTTTGGGTTTTATTTCAAGAGCAATGTTATCTTTGGAAGGTTTTAAGCAGAGGATGGCAAATCTGATCTCAACAAGGTCACTCTGGCTGCTGACCAGAGGAC